>NC_132938.1:18324621-18627651 GCF_034638445.1 Ciconia boyciana
ATTTAGCCATTATCCATCTGCCCTCTTACACCCTTACAATCATTGGAAGAAGATACCTTCCATGCTTCCTCATTGCTGAAAGCCCTTTGAAAGACTTTCCCTTTCCACCTTTTTCATTATTATAACCGCTGCTAAATGTGATTACTTAAATACATGGCTCCTCAGCAACTTTTTTGAATAGGAGCGTAGCCTGATCCTCTGCCCTGTGAAGGCAACGTCCGTTGCCTCCAGCAGGCTGTGGAGAGGCGCATTGTGCATCGCTCTCTAAAACCGCGCTTGGCCGCTTTCCCAGATCGCCCTCCATTCAGATCTGAGTTCTGAATGGTTTTCAATTAATGTAACAAGACTAATTAACTGTATAAGAGTAGGGATTTTCTTAGTGTTACTGACAATGCATCTATTTAATACTACCTTGGAAGTTCAGTGCTTCTCATTCTAAAAGAAAAGTACACAAAGCCAGTGGGTTACTGGGGGTGAAAATAAGGAACACAAATTTCTTTCTTTGCCTCTGAACCTGAAAAAATTACGAAGTTACTAGAAACAAGTAGTCTAATCAGAATGAGACATCTTTCTGATGGGTTCTGCAACAACTTTACCAGACAGCCTCTGCTGAAATCAGTATCACACAGCATTGCTGTTTTGATTTCATAGCTGAAGATTATCCCTGTACTGGTACCTAGCACTCAAGAATAAGAACCGTTAAAAATAGCCATCATGTACAAAAAAAGACTATCCCCTGGGCTCTTTTTCATGGTAATGTCATATTTTTGTGATCAAGTTTCAATACGAGACAGTGTTAATGAAAAGTTCCCTGTATCATTTTGCCTAAACCCCTGGTTTGGGTTAGCACCTTGAATGCTGAGAGATCATTTAAGCCTCTATTATTCAAGATCCTTACCTTGAGGTTGTCACCAAGCGTGCCAGTTAGTATCTCTTTTTGTTGTGGGGGAACATCACTTGCTGCAAGAAAGTGGAGTGTGACCTGGATTGTATGAGCTATTAAACACCCTCAGATGGTAACAAGTTCTGATAACCATAACCTTTTGACATTTGAATCATGTACCTGAAACTGAAAATATTGGCATCGATTTGCTAATCTTCTGAAACATCTGATTGCAGGTTTTATGGAAATGTATTTTAAGAAAAAATATTTTGAAGTATAACCTTATCTGTATACAAAAGGTATTTTAGTAACATACTGTACTGGATACTTTGTATATGATTCTGTGGCTGTGATGAGTACAATATATGGTATTGTAATAAGTATGCTGTCCAATTCATGATTCCTTACTATCATATTTATGCATGTTTCTGGGTTAGAGAAGAATTGTTTTTATTATGAGAGCTAGTTGCTAATCAGTGAATAGAACTTCAGAGATTTTTTTTTTTTGGTCTATTAAAGAATGCTCATTATTTTTTTCATATGAAACCTGAAAGTCAGTGGTAAAAGAAGGAATGAGAAGACAAAAGAAAATAGTAACCCTTGTTTGTTTCATCTTATTGAATAGTAAACATCAAGATCTGGAAGGAACCCACTTTACTAAGAAGAAAATTTATTAATATGCAGTAATATGTGTCTTTCTAAAAATATTAGTCTTAGCTATAGCACTAATGTGTTATACTAGTATTTTATGTTAAAAGCATTCTACTTAATACATGAGTATTTTCAGTCTGCAAACAAAAAACGATGCCCAAATTATAAGTAGCCCCTACAGTCCAGACTGTTTAAGTGTGAGGAGGGAAATTCTCCCAGAAGTCTGGATACATACAAACTACAAATCCTCACTGTAGGGTGTGGTGGGTTTTTTTTTCAGTTGAGCTGAATCTTGAGTTTTGTGGTCAGCAACTAAGAAGTAAACTGTGGTAATGGTATTTTCAATTATTTCTTTGTTATTCTGCACTCTCATCTTTACAGTTTTCTACTTTTCAAAAACAGCATTAGAAGTCACTGGGGAGTAACTTCTGCCTCTTAGAGGAAAGAGATTTCTTTGACTATATTATAAGCCAGGGCTATTCAGGATCCGATTTGAAGTTTATTCAATTAAATAGAAAGGTTCCCACTGATTTTACTGAGGTTTCAGTCAGACTTTTAAGTGGTGCACTGTGATCCCATGTGTTTTTAGTGGCATTTATCTGAAGGAAAAGGTCCTGACTGTTTTTTGATGTAAACAATAGGTAGTTACTTTTGTCTCAGCAAAACAGACACAAAACATTACTGTTCTGATTCTCCTCTTTGTGCTGAAGTAAATATTCTACAAGATTCAAGGTAATGAAACATTAAACAAAGGCAGGATCAGAGAATACTTTAAGGACAATAAACTGGCCAATGAAGACATATCTACTGAAGGGCAGAGCTCCTACTGATAATTAATGGAAACCCAATCAATAAATCACCTCTGAAATGTAGCAAATAGCTCATTAGGAGCCACCTACTGAAACTGTTTACTTGATTAAAGATGTATATGCAATGTGTTGTATGTAGAATGAGGCCGTTACTAATGCTCCATTCATGTACAGTATATGAAAACTTCAATTTCTTTTCAAACCACTTCTGAGGAGAAGCTCATAGAAACAAACTAAACCATTCATTGCTGACCTATGTCATTCTTTTTTATTTTCGTGTTAGAAAACCAGTTAGACAAAGACCAACAAATGTATTTTGCAATCTGTTACTATAAAACATTAGCACAGGAGCCAAAAATTAGAAAAGTGGTATCAGCAGCTTTGCCATTACTGCCTTCAAAAACAGAGCAAGCCATCGACAGTACAGGGGAATGACAGCTTAGGAACAAGAATGGGAAATACGAACCAAAAAAATGATACATGTTTATGTTGTTGTCTTTCTAACAGCATTTCATCCTTCATATTGCTCAAGTTGTCTATGCACTTGTTTTCCAACTTTCTCCCGTTTGTATGTGATGAGCTGCACCTTTTGTCATATAAAAATGAAACTCTTCCAACTGTAACTTCTAATTCTAAATTCCCCAAATTCCTGTAATTCAAAATCCTATGATTACCAAAATTGTGGTTAGGACATTAGACCTATTTAATACCAATGCTGTAGTTACTATTCTCTATTTTTTATATGGAAATATCCTCAAAACCACTTACACTTTAAACTCTCAAATGCTATAAATTAGCTTAGAAAAGTATTACATTTGTGAACCAGCATTTTTACATGTGCTGGTGCCTCCTTATATGAATCGTAGACTTTTTCTAGTTCTCTCAGTAATCTGCATTTAGCCAGTTTCCCAACCATTACACAATTCACAGAATCCCAGAGTCATGGAACAGCAGAAATTGGAAGGGACCTCTGGAGATCTAGTGCAACCCCCTTGCTCAGAGCAGGTTGTCCAGCCCTGCATCCAGCTGGGTGTTGAATATCTCCAAAGATGGAAGCTCTGCAGCCTCTCTGGGCAACCTGTTCCAGTGTTCAACCACCCTCACAGTAAAAATGTTTTTTTTTATATTCACTTTTTATGCTGTATAGCTGAGACTTGCTTCAGTTAAGTGTCTGCATAGCTTCCAAACACAAAAGGGCTCTTCAAGAGCAAAAAAGCAAATCTACTGACAAGTTTCTTTCTAGGGCAGGACAGATGCACAACAACAAGGGTTAGGAAGGCTACTAGTAAAAAATAGTTTTCTTCAAACATAAATAAATTTCTAAATTTAAATATAAATTTAAATTCTCAAGTAGTTAAGGAGCATATCCATTACTTCAGATTAAAAAACCAGCAAGATCAAACCATTAACTCATAAAACGTTATTTTGGTATTTAGCGCCAATGGGGTGAAGGGAGGAGGAAGTACTGTACAAAATATTACTGGGTGTAACACAAAGCTACTAGAAAACACATAATTCTCACTGGTCTTGTTTTTATTTGCTAATATTACACCTCAAGTAATAACCACTTTCTTTGTAACTACCATGCAACAAAACTCTAGAAAGGAAGCATCCTTGCAAGTCAGTTCATAACTCCAAATTCCCATCGTGAGGATAATAAGTGTTCTTTTCTTCTGTTCAACTTCCAGGTTTATGACTTGAGAACAAACTTGTCTTTTCATGACATCATTATTTAAATTATACCCAGTCATAATTATTTCAGTTGATTTCCAGTGAGACTTTGCTTGTTGTAAGTTTGGTTTTGTTTTGTTGATTGAGGAGAAAATTTGGGATTTTTTCACTCCAAGTTTGAGAGGTTTGTATTCCATTTTAGACCCCCTCACGCCCTTTCCTACTGACACAAACACATGAATGCTCTCAAAGGGGTTACTAAGGAAACCAGAAACTATGGTAACCTAGACTAGAAGCACTCTTATTTGTCCAAGGAGAGGGAAAGGAAAATTCAGGCAATGCATACTGCAGTCACACTGAAGGTCCTGATCTTTCCTTTTCCCTTCAGCTGCAGCAGACCTTCTGTTTCTCATATTCCCCTTCCAGCAAAGCTATCAAACCAGAATCTTGACTTAGATAAAATGAGAGAAACATCACTGCAGTAATGTAGATGAACGTAAGTGAGGTTGAATGGATTTGGGCAGTATTACTACACCAAACTGGTGAATGTTTTTAATTTTTCCTTTTACCATTAGGTCAAAAGTCCCTTTAACTTCAATTATTCTTCTAGCATTAACATAGCAGCTTGTTCAGCAATGCACCACATTGCCTGCCTTTGCTGTGAGGAGTAAGGTGTTGTGTTAGCAATACTCTTCGCAGAACCTGTTGTCAAAGCCGTCACCCTGCACATGCTCATACTCACTTTTAGTTCTGCTGTCATAAATAGTTTCACTGAATAAAAGCTATCGAGAGCTAGTAAATGCTCTATCATTGTTAAGTAATGGTGTTTCATTAGAAGTGAAGGGAGCTCAGAAGCTCGTCAAACTGGTCAGATATTTCAGTTATGCCTTGTAGAAACAATCCTTTTACCACTGAACTCAGCAACAAAACTGTCTGATTGCAGGGCACCCAATAAAATTTAGTAATGGATAGTGAAAAAATAATGGATATCATAATAAAAGAAGAGTTTAGTCTTGACCATGTTCGTTCCTTTAAAGCTTTGTGGAAAATAAGAGCTGTTTATGCTGCAGGATAAGCTCATTAATTTGGAAACAGGGAAATACAAGTTGCCTATGGCTGAATATATTTGTATATCTTTGCTAATGGTCTGATTCAGTAAGCCAGAGTAGAATATTGAACAGCACCAATGCAAATAGAGTTACTGAAATTAGTGAGATTATTCCCATGAGATAATTTGAATCAGGGTTACAGGACTGGACTTTGTGTTAGCAAAAAGTGTACGTTGTGTCAGAAAAAATTGGCTACAATGTTCAACATAATGCTTAACGTATTGATGCAATAAATTGCTAGCATCAATTATTCTTCTAAGAAGTGAAGCATCCAGAGAAGAATGTGGCTTTCTTATTTAAGCAAGAATAGCAAGTAAATTTGTAAAGTTCATGCTCTTTAAGCATGGCTTCTGGAAAATTAAAAAACTGGGAAAAGAATGTCTGTATATACTATACATTACTGAATTAGGAAAGAATATGAAACAGACTAGTTATATTATTGATATATTTTTATTACTGAGTAGATGTGGTCATCAATAGCAAACTGATTAGCATCACACACAAAATGGTTGTTGCTGACAAAAACATTCTGAGCAGAACTGTGACATTTTGTGCATGTAAGCTAGAAAGACAAGAGATGATGTGAAAGCCCTCCCATTTAGCATATCCACTTCAGAGGTAGCCAGGATTTTGTTGCTATGAGAGAGGGAGGAAGCTGACCTGTGCTGAGTGGTACACAGAGCTTTTTAGTCACACAAGCAAAAACACAAGAGCTAGGAAAAAAAATGTCTGATACTAACAGATTAAAGGAGTTAATTAAATGGGGAAGTACATTATAAAATGGCATGAAGTCCTCTCTGCTATCTGCATGAATTATGACCTGAGGCTGGCAGTACATATTTTGTTAGATTAGCAAATATTTACAAAGTAAACTACAGTTCAGAGGACATGAAATATGTGAATTAGGTATTAAAAACATACCTGAAATTTTACTGCTATCATTTGCTAATTAATATTTTAATGGGAGGGTTGACCGTATCATATGGAGAACTATTTCCATAATCACAATTTAGATGAATGTTATTCTTGCTTTGACAAATACTTTGACTGGAGAAGAAAAAGAAAGCTAATGCATATATTGGCTAGAACACATGATTTTATGCTAGGTCACTCCCTGTTTGCATTTGCAGGTTAAAACTCTTGTTTATGTAACTGTGGGGCACAGATTACAGAGGAGATGTTGCTCAGTTTTTGTGCTGGAAGCACTGCAGAAACCCCACAAACTCCTCTTCCCTGGGGAGCCCATGGGTCTTGAGGGGAGCAACATTAAAGACAGAGAGCAGAAAATGGAGAAAGCAAATTAAAAGCAGGAACATTTATCTCCTCCAGAATCCAGATGTACCAAAGAAGGAGGAAGGTCTCACTTGAGAGCTCCAGAGAGGAAGGAAACCTGCTTTGCTACTCAGCAAAACTGTAGAGGGAGAGATGTGAGGAATGGAGGCATGAGGGAAATAGTTAAAGTGCTCTTTCCCTACCTGCTCACAAACCTGCAGACAGAGCTGTGGAAAAGTGGCTAATAGTCTGCTTGATGACTTGTCAGGCTTGACTTACTTATCTGTCCTCTTCCCTGTAAGTGGAAGGGAAGAAACAAGATACAGATACAGAAAATAATGGGTTTCCTTATATCTTCCTTCTTTATTAAACCCCTCTACTGTTATACTGTATATCTCCTACAGCAGCATGATAGGACCTGCAAGTCCTGCTTAAGCTTTGTGGCCTACTATGACCGATGTTAACCGTACCTTCTGGTTCTGTCTTACTGAGTGTTTATGGTATTGTGCTTTTGCTCTGTCATTCATGGTAGCTGTACTTTCTCAGGGCGAATTGTTAAAGTAGCTAATCTGAAAAAAGAGGAAGCATAACTTACTGCTGGAGGCTTGCTTTTGTTGCCTTATAACTAACACAGTACTTTAAACTTTCAGGAGCAGTGAAGAACAATTGGTTGTAGGGACATACTATATCCTTGAAAAGAAAGGCAATGCTGTCTTTTTCTTTAATCCAGCCTATTAGTATGGCATCACCACATTTTCATAAGAAATTTGTCTCTATAAGCAGAAATAAGTCGATGCCAAAAATGAAAATAATTGTTTGATTCCTTGTTTTGGCTGTATCAGTCCACTTTAATTCCATTGCCTTTGATGTCTGACTGATTTAGCTCAATGTTTTAAACCAGGCCTATGTCCTAACTCATTGCCGTAATTTAGGTGGCCCATTGCAGTTTTTCAATACATAGATTTCATCTTCTAAATTTAGCCATTTGATTTTCAATTTAAAACTCTGAACAAAAAAAATGTGGAAGGGGGAGGAAAATAAAAACTGTTGTCGAGGATGTATACACCTTTTTCATTTCTAGCATACAGAAAATCCAGTCTCTTTCCTGGGGAATAACAGGAAGATCTAAGAGCCCAAACAGTTTATGACTGTTAAATGGACTTTTGCTATCTATTGGTATCCATGTGTCCAGACATATTTTTCATTTTAGATTCCCTATTGCTTCTGGCTACAACTACAGAAGGTGATGAGTCTACCAGCCAGTCAAGTGTGGATAACTCCAGTTTCTGGAGCATCTAAAATTTTCGCCTATGTTTAGGCAGCTGAATCCTTCTCAATCTGCCTACTATAAGGAGTAAAGCTTACCTGTTGAATTAGTTTTTCTATTGAATATCTGCTGTTAGTGATCCAGTGGTCCATTAAATTCATTCTATGGAGCACTCCTTCTGCCTCTGAGCCCATGACTCCATCACAGCTGGGTCTGTATTTCTATTTTACTTTTCTTCTGTGTTCAAGTTCTTGGCTGTTTCTTTAAGTAGGGAATATGCAAGTCAGATTTTTCAGCAGATCAGCTTGCCAAAGAATACCGTTTAATCACCTAGTGTGACTTTCTGTATGTCAAAGGCTGTTACATTGCATACTGATCTCCCCCTATAATATGAAGATTTCTGTTAGTGAAAATCATTCCAAATGTCAGGAGACTAAACAGTGGCATATTCGTTGTCCTAGATGATCAGTTGCAAGCAGCAGCAGAAGTTCACACTTTCCAAATCTAGTGATGGAGATATGATCACGTGAGCTGAATACTTCAGTCAGACATGCTAAGAAAGTAGACTGCAGCAAAGAAAGCAAAGAAAGCAGACTGACCTCTGTTGCTGACCAATATAATGTCTTAAAAAAAATCTCTCCCTCTGAATGCATCTCTCACTTGTGTGTTGCAGAGGAAAGGAAGGGAAATCTTCCTAATGTAATTAAGGGACTGATTGAATCCCTGAAGCATGAGTTTTGATAAATAAATACTACATGCATGCCAGACCAACATTACTGTTCTCCAGTTCTTTTTAAAATTGGCAGGTGGGGATTTACCAGGGGCTAAAGTGACCCCAGGCCCTCATTCAAATCACTCTCCCTCCCAGTTGTTCCCATCACAGATCCATGCACGCTGCTTTGGCTTTTTTCTTTCTCCTGGGACACCAACTTTGTAGAGGAATGTGCCTGCTGCTGCTCCCTTGCTGGTGAGAGCTCCTGAAGCACGTGAGAAGCTGGAACACAGCATCCCAACAGAGGCATCTGTACCACTCCTGGGGGCAGTTCGTACCCACAAACCCCTGCTTACACATTGCTGGCAATATGAGTCACCATACAGCTGGGCATGGGAGCCCTTCTGTGCCGCAGGGGGTGATTGCTGTCCTGGAGTCCCTGATTCACCCTCGAGCTTGCCCATGTCTGACATTGGAACTATACCAAGAGTGCTCTAGTCCTTCAGAATAGCCCTAGACTGTTCCAGTGAGCTCCCCAGCTAGTTACTGTGGGGATCGTGGGTATAAGATCACAGAATCATGGAATCATTTAGGTTGGAAAGCCTTTAAGATCATTGAGTCCAACTGTTAACCTAACACTGCCAAGTCCACCACTAAACCGTGTCCCTAACTGCCACATCTACACATCTTTTAAATACCTCTAGGGATGGTGACTCAACTACTTCCCTGAGCAGCCTGTTCCAATGCTCGATAACCCTTTTAGTGAATAATTTTTTCCTAACATCCAACCTAAACCTCCCCTGGTGCAACTTGAAGCCATTTCCTCTTGTCCTATCTCAGCTTTAACTGAAATAATTAATTTTAGCAAATGATCCTTCACATCTTTCTTTGTCAACAGATGGTAAACTTTTATTGCATCCTTAACATCATATGGAATATAACATCTCCTTCTGCTTCATTACAAATACAGAATAGAAATAAATAGTGGATAGTTCTCTCAAATATACATCACTACTTGTGACTTTAATATCTACAGCTAGCAACAAACATAGTAATGGACTTTGCTTTTTTTTGGTGTTTTGGTGATAGTCAACTCGATTATGCTGGAGAAAGGTGACTAGGAAGCTCTAGGCTAGTGGAAAAATCTGGATGTTATGAATATGATGAATCTGGCTGAAAAGCAAAATATTTTTGTAGTTACTTGGAACTTACTTTGGGCACAATAAAGCTTATTTAGCTCCAAAGCTCAGCATTGGCTTTTCCAGGTACATGCTGGCTTTGTGCATTGGGTGTCTTTTGATCATATGCATGGGTAACTTGGGTTGCTGGGCTTAAGCCTGCTCACATTCTGCTGTTCACATGCTGCTGCGCCCATCTAAAAAGCTCTCCTGGAATTAGGATGCTGAGAAGTGCAATCCTGAGGCACTGAGATGATTCTCCAGGAGCAAAATTAGGACTGCTGAGTTTACAGCCTCAGCCTTTGTATCACATGAAAGAAGTTGAACTGTTTCTGGGCAAGAGTTGTCCTGGGATTAATGTATCTCTGTTTTGTCGTTTCTGAGGTTGAGCCAGCAAGCTCTGTCAGACCCAGCACGTTCTGCATCCGTGGCAATAATAATTCACAATCTCAGTAAATGTCAGTTGACTGCATGTTTAAATAAGTAGTCCCATGAACAGTGGAACTAACGAAGTCTGGTTTGCTATGAGTTTGTATCTTGTAGTTAACTGACTTTTTAACTATACTATATTTTAACCACAGCATGATCCCACCATTCTTTGACATCAAATAGCATAAGTAGAATTTGTATAATCATGTTTAAAATGTGAAGTACAGAAGTTTATATTTTTGGCTCCCTTTCAGTATGAAGTCAGCCTTTTTTTTAATCAACTGTAACCTTTAATATGTTTACAAGGATCCATAATCAAAAGCTGATGAAATGTCCAGAAAATATGACAACAAACCCAATTTTTCTTATTACCCAGGTTCTCATAACACTAGAGTTTGGAATGGGAATGATTAAAAGAGCTTGCAGAGGGAGGAAAGCACAGCATAATTAAGCTTAGATTTTATTTACCTGATTGCCTGGGGTGAGAGGAGAAGACATGCCATTTATTTATAAATCTAAATAACTAATTGAAATAAAATATGAGTATGCAAGAACAGAGAAACATTAGGACCAGATCACAGAGTTTAATTGTGTGTTGTATTTACCAAAGACATGCTGTTTCATTGAGATCAAATTAATAGCTGAAATCAGGCAGGTGAAAACAAGTACATGTGGGGCCTTCATCATACCTTTTATCAGGGCATTCAGTTTTTCATAAACAAGTAATAAGAAAACTGTGCACAATATCCACTTTTATTAAAAACAAATTGAGGTTCTGGTCTTCCATGAGTTCATCATTTTTGGGAGAGGCCAAAAGGTGAAGAAATAATAAAAACTCTGTACTCTCCTGCAAATGATGAACAAACTCTTACCTCAGTATGAGCTCTCAGAAAGGTTTCTCAAAAATACAAACCAGAAATAAAAGTGTAATGAACATCAGTATATTCTATTTTTGTACAAGATCTGTTAATAGGGTATCTGATTCTCCTTATACCTGTTTTACATCAGTTTTACATTCAGTGAAGTGACACCCAATTTTTTTTTTCTTGCTTTTCTCTGCCTAAGAAGGAACATAGTTCTTGTGAGTTGCTATTCTGTACAAGATTTGTAACTTAAGTTATATTTAAAATTAATGGCAAATAGCCATTGGATAGATGCAAGCTGTGATAAAGCTTCCTCAACTGTACTAAAAATGTATTTAAAAATATGGAACCACTGCCTTCACTCCCCACATATGAGGAAGGGGCATTGCCCAATTAAAAACATATTTACCCCTTTTCTGAGTGCAGATATTTTTTCCATTAAAATTCCCTTCAGTACTCTATAGGTAAGTTCTACCTCTATTAAGAAACCACAATAATTAGAGTTGAGGTAAAAACCTGACAAAGGCAATACTTTTGAGAAGGATGTGGGACAACACATGGGATGACGTGGGATTTCCAGTCCATCGACATTATGAGTTTTCATTTTCCCTTAGGAAACAACATGCAATATTTACAAACCCTTGTCAAATTTTAGAGTCTTGAAGTGAACAGTTTAATAATGACTGCTTACAATTTTCAATCTAATATTCTAAAAAATAAGCACTGAAAACCATAATTAGGCACCTGAAAAAATAAAAACCTTCTGTTACTGATCAGTGCCTCCAAGAAAATCATATCGCTTTTGCTTAGCTCATTGTACATCCTTTATTCTGGTGCCTAACTTTAGGCATCTGTGAAAACTGTGGTATGGTAACACAGTTTTCAGTAATAGACACTTTTGAGAGTGTCTACTGAGTTCTGCACACAACCTCTTTCCCTCCACTTTCCACTCGAATTACTATTTGAATTCAAACAGGCACACTTTGGCGTATCTCTAGCACAGTATGAGAACTCCATGTAAGAGCTAACAAATACAGCTGCAAAAGAAAATCTATTAAAGACCATTTAATAGAAATAGAAAACACCTGACTGTAAAGTGTGGAGAGGAAAAAGTATAATTACTTTTAAAAGCAAGTGTAGGAGAATTTATGGAGCAAGAACCTCTAATCACTGTTAGAGGTTTTAAAATCAAATGCAGTAATTTTATAATACATGAATTCACCATGAAGCAACAATATTTTGAACCCCATTATAATGTATAAATTTGACTGAATTGGAAGTTTAATAAATTTTGCTCCTTTAGAAAGAGTTATTAGAAAGTAGGCATTCTGATTAAATCTAGAGAATTATCAGAAAATCTTCAAAGTCATGATTTCATATCAGGAAGGAGACTAATTTTCTTAAAAGCTCACCCTAACTCAGTGATGCAATGAAGATAACAGAAATAGAAAAACAGTCTATGAAATTGAAGAAAAGCAAAAGAGAGTGAAATGAACTTCAGTCTAGAGCATAGAAAATTGGTAACAAAATAGGAATTGCAAAAAGTCATGGTTGCCAGTAAAAAGGGTAATAGAATTTTTTTTCAGTTACATTGGGAACAAAGGAGATCCTACTAATAGGATAGACCATTATGAAACTGGACATGGCTAAAGTGAAGATAATTACTCAGAAAACGTTCAACAGCTGTTCCTATTCCTTATTTGGAAAGGTTGATGTACAGGAGTTACATGAGAACAAGGAAGAACTTTCTAGCCTGCTCACAGAAGTAGAGCTGATACCACTGCTGACCAGTCAGTAACTGGAGTCTAGAGTTTGAAGAGAGTTGGCTAAGATATCTAGTCTGCTAGTGTTAATTTTAGTAAACATTTGAATACCGGGCAAGTTCCATACAGTTGAAAACTAACCCCATTTGTGCCAGTAATTCAAAAGGGCAAAAGAGATAGCTATGTAAATATATTCTGGTTATCCTGAAACCAAAACCAAGTGAAATAATGTGAAAAGTGTTATCTGATAAAAACATTAAAGAATAGGAATACAATTTATTGTAGGTAATGTGACTTTAAGGAAATAGATATTTCAAACAGGCCTGATTTTTTAATTACATTGAATGTGAAGTTTGGTGCATAAATTTTCCTGTAGATATAGAGTATATGAAGTTTTTGGTAATAAGTACAGTGAATAATATTCTGGTGAAAAATTAGATTTATAGCACAGCAAAAAAGCACTTGATAAATAGACTAAGGATTAGATACATGACAGATTTCAAGTGCTTGCCAATGGTGAATCATCATCAAATGGTGGATTTCCTAGTGAGGTACTACTCAGATTGATATTAGGCTCAATGTTTTTCAACATTTCCACAATGATATGAGGAAGTAAATATGAAATCAGTGATGACAAAATGTGCGGATGGAGATGTAAATAACACTGAAGATTTGGCAGTCATTTAGAGGGATCTGGATTGCTTGATTAGCTGGACCTATTCAAGGAATAATCCTATGCAGGGGTACTATATGTAAAAGTGTTCATCAGTGAACTGAGACTTTAGGCGAGACTTTAGGAGACTTCAGCCTGGAAAATGGTGTATATAGGTGATAGTTTCAGTCTTACCTGTGTCTTTTGCTGTATGAGCTTTTTCTGTAACAGTCTACATTTCTGTATCTATAAGTTTAGCCCAGCAATTCTGGTCCTTTTCATAGATGTTCAGATCTTTTGGCCATGCTTTTCTTCCACTTTTCATGCATGAAAATATTTCTTGTGTGGACCTTAGTGAAAGATCCACGAAAATATTTCTTTTGTGGATTTCTTGTGTGGATCTGTATGATAAAATGTACACGCACACACATACACATAACACACATATGTGTGTGTCTCTTGAACTTTCAGCATGTTGGCTATGGAATGGGAATGCAGTGCAAGAGTCACCTAAAAGATAAATTGAACATACACAGGTGTACACAGTATTTTTGGAAGGGTGTCTACCAGCACATATGCAATGTATTTCTTACATTTTAAAAAATTAACCTTAACCTTCTCTCATAAAATCTCTCTGAAGTACTGGAAAATATCCCTAATTTATGTATTCTACTATTTAACTTTAACAATGCATTGTCTTGGTCTTTTTTTTTCTTTTTCTCTAGCAGTGGTCAGCACATGCAACTATTCTACCAGTTCTTTCATTTGCTCTTTGGTTCCCAGAGTGATGAGTTTCTTCTGATATGCATCCTTTCCCTTGCGACAAAGTGAAAGTTTGGGCTCTATTGCCTATATTTTATACTCTGATGAAAAAATATCCACCTGGAAAGCCTCCTTAAACTCTCCCTCAGTTGTTTTAGCCCCCTTTTCCTTCAGTAGACATACTCGTTCATTTAAAAATATACTGATAGATACTTTCTCCTGAAGTACTACTGCAAATTCCAGCTTTTCCAGATTAAGTTCACATTGTTTGTTAACCTGGACAGTATTTTTTATAACCCTGAGTGTGATCAATATAAGTTTTAAAACATGAGGCTTTATTGAAACTAATGTAACTGCTTTTGGCACCATACCACCAATGCACTAATTGAAAAATAACACATCTTTTGCAACAAGGCTCTTAGTATTATCATCTGCTGCTGCAGTTCTATGCCTCATACCTATGAAGTGATCTTTGAGCTAAAGGGCTTTCTCCTCTTTGCTTTTACTGCCTTACATCTTCTTTCAAATATTGGATCACAATTTGGTTTGTATTGTTTGGCCAAGTGGCTTTAGTACAGCTCTTGAAGACTCATTTGAAGTATATCTGCTTGTCTGCTTCCAGGTTCATTTCTTGTAGTATTTTGTGTTCTCCATAACATCAGAATGTCATCTAGCTTGTATAAACCTTACTTTGATTTGGGTGACTTTGCTTGGCAAGTTCTAATTACTATTTTAGGATAAATCTCACTCCACAGATTTTATACCCCAGATGCCAATTATGATTTTTTACTTTAGCAGAAGCTCAATCTCCCACAATTGCAATATTAGCTTTTCAGTTTTATATGAGTCAAAAAAATAGTTTCCTCATTCTTTGAACTGTTACATAAAACATATAAATTATGTTTTATTTTTAATGTGACAATGCAGAACTTCTCACATTTCAAAATCACAACTTCATAGCTATCCTCCTCTGCCTGAATTAACTGAAATCTGTTAAAAACAAATACATTAGAATAATTGCTTATCAAATTACAGCTGGTCCTGATTCTTCCTTTTATCTGGCAACTGTCTAATATTATGGGAAGTTTTAGGAAAAACACAATGCTGGCTAGACATACTCAGAAAGTAATTGAGGTTATTGGCTTAGAATTCTGTAGAAGAAAATGTGAGCTACACCAAGCTAACTGTGGCTTTTATATTTATAAGAATCATGTATGCGCAAGTGCAGGCAAATTAAAAAAAATAGAGGACAGTTAAAATGCTGAAATGTGAATGACTGAATTTTTCAAAATGTTGAATGTTAGGAGCAAATTAATATGGTATCCATCCTCATAAAGACAAGCTCTTTATCAGGTTACTGCAAACAATGTTTCCATGGATTTATAATAAACATAGAATCTCAGTTTTAATTGAAAAGCAATCTGTGTGCCTGAAAGCTTCTTGTTTTTTTCCAACTGTATCAGTAGATATAATAGCACATATATCCTTCCTTCATTTTAATTGACTGCATCCTCCAAACTGGCTTTCTATAACATTTCCAAGTTTGAAGTTACTTTGGCAGGTGCTGGCCATGAGACATTGTGCAGGTCCTGAGAGACAAATGGATGCTACAGGGTAGGGTAGGGTAGGGTATTGTTGGGCTCCTGATGGCTTCCCTTCTTGCTGCAAGGGATGCTCAGCTGCAGGAGGGATGGTTGGTGAGGGTATGGGTCTCTGAGGGATTCCCTGATGGGATGAAGGCCTTGATAATTTCCAGCAAGGGAGAGCAACCATGGAAAAAAAAGGAAAGACACAGTAGGGTGGCTCTTAGCTTCTGTGATTTTTAAGATGACTGAAAAATAAAGCATCGCTCTGCTGCAGATTACATAAAGCCACTATTATTAATCATTCAGAGTCTCTGGAGGTTCAGTGCACACAAACTTGTGGGTTCCACCTTGAAATACTGCCAGGTTTGCTCTGAGTTCACAGTTTGGCTCTTGAGATATTGCCTAAGGCTCATACGGGAATGCAAACTGTATGTCAGAGTATTTAATTAGTGGCCTTATCGCTTCAGTGAGCCTTTAGGTGGATGGTGTTCCACACACTACGAGGTGGAGGTAAAAAATGGAAAGAATCCATGAATATCTGTAAAAAGACCTGACCTGCAGAAACCTGATGCAGGTCCTGCAGCCCAGCATAGAAGCTGTGGAGAAAATTCAAAGACTTTATATTGAGGACATTGACCAATAGACTATAAAAAACAGTAGCTGCAGAACTCTGTAAATGAAGACGGATATTACCTCATGTTTCTATATGATCAGGGGATGGAAAAGTTAGAAAGCATTCATATACTCTCTGTGATTTATGAAAGAAATGGTTTCTGACAATTTCAGATTCATAAGGAGATAAAGAAGTTTTTCCACTCCAAACACTAAGCCTTGGGTTGCGATATGATTGCAAGCACGTGCCTGCAACCCCTCTACCAACATGGATCTCAGACAATGAGGAAAGTCATTGCTCAAAGAATTCTTTAGAACTGCTCCTCCCTTGTGTCCAAACTAATCTGAATTAGTTGTCTAAAGGGAGAGAAGGTGGAGCTAAGCAATTTTTGCTATATATTTGTGTTAAGAGGAGACTTAAATCTGCTGAGCATAAGTTTACTTATGGAGTTTATAAATACAATGGAAAAATCTAAAAAGAATCAGGTGAAAGTGGGTATAACTACCAAAGACCAGCACATAACTGGCTCTTGATGAATGGTAAAGCTAATGACTGCTTTGGGTCTGTAATATAATACTTAATGACTTATTTTATTAAAAACTGTGTTTGTGGGAAAAATGGGTAGGCAAAGGTGTGAAGAGATATGTCATTTCTGTAAAAGCCAAGTAGGAGGAGAATGAGAGAAAATTTTATATAAAGTTTAACAGAGAATCTGAGAGAATATCATTAAAGACAGTGGTGTTTTCTGAGGTTAGTAAATGTCGTGGTTTAAACCCAGTCAGCAACTAAGCACCACACAGCTGCTCTCTCACCCTCCCCTTGCCCCCAGTGGGATGGGGGAGAGAATCGGGGGAAAAAAAAGTAAAACCCTTGGGTTGAGATAAAGGCAGTTTAAAAGGACAGCAGAGGAAGAGAAAATAATAATGATAATGATAAAGACGATGATGATGATGATGATGATAATAATAATAATAATAATAATAATAATAATAATAGAATGTACACAACAAGTGATGCACAATGCAATTGCTCACCTCCCGCTGACCGACGCCCAGCCCGTCCCTGAGCAGTGATCGCTGCTCCCCAGCCAACTCCCCCCAGTTTCTATACTGAGCATGACGCCATATGGTATGGAATAGCCCTTTGGACAGTTGGGGTCAGCTGTCCCAGCCGTGTCCCCTCCCAGCTTCTTGTGCACCTGGCAGAGCGTGGGAAGCTGAAAAGCCCTTGACTAGTATAAGCACTACTTAGCAACAACTAACACATCAGTGTGTTATCACATTATTCTCATCCTAAATCCAAAACACAGCACCATACCAGCTACTAGGAAGAAAATTAACTCTACCCCCGCCAAAACCAGGACAGTATGTTTGTTCAAAGCTTTATACTTGTTAAAAAAAATCACAGGAAGTAATTTTCCACCTGACACAGACAGTTCGGTTGTTGTTTTTCTTTATTATTAT
The DNA here is from genome assembly GCF_034638445.1 of Ciconia boyciana. Taxonomy (NCBI): domain Eukaryota; kingdom Metazoa; phylum Chordata; class Aves; order Ciconiiformes; family Ciconiidae; genus Ciconia; species Ciconia boyciana. The sequence goes on from NC_132938.1 coordinate 18,342,305, forward strand.
GTAGTCATGCCTGCAGAAATATTGGCCTTTGTGTACACTTAACAAAGAATGTGACTGTTTCAGGATTCTTTGGAAATTGGGTCCATAAACTTTTTAAGGCTTTGTATGAAGGTCTTTTAAGATACTGACTTCAGTGCTTTAGAAGGATTTGGCTTATGATTTAAAAAAGGAATAAGTAAATGTATTATATTAGATATTTTTACAGTTGCATTTTATGGAACATTTAATACCAAATTATTGAGTGTCTATATTATGAGACATCTTTTCTCCTTCACCAAAAATCATTCACAAGTGGAGATTTCTGGAGCTATACAGTTATTGCTGTAATTTCACTTAGAAAGGGTGGATTGCTTTATTCTCAAGGGTTACATAAATTTATGCAGAGGACTTTCCCCTTTAAAAGCATTTTAATTTTTATGGCATATGCTTACACTTATTTTTCCTTAGATATTTTATGTTATAATTGAGCTGAACATGAAACTTGCAGTTACAAATTCCACATATTTCTGTCAAAAGTAGTTCTCTTGAGGATGACATGAATTATTTGCAAAGATATTTCATAGGTAACAAGCAATTTCCATCTTTAAGGAAGCTAATAATACAGTTTAGAGTAGAAGCTTAATATGGTGATACAAATCTTTGGGAACGCACCAGACAAAATACCCTGCATGACATTGATAGCGTTTGCTCTAACCATGCATATACATCTTTTACTAGTTTCTGATCATCACTCTAACATATTTCCTACACTTTCAAACAGACTGTGTAGCATAAAGTTCACACAAATTTGGGTTAAAGGGTCAAAAAAGATAAAGCCTCTCTGGCAGAGCTTTCTCTCTAGGATGCAGCGGAAGCTTTCTTTGTGTATAGCTAGCACATATTTTTTAATCTGATGGATGGAAGAGATTATGTATGCCCTGAGAGAAGTGCTACATCACCAAAGGCTTCCCTGGAACGTCAGCATATTTTTCCTTATACTTATATATGCTATACAAAAACCTTACCAAGTTATACTCTACTGGACAGCATACTATTAATTCCCATCTGTACTTAGGGAAGACAGGTTACAAAATGAAATGCTTCTCAGGGTAAAATTAATAAATGAATTGTTAAAATACATTTTGACCAGTAGTTTTCTATTTTGCCAAGAATTAGGTGGAACAGCTACAGATGTAACAGGTAAATATGGCTCACACATTGACAAGTTACATTTATTTTATATATATGCTATTTTAAATTGAATTTATTTTTGTTTCCAGAAGGCAGAAAATCTGAAAAGTACAGAGTACATAATTTAATAGAGTTCAGGATATAGGAAACCAATTAGGTCTTGAACTCCAAGGCTGAGATTCACTGGTTTAAGTAAGTGATTTTTTTTCTTTTTCCATTAAACCACCAGATTAGTGATTGGCTTGGCATGATCACCAAAAGATTTATAGATCTGTACTTAAAGGAGTGCTACAGGCTTTTATCGTGCTACAAGAGTACTCTCACTAGACTAGGCGGCTCTCACTGAAGTAAATTAAAACCACAGTTGATATTCATATGCAAAGCAAAGCTTTCTTTGAAGTCTGTGACTATTAACATGTTTGAGGTTAAGCAGGTATTTATATAAATTGCTGGATAAGGGCTAGTCTGTTCAGCATTTTGGAGAATCAAATTCAAATGTCCTGAATCAACTGCTACTCATTTAATTTCCATGGCTGTGAGATCTGTCCCTGTGGACTGTAGGGAAAAAAAACCAGGGGGGGGGGAAAGAAGCAGCTCTAGCAGTTGTAATGAAGACCTTCTTCATTGATGAGTGCTTTAGCCCTAAAATTGAGCAAAGTGCTGTATAAGAAGCCATCTCTTCCACAAAAGTAAGAGATGTGAGAAGATACAGATCAAACATGAAAAGAGAAGTGTACAGGAATATAGGGCTGGAAATGGTCACCTGCATCATCAGATCTAATTCTCTGTAATCCTCAGCAATTATACCAAGTTTGAAGGGTCCACAGTATCATTTGTGCTACACACTATCTATACATCTCATGGGCCATAAAACACTTCTGCATCCCATTAAAAACACAAGCTCTGTAATAAAAGTTGGAAGTCTTAGCTAAAATGTTCCACAGGAAGAGATCAAGAGAGACTGGTCATTGTCAATGCACTAGCAGGATGTTTATGAAATAACCTTTCCAGATGATCCCAGAAAAAAACCCACTCCATATGAACAAAAATCCCAGTGGCTCTTGACTCTCTGATACAAGAAAACTCCTTCTCAGTCCCAGTTCTTGTAGTCTTTTTAAGAGTAATAATTACTGTAAATGGTGTATTTATTATTTGGGATTAACTTCACAAAGTGAATCCAAGACAACTTCCAGTTTTACATATGTATGGATGGATGTGGAAAATCCTTGAATACAGAAATGTTATAGTGTCTACCTGTAAATGAGGCTCTGCTTTAATTTGTTAAGTATAGAACTTATATGCTGGCCAGAATATAACATCAGTAAAAAAATCACCTCCCTTCTTTTGCTGTAAGAAAAAAGGCTGATCTCTGTATAAATCAGTGGAAAACAAACTAAATAAAGAAGATGTTAAATTATCTGTGTAGTATCAGCCATGCCATCTTATACTAAATGCAACAAGCACACAGGTGTACATTGTAGGTGTATCATCCAAGTCTTACTGTCAATTTAGTCTGATTTCTCTTGCTGCAAATGCTGCCCTGGCCTGCAAGTCTTGGTGTTCCTTTTATATATAGCAGCCAGGCAATCACGTACCAAATACAGTGATATTCTAGGACCATGTTGTTCTTGTGAACCTTTTCAAATAATTTAGCTTAACCAACGTGCCAAAGAGCTCTCTGTTAGAAAGGAACTTGTAGGGGAGTGAGCTGATGCTGGGAAATCCCATGTGGAATTTGTGGGATCAAGGTAGCATTTGGGCATGGATCTTGGGCAAATAGCTTAGACCTGTTCTAGTGTCTACCGAAAACCTGCAGCTCAGCATAGTCTACACAATCTTTAATTCCCTTTGAAAGACATGGGAGCTAGGTATTTAAATAATAATTAAACTTTTGTGGATCTAGCTACTAATAGATAATAAATTTTAGGCACTTAATTCCCTTTGAAATCAACTATATTACGAACCTCCCCTTCCTAGAGGCCTTCTTAAATGTCCGTCTGCATTTTTATCTCTGTCAGTCTGTTGTTTAGCATCTTGTAATTCTGTTTCTTATCCTTACTTAGCCATCTTCATTACCATGTTCACAAGATAAATATGTTAAGCATCACAAGGCTGGGGACCACTGAAGTACTCGTATAGATAGCGTATGTACTTGTCGATTGTACCTCTAAGCCATGTGATATTGCATTCACTTCAACTAGCTTCATCCTTTCAGAAAGAACTAGCAGATCAATTGTTTCCAGAGCTGTGAAGCAGCAAGGTTAGGCCTTTTGCTCAGCATCCGTATTAAAAAGAAAATGTTATTGTAACCCTCATTGACTGAAGAATACTCGAAGCACAAAAATAGTATTCTTTATAATTGCTTTCGTAAAGCAGTCTTAAACAAAGAAACTGGAGAGCTTTATACAGTGAAGGCAGAACAATGAGTGTCAGAGAAAGCTGGACTGTTCTGAACACTGCAGTACAGTGGAGCTTCACAGAGCATTTTGGTAGTCCTTCACCAGACCAATGAGACATAGCTATAAGGTTTTTCCCTAAAGTATGAATTCACATTTAGGATAGGAAGGATTTTTTGGTTTTTTGCTTGTTTCCTGTGCAATTTTTGGAGCCTGAAATGTGTCCTATTCAAGAAAGGAATGCAATATCAAAATCTCAAAAAGTCTTCACAACAAAAAATGAGGAAAATAGTCAGCTCAAGTCAACTTAAATGCTTTATTTAATAGCTTCAAATATTTTTTCTGTATTTGACTGTGATTTTTTTGAATCTTTTGTTTTATTATAATTATATTATAAACTTATTTTTATTTCAGGAAAAGTAATTTTAAAATTTCAAAGCACCAGGATTAAATGTTTTGATATTTTCTGAACTTTCTGTATGTTGTTTTCCAGATTTTCCAAGGTCCGTTCTTTCCTGATTCAAAAGAATAGGCATTTTCTGATTAAATATATATAACTGAAAGATTCCCATTGCTGATTTTAAAGGCTCTTTTTACAACAAGGACAAAGCTATTACTATTTGATACCTATATTACATGCATTCTAGTATCTGTAATTAGTGCAGAATGTTTTCATTATCAGTTGACTTTTGGGACCTCCTAATGAATATCTTTTGTTTCTTGGAAAGCTTCATTTTGTTATCATGTTTCCAGGGGCATAAAGTATAGATTGTCAGTGTCCTCTACAGACCACTAATGCAACCACTGGCCATGGCAACCTTACTGTCTGTAGTGTTTCCAATACAGAATATGAGAAGTGTATATGAAAGTCCTTAAAAATATGTAGGCAGTGGCCTGTTATTAAAGTGTTTGGGAGCCACTGCTCCACATACTTGCTGTATTCTTTTATCTTTAGGGAGGAGCCACAGCTTAGTTTCAGAAAGACCAAGGGTGAATTATTCAGTTTTTGAAGTGTTTTAGGCATTATAGCAGCTAAATGGATCCCACTGCTGTTCTGGCATCCTGAAGCAGTTCCGCTGTGACTCACAGAGGTACTAACGAAGTTATCTGGGTGCATTGCTGATGAGCAATTGTCCCTGCAAGTCTTTGCCAGTTCCTGCCCCGCAGGCCCCCAGCCTCTGTCTGCTGTGAGGGCAATGCCCAGCTGAGATGGGGCAGGTGGGGACAGCAAGAATGTGAGCCAGCACACACAGCACAGTGGCTTCAGGTTTACCCTCCTGTCTCTAAGAACAGATTTTGGCTCAAACTCCCCAGGATGATATATTAGGGCAATGGATGAAGACAGAGCAAATGCTAAAGGACATGAGGAGTTGTGGAGCACTAATCTTTAGACCCAGGAGCCTCACATTCAGCTATGTCAGTGGGAATATGTGGGCAGAGGAGAGGGAAGAATTGGCAATGAAATACAACAGGAACAGTGAAGTAGCTGTATTTTTTTGATTCTCAATTAATACAGAGAATTAATGTAGCAAAGAGAAAGAATTAATTTTAAGTGAAAATTACACAAGTTCACATCTCACAGAGCTGTGATGGTATCTTGCTGTACCTGAAAGTTCTTCATAAAAGATGAGAAAATAGAAGTTCTTCATAAAAGATGAGAAAATGCTTAATTTTTGAATCCCACTGAGTCATCCTTATGGAGGAAGTCCTGTTCGAGTAAAAGAAATGTAGTTTGAGAGAGTACAAATATTATCCTCCTTAAATGTAATTTTTAATACTCAAGTTAGCTGACAGAGCTTGGTGTGATTTTTCAGGCAGTGTAGAAAAGGACAAGTTCTGGTAGTAATCATATCATACACTCAAATTGAAGCTGTATTCTCAATGAGTTTAAGTACAGCTAGCTGACACGATGCTGAACATGACTTGTCCTTTGCTGTATCAGCTGCAAAATCAGCATTATGTTTGCAACTGTTAAAAATGGAATAGGATGAAAATGTCCTGTGTAAGCAGGACTGTTGAGCTACTGTGTAAATAAAGAGCTTTTATTACAATTTTATTATACTTTCACACATAATGGAAAAAACTGTTACAATATCCAAAATTTAGTTCACATTTCTAAAGTAACTCTGAAAAATGATGTGATAGATGTTAACAAATCTGCTTTTGGCTTTACTGCTGTATGAAGAAATATATCCTAAAATGACCAAAAGATAGAACGCCTTGGTTGATTTCTTAAGCAATATTCTGTCAGAAGGTTTTCCTGTCCCTCTCATAAAGACTCGTACAACAAACACATTCATAGAGCTGAGTCTTTCATATTCACACTTTACCAAACTCTACATTAAAAAAGTAGCTTCCCTCTTCTTTGTGAGTATTTAATAATAAACACTATGCTGTGGTCAAATCTTATTTTGTGAAGAATTCATTGTATGGAGAAAATATTTTAGAGGACGTTTATTGAAAGAGTATTAAGGAGCTAACCATGAAATTAAATGAATTTATGTTTATGTATGGTGTATTTTTCTCTAAACTCTAATGACATGGTTTGGGAAATATTTATGTAAATTTTGAGGTATGATAGAATATTTTAAGTTGGTTCCAGTACACTGAGCAACAGAATTTCATTAATAGCAGTGAGACCTCCTCCAAATCAAATCAAACAACCCTAATTTTCATTTTCATCTACAGGAAAATGCCATAAAATTCACACGAATTCATGTGCAGATTTGGATTTTAGAATTACTTGGTAGGTTTTAGTGATCCAATTTCTGTTGACTTCAGAAAACCCCATCAGGAAGTTGTTGCTTTGCAAAATCAGTATCAACATTTCAGCCCACTAAAATCTGTTCAAGGCCATAGGAAACACATTAACAGCCTAATCAGAAAGCTGGATCTGGAATCTTTCCCTCTCCTTTTTGCCACGCTCTTCAAGCTCCAGCTGTCTTTACTTTTCCTCCTCTTCTCCTCCTCCCAAAGAGTAGAACCTTATCTGCTCATTCCTTCTTAAGTGTGAATACCCTCATACTGCTCGTTCACCTCTCAGCAGCCTTTCTGTCTTCTTTCTGCTCCCAGTCACAAAACAAGATGACTGGTCTAACTCTTCTAGCACTGCTCTCAGTACTGAGAGAGTTCTATATACTGCTGTTTTGCCTCTTAGCCCAAGATTGCCCCTAATTTTTTGGCCCCTGTTTGATCTTTCAATTCTGTATTTGTGGTCCCTGTTCTTAGTCCCCTTTAAATAAATGCAAATAGCTGGTTATGGTTCCTCATGCTTCAAAAGCAGAACAGCAGCAGATAAGCAGCAGCTTTGCCTGTATACATCATTATTGACACAGCCCTAAGCGGTCATGCTTAAGCTGTTCCATAGAGAAGTGGCATCTTAATGTATTCTATGACTTTCTACTCTTCAAGCAGCTATTCAGGCTTCTTCCATAAAGTTATTTCTTTTAGGGAGCTGTCAGGTTCTTTTACATGTGGGTCAGGGTTAGCTATGCCTCTGCAGATGTCCCAACCTGACAGGCACTCTTCTACGGTTCCCTAACAGTGGGGGAGAAACATCTATCAGAGGTCATATGGGCTGGGCTTCCTCCTTGGCAAGGGAGCAGAGCAGGAATTACCCCTGTGGAGCCTTCCAGACTGTAAAAACAAAGAAATGAGCTACTGTAGCACTTGATCTTTTGATGTTAAAGCAATCGCTCCCTGCCAGGACTTCAGCGCCTCATTCCTCTTCCTGGGGCCAGCCTCCTCTGTAGTACTCACATCAGATGCTGATGCCCTAGGCACTGCCTGATCCCTCGCATTACTTCCCTTGGCATTTGCCAAATAACCCACACTGTCCGTATTCATACTGGGAGTCATACCCAGTCACTTTGAAGCCCTTAGGCACAGTTTGCTCTCCCCAAATGCGCTGTGGTAACCCTCTTCCCTCCATCAGCACAGCTGTTCTATGTCTCCCCAGACTTAATGCATGTGCTGCTGCTTCTGTTTTTCTCCCTCCCTCATCTTCCACAAAGCACCCCAAAGATGGTCTGCAGGCAGTGAGATCTCCAAGTCAGAATAGTCAGTGCTCCGAGTCTGAACTGTCTGTCACATTTTTAAACAGAACAGCAGGTAAACTAGCAAACATTAGGAGGAAAGTTCAGAAGGAAGGCACCTGCAGCTTAGTCTGGCTGCTACCAACCTTAACATGCAAAAACTAGTTTTAAACTGAAAGGTCCAAGGGTTGCTACATTTCTAGCTCAAGGACATTATCCTTGTTCAAAACAAGTCCTAAGAGCTGATTTTAACCCTTTTTTACAGGAGTCTTTACTCCGGATAGCTCCAAGTGCTCTGGAAAGCTCCTTCTCTGCTCTTAAGGCTTTTTGTGTGAACACAAAGGAGCTTGTGTGTCTTCATTCCTCTACATCACACCAGGGCCTTTGAGGCTCTGTTGTTCTTCCCTTACACTCAGTGTCATGACTGAAGTCTTCCCAGCTTCAGCCTGATAACTCATAAGGCTTTTAGGGTTTCCATTGCCTCTTTGGAATCATCTGCCAATAAGAGTGGATCTAATGAAGCTTAGCTAAGTAATAAGGTTGAGCTAGGCCAAACTCGAGGGAGACGGTGGTGGCTTCTCCTGAAAACTATGGTGCTTCTTAAGCTGCATCTAGCTCTAGCAGCCCCTCGTCAGCACTAAGACAACTCCAAGAAAGGCAAGAGAGGAATTCATAAGTGTTCCTGTAGCTCTAACTCTTGATGAGACTGATCCAGTGATTTTTTGAGAGGGATCAACAGATACATGCTGTTAGATGAGTGTGAAATGGTCTGCAGGATTCAGGACATAACAGTAGGAGAGGAGACACTGGATGTAAGGCTGGATTTTGGCCAGAGGAACATCTGCTCTCCTAGGTCTCCTGCAACAGTGAGTTATGGATGGGTTAGTCAGTCACGTGAAGATTTCCTTGTAGATGGTGTTTTTCTTGACCCTGAGACACACCAAAGGCCTGTAATCTGGTAGTGTGTATGTGTGTGTATGTCTATTGCCAGGTTTGCCACTCCCAAGTGTGGGCACAAGGAAATTTGTATCCCTGAGTGAGTTTTCTCCTTCAGTCTAGTATGACCGACAGAAGTGATGGGAAACTTCACTTGTTGGACCTGAAGGGAAGGAGAGGTGTAGCAGCTCTCTCCTCCTGTGCCTAATGTGGCCCAGCATGGGTCTTGATGTTCAGGACTAGCTTGACTATCTGAAGAAGTTGTTTTGGGGTCAAGAAGAAGAAGGAGGAGGATGAGGAGCGAGAACAATGTGTGACTAGTCTGATTCCTTCATTTAGCTCATACCCTCTGCTGTTCCCAGTCTTCTGGCTGCATAGGTGTCATTGGTTGTGAGAACTGGGTCAGGCCATGGCTTTAAGGCTCTGCAAGTCTGTGCTTAGCTATTCTGGTTTTAAGTCTAGCAATAAATCAAAACTAATTAATCTTACTATATATTTCATAAGTATTCCAGGTTTGAAGTCTCTTAGGCCTTACTTCTTAACCATATACCTTAATCATAAACTGTATCCTTCTTAAGGACTGCCCTAAAATTTCTTTTTCAAGTCTCCATTTCACATACATATTTTCAGAATTGGAAGACAGGAATAATTTTAAGTTTGTTTGAATAAATCAAATTGTGCATAATTATATTTTAAAATAATTGTATAGGGTACTTTTAAATTTCATTTTGCCTCTCTTTTTAAATATTTGTCTTGAAAGAACATCATAGCATTCTCTTTAGCATTCTCCTTTCTGTCTCGTGTGCTGGTGATTGACAGATACAACCTTAGAAGCAGCTTAGCAGTTTTTTGGCCTGGGATCCCTGTCAGTGTAGCTTCTATATTGAGCTTTTCACCTCAGCTAGAACATTAATAACTTGTGCTTTCAGGAATTAAACATCATATTCACAGTTTCTTTGATTCTTTTCTTATTGATTTTCTTTGAACAAAAGGAACTGTTGTAATGGTCCAAGCTCAGAGTGATAGTGAGCAGAAGACAATTTTTTTCCCCTTTGGATTATTTTTTGACAGCCTTTCTATTTTTGTCAGATTGTTCAATATATCATTTTCCTCACATGAGAGAAAGCAGTTATTATGTTTTACTTGCCAATGGTGCAGAAAATGACACAAATGTTTTGCTTACTGAGCATTCTTAAAGTTCTTCCTGAGCATTAGGCATCTATAAAAATAGGGTATTACTTTTGATTAGCACCAAGAGAATTTTTTTTTTTTTTTGCCTTTAAGATGCATCTGTTTTGGGTGCAAATAATTTAGAACAGTGACATTAGTAAAATAGATGAGACATACTATTGATCAGAGAGACACATGCATTAAGTATTCTGGTGTCAATATGAACATAAGCTTGTTACAGAGACCTCTTGTTGGCAAGCTCATTTTAAAAAAGTCATTATTATAAATTGCTTCAACTAGTCAGATCATATAAAATCTACTTGTACTGTAGTATTCCAGATGCTTGATTACTGTTCTTCAGTAGTGCACTGCCAATTTCTCCCTCCTGAGAATGTGTGACAGATTGTAATACAATCTGTTGATGTTCTCGATTGTAACTAAAGTACATCATTGTCACCCATGCTAAAAAGCTGGGACATATACTGTAAATGTATAATTTTGTGAAATGTATGCTAGTGTTGTGTGTTCCAGCAATTTCAAATGGTACACGACAGTATACTTGATCTGGTGAGGAGGAGAATCAGAGGCAGAAGGAAACAAAGCAGGTAACTAGAGCAGCAAAATGTAGTGGATACACTAATTCTATGAACAATACAGGTTAAATTGTCTTTGGTGTGCATGCTCGTGTTTAGGGAAAGGGAGGGGAAACGAATAGAGGAAACCATACTTGTGTTGGTCCCTACCCTCCATTTTCTGCTCCCAAAGGTCCAGGCACAACAGCCATCCCATCACAAAGTTGCAAAAGGCTTGAAAGTGAGTGACAGAAAGGAAGGAAGGTCACATGCTTGTGCTACACCACCTCACTGAGCTTTCACAGAGGGGCAGAGGCATGGCATGGTGTGTACTGTCCCTTTGTGTGCTCTGGTCCATGAAGGGAGGAAGAAAAGACTTGCTGGCTGATGATATGCTTGTGCCGTGGGGTCAAAAAAAGAATTTGTGGGGGATTAGAAGAGTGATAAATGTTACAGCCAAGTCAATGACTGGCAATAAATTGGGAAATGTGGATTGTTTATTCCCTCCCTTCCCCTGTGGAGGAAGACCAGGGATAGAAAGGCTTTTTTTGGTTCTCCTAACATCGTAATTTTTTTCTGCACTTTCCCCCTTAACTTCCTTTGCCATCATAGCCTTTCTTCATTGAAGTTCATTAAGGTTGCAGCTCAGGGAAGCATTTAAACGTTAAGCACATCTCCACTCAGCAAATGACTTACCTACCTAAAATACAGCTGACTTGGTCTGGTCATCTCACCCTCTCACAACTATACATTTAGTTTCTTTGAGCACTTCAGTCACGAGGCTGGAGACCTAGAACTGCACCAGCTTTGGGTACTGCCACTACGTCATGCCCTGGTAGCTCTTATATCTCAGTATGGGTTTCACGTGTAGCTTCATCTAACAGTGACTGCCTCTGAAAGCAGCAGTCCCGCTCCCCCTGTCTTTGGCCCCTTCCCCTTGATTGGAAATTGCAATTGTGCAGCTGCAGTGTCAACTGGCTTCAGATGGCTCATACAGCAGAACACCACCCTGCAAAATCATACCTTATTTTTGTTGGCTCCATCACCTGTTGTTGTGCGGTCTCGGGGTCAGACTCAAGACAATTTTAGGAACCTACCCCTGCAGGTAGGACAGGTGTTTTGGGAGTGGGGCTGCCCACTCCAGGAGTGCCAGTTCAGATGGGCTCCGTAGAGCCGTAACACAAAATTGTGCCCTCGCATTTCCCAGTGGAGATAGTGGTACTTTCTTCCTTCCTGCACATAGTGCTTCTGTGTTCATGGATGCAATGTGCCCCACAGTCATGAGATATTAACGTTTGGTTATGCTGTGTTACAACAGCAAAGAGAAAGAACTTGTGTTTTCCACATTTTAAATGCATAAATATGGGTCTATGACAGGTACTCTTCTGTGGCCTCTGTAGACCACACATATTCCTGAGGATGAGTCTTGAGGTAAGAGAGAAAGGAATAAAATGAGACACAGTGGTTTTAAACCTTTTTCCTTTTAACAACAATTTCCCCTTGTCTGCTTTAGCTGACTGTTTTCCACTGTTTCAGTGTTTTTTATTTTTATTCCCCCCCCCCCCCATGTTAATTTTGGAATACCTGGATTAACAGAACAAAGAGAAAAGCTGAGGTGGTAGCTTTACTGCTAGTCTACTACTAAATGTCTTGGAGAGATACAATAATCTGACAGAAACTGTGTTTCTTGGAATTTAGGTGTAAGAGGCTCTGACATAGTGAAGGGCATGAGACATGGCTGTTCTACTAAAACTCTAAACATTGTGTGCACATTTGTAAATGTACTTTATGGAATTCGCTGGAAACAGCATATAGTTATCTCAGGCTATAATTTGGTCTGAGGAGGAAAATAACGATGTTAATTCACAGCTCTATTAATTACACCGAAAGTGTTATTTTTTAAACATGTCACTTTGAAAATAGCTTTTGTTCTTAATTGTATTTGATTCCAGTAGAGAAGCTCTGTAATTTCCATGGTGTATGAAGTAGCTGTGATACACACTGGAACAAAAAGCTGGCTTAGGAAAGGTGGATATATCTGAAAGGAATTACTAGGTTCTGCCTGTATCTTTGAAAGGAGCGCATAAAGTCAAATAGGTAGTCCTGCTTCCCTGACAGTTTGTGAAACCATTCAGTGGGAACAAGATCAACTTTTAGGTAAGCAAGTTGCTCAGGTCGTGTTCTCCTCTCTTTGCCTGTGCTGAATAATACCTCCCACTGGGAAGTCAATCATTTCCATGTTATGAAACCAGTAATTGTAAAGGTGGCAAAACTGGTAGGTTACTGTACAGGCAAATCTTATTTACAAGATATTTTTAGTCTTAGGAGGGCTAGGAGTCTTTTTAGTCTTAGGAGGATGAGTATAGTTTCCTGGCTAGTATTCTAGAATAGTATATAGTTAAATTAGTTATGTTAAATATTGCATAAAACTCAGTAAGTAGCTGCTTATTTACTACCAGCCAATATTCAAATACTAATATTAAATTCACCAGGCTATAGGTTTTCTCCTTTCTGAACATAACCAGTCCTATATGTGGACGATGTTACTATACCAAGGGAAAGTATTTTAACTGCATATGAAGATTTGAAAAAGTATACATGTATGTACTTGCTTCAGCACCATCTGCTGAAGGTGCTGAAAGATCAGCTCAAAGGGGTTATTACAGGATAATATGGAGATCAAACAAACAAATTTATGTCTTAAGATAAATGATATTCAGTAACATAGACTCTTGTTTTAAGGTGATACATTGCTGATAGTTTAAATATTAACTAAAAATTTTCTGTGGTGCCCAATACTGACGCATGCAAGTAGGCCTGTTGAAGTCAAAAGTTTCCAGGTTAATGCCCTTTGTCTGTTTGTTATTTTTATAACAGCTATTTCCTTAAAACTCCTCACAAGATGAGCTAGTGATAGTGTTATTAAAACTGAACATAATGAAAAGAGAAAACTAAGGCACAATCACCCATTTTCTGCAGAGATATCCATAAGAGGTTATCTCTAAACCCCCAATAAAATAGTCATAAACTTTGTCTTGGATTCTTTTCAAAGCTTGGTCTGTTCTGACACCAAGCTTAGCAGGTCCATCTGGCTTCTAAGTATGCATTTCTGCACAGACTGTGGTGAATTTGGAGGCCCTGGCTGCTTTTTTGGGGGAGGAGCCCCTCCTTCAGCTAGGTCTGCTCATGGGTCTTTCCTGTAAGAGAGCTCCCACAACTCATGAATGTATTTATATATAAATATAAGATAATCTCAGCATGCAAAAATTTTAAAGTGATCTGAACTGCCACGGGAAAATTTTTAGGAATTCACCTAGCTGAACACTGCTGAGCCAGGCTGACCCATTTCCCAGTGTCTCTTCCTGCAGGTTGTTAGCCTGTGATGGAGGGATCTCAGCAGCAATGTGGGACTGGGCCATGGAGATGGCTGCTTAGAAGTGGGAGGAACCCTAAGCATTACAGTGAAAGGCAAAACTCCCATAATGATAATAAAATATAATGCTGAATAAAGGGTGTCCGCAGTCACCCTTTATGTGGCCACGTAATATGACTTACAGAATTGGAAAGATTGCTTCTCTTGTGTGAAACATTAATTTAAAACCCTTGCACAGAAACCTTTGGGCTTTGTTTTTATTTCTTTTTATTTTCAGGGAATAAAACAAAATTAATAATGACAGACTTTGTATATGTACGTATTCATTTGTGTGAAGAATGCTCTATAAACATAAGCCAATTTTACCGTGGGTTGAGATATGTCACATTCTTTTCTACACCAGGACCATTCTTTTGTCCTCCAACAAATAGATGTTTCTCTTTAAAGGTTAAGAAATGAGAACCATGACAGTAGGTCAGTGGGTAATATATACCTGCTCTCACTTGTTTAAATTATATTTCCTCTTTACACTGTGGCTCAGCAGTATCTGGAGACTATTGTTCCCTGGGCTAATGCAATCTTTCCACACGAAAAGCTCTTGATCTGTTCCTTATCTACACTCCAGTTGCTGGCACCAGTGTTTCATCCATTTGGTGCTAAAATGCACAGAAAGCAAATACATATCATTTCAATGTTGAGGTATCCTTCTTCTAGAAACTTTAGCTCAGCTTATTTTCATTAAGCAAGGTTTTTCTTGTCAGCAATATACATGCCCTCATGTCCTTCACCCTAGAGAGAGTGAGAAATGAAGAAAGGGAAAGGGTCTATGAGGCTTCAAAAGCAAAAATGTTTGGAGCCATGCTGCCTTTCAAACAAAGATAGTGAGATTTACCTTCTGTATGTGAGCACATGCAGAAGTATTACATCTTTGTTATTGCACATTGTTACACAGATGCATATGCACACATTCACTCATTTAATTTGTGACATGACAGCTATTAACAATGGTGTTATCTAAAATAAATAAAAAAAGACATGGTTCTGCTTGATGCTAAAACCTTTTTTCTGCTATTAGTATCAGTGCAAGTCCATGCTGCACATTAGCTAACAGAATTACTTCAATTTATCATGTTCTTTTTTATTCTTGAGCTTTTGTGAGGTATTTATGGATGTTCATTTAAAAATGCACATCTGCAGATTGATTTTTTTTAGAGAAGCAAAGGCTTGTTTGCTCTTATTAACTTGAACTGGTATGACTTGGGACTCAACATTTCTGAAAATCAGATTCACATCAATCTACCAAAATTCATTACACTTTAACTTATAGCATGACATTCTGAAATCTGGCATATCTCTTAGGTCTCACTCAAGTAAACTCAGAGATTATTTTATGAATATTAAAAGTAAAAATATTGTCAAAAGATACTTTTCTATTAAAAAACAGATTTACAAATATTTAAATTCATTTTCCCTGTAAAACCCCACAAATCTCTCCATATCAGAGATCATAAAAAAAAAAATTAAAAAATACAGAGGTGATGAACTGCCACAACAGCTTAGCCATGCACAAACTATTCAATTACCAGATTACTAATAGAACAGAAAACTGTAAATCCTAACATTAAAAAAATTTAGTTACTTGCCACAAGACATGTATTGTATCAGTCAGAACAAAAAGAATGTAAGAAGGTACCAATAGTAAAGCCCGTAATTTACTGATCATGTGCTAAAAAATTTAAATATTGTAATATTTAATTATAAGCTTTTATATGAATAATTCAATAAAAGAAAGCAGCAGCTTATAGGAAGACAATCTTAATACAGTAATAGGTCTGGGTTTTCATACGCCTCTTTTTATTTCAGATTATTGCTAATTATAAATATGAATACTTCTAAGTACCTTCACATGTAATATTTAATTATCAATAATTTGTAATTTATCATCTTTGCATACTCACTCTGTATTGGTATTATAATTACTTGTTTTTAATTAAAAGTAATACAAAATTTGGCATATGTAAAAACCCTAGCATTATATAGAGATAATTATTTATATAAAAAGCAAAGTTGCTCATTACCCAGGGAGATAAAAAGGCCTTTAACAGTAGGAATGTTATCAGCCTCTAGTGACCAACTGTCTTCTCCTCAATAATTAAAGAAGCAAGTAAATGTACCCAAATTTAGCCTTTTTAACCTCTGCAGTTATGCAGACTCTGTGCTGCCTGTAGACAGCAGTGAAAGATACTGGCATTACGCCAGGGACATTTCTCTCAGTCTTAAATAAATACCATAGAATTGTAATCAACATATTGTGTGAGTATCCTGCTGAGCTATATTTCTTTTCATAATGAGCGTTCTTAAGCATTTGAAATAGAAATCGAAATCATAATCGTTTTTATAAGGGATTAAAAAGACATGAAGTACTCTGATATTTGCCTTTGAAGGTTTGCTTTTGTAAACAACTGTGGTCAAAACCAACTTTTGAGATAAAGTTATTCATGCTTTCATTCTACTGAATCTTTATGGGGGTTTGAATCAGTGGTCTAGTAACTAGTGGGTCCAATTCCCTGAACTATTTCACTGCCAATTTGGTTTACCAGACTTTTCCTTATACTAGGAGACAATCATTTGCAGCATCAGTCCCTTGGGAATGGGCATGAACTGAGTTTTAGGCTTATTCTCTGAAGAGGATTCAGGCTTACTTATGCCTGGGTGGAGTTTCCATTTACAATTGCTCCAGAGCCCAGTGGTGTGGTAGGCTGCAAGAAGGTTTGTGGGATTAAGCCTATTATGGTGACTGTATGTCTTTATTTTCAAAACATGTCCTGTTTGTATTATTTTTGAAAGGTTACTGAATATGGAGAACAACTCAAAATGAGACTAACTGACCAGCTGGCCTAAAAGACTTATCACCAGGAGGTGCATTAGCATCTCTATTTCAGTATTACGTCCAGTTCCCTAGTATTGTTGCAGCTACAAAAAATACAGCCTATCTGAGGCTTAATTCCTCAAACATAGCTCACCATGAGTGGTGTTAAATGACGTCAGCAAGCATATAGTTCAGATTTTTAAAGAAATGTATAGGTCTCAAGATACTGAAAAGCTTCACGCTTACTAGCAGAGTTGGCAATTACCTGTGTAAGTGCTTTGAAGAATTCTTTGAAGAATGTATCTATCTTGCAAAGCACCTAAATACCTCTTCACTTAAGTAAATAACTTATCATACCCTTATGAGCTACTATAAACTCCTGAAAATGAAAGGCAAAAGAAGCATTAAGTGCAGCATTTGAACAGGCTGTGAATTAGGGCAGCCTGTGCAAGTCCGAGGGGTATACAGCCGAGATACTCAGCAGGAGAGATTAGAACATGGTGGCTGTACTCATATCTGAGTACATCTCCCCAATTTCATTAGCTCATGGCTCGCTGTTCTCCCTGGGGCAGACAGCTTGTCACCTCAATTTAAGAGATAGCAAGGTGTCAGTGTGCTGGTTTTGGCTGGGATAGAGTTAATTTTCTTCACAGTAGCTAGTACGGGGCTATGTTTTGGATTTGTGCTGGAAACAGTGTGGATAACACAGGGATGTTTTCGTTGTTGCTGAGCAGTGCTAGCACAGAGTCAAGGCCTTTTCTGCTTCTCACCCCACCCCACCAGCGAGGAGGCTGGGGGTGCACAAGAAGCTGGGAGGGGACACGGCTGGGACAGCTGACCCCAGCTGACCAAAGGGCTATTCCATACCATATGGCGTCATGCTCAGCAATAAAACTAGGGGGAAGGTTGGCTGGGAGGCCGCTGCTTGGGGACTGGCTGGGCGTTGGTCGGTTGATGGTGAGCAATTGTTTTCATTTAGATCAGTTGTCTTTCTTGTGTTTTATTTCTCTCTCTTTTTGCTATTTTCCTTTTCATTACAATTACTATTATTATTATTATTATTATATTTCAATTATTAAACTGTTCTTATCTCAACCCATGGATTTTCTCACTTTTACCCTTCTGATTCTCTCCCCCATCCCACCAGGGGGGAGTGAACGAGTGGCTGTGTGGGGCTTAGTTGCCAGCTGGGGTTAAACCCTGACAGTCAGTTAGATTTGGCTCAGTGAGACTTCCCCTTGTCGATTCAGTTCTTGCTTTGGGGACTCTCTGTTTAAATGCTCATTAAGAAGCTTTTACACATTACCTTTTTCTCCACTTCAGATCTATTACAGAATTACAATACTGGTTGTGATATAGTTCACTAAGTTAATTATCACTTCTGAAGCTTTCCCTCCTCCCACCCACCATTTTTTCTACAGCTATTGAGACATGCCGTTTTTCTTCATTGGAAGCAGCCATTGCTAAGATCCTAATTTACTACATTTAAATTTTTTTTGTCATCTCAGGTATCTCCCTGAGTTTCTTTTAGTCAATTGGGTGTTGCCAGAATTCTGTTAGAATGGGTCGAACCCTCGCTTCAGGATGTCATGTTTACTAGATGATAATAGTGGTGGTTGGTAGTTGAGAACAAAGGCTGCTGAAATCAGCAGAAAGAGTCCAGTCCCTCTGAGAAAATGAATATTTAGAAAACGGTGTCTTACCAAAGATACATCATTAATTTGTTAGAAGCGGAGTCAACATGCATTATCTGCTGTACGCAGGCCAAGACTGCTGTTTGACATTTACCTGAGTAATAAAGGGAAAAAGATCTAGCTAGGAAAGTAAATCATTGAAAGTGTTCTGATAAGAGTGGGAGGATTCCTAGCCATCTAAGCCATCTAAACGTTTTTCCCTAAATAAACGTTAGAAATTGGCAGAAAAAACAGAGTAGGAATTTCAATCGCGGCAAGCTATGAGAAGAAGTGTAACAATTTATTCCACTTGCAAGTCAGCACCAGTACTTTTTCGTCTCTTTGGGTGACGCTGTGCTATAGTTGTTATCTGTAATAGACACTGTAATAGACACTGTGCAGTGGTGGTAAAGGAAGATTCCCTTCCTAGAAAGGCTGTGATGTAAATATGGCAGTCCAGGTGTGAGTCTGGGCCATCTCTGCTGATTGACATGGTGGCAGCAGCACCAGCCACATGGCACAGTTGAGGCTGGCCCCGTGGAGGAAGCACGCCTTCCTCCTTCTCCAGCTCACACATGCACACTGCCTGTACAGGAGATGCTCCTTTCCCTACCTCCACAACGTGCTTGGACACGGTGATAACCCTTGATGCAGGAATGGTCCTCTCCAAACTCCTGTGGGAGCTGATGGTGCAAAGGTGCGTCACTCCCTCTGTATGCCACACGCCTCTGTGCCTTCGGTCAGAAACTGAAATTCAGTTCCTATTTAAATGTAGATTTATTTTTCTTAAGCTGAAGATAACTGACTGTTGGACCATCTAATAAAAAAGTCATGTATTCTCCATTACCCAAAGTTTCAAAATCAGGATGTGAGGTCTTTCTAAAAGACATTCTAGCTAAACCATAAATTACACAACCAAACATTGTGTCTATGATCAGATTTGGAAGATTATCACAAAACGTCTGTGTGGAGCCCTCAAAAACTATAGGGCTGTTATTTATGCAGTGTCACAGAGGGACAATTGTGGAGGGAATGAACTTTACTTTGAATACCAAGCCTGGCTGATATCCACAGTGCTAACCTACAGATCCTGATGGGATCACTTGTGTTTTATGTAAATACACTCTGAAATAAATTACTGAAACCACTCTCAGAGGGGCAAGTTCTATAAATTAAGCATAATCGCATAGGCAATGTACACAAGCACTTTTTTGTAGTAATGCATCTTGCCTATCCCAAAAGTACCTGTTTATGACAATATGCTCTGATTTAATTTACTAAAATAGGGCATTTATCAAAGATGCAGAAACATGTGTTCGTCTTTCCAGGTGAAAGTAATGTGTTAACAGCTTTTGAATGTTATACAGTATATGTAGCACATTCTTTAGACCTCAGCAGCAGCAGCAGCTTTGTTTATGGGCACAAAAGCTGACGTTCCTCTATTGGGTTTGCTCACTTTTGCTAATTTCATCTAAACCTTGATGTTTCAGCTCTTTGAATATTATTTTGTTTTGCAAGTAATTTGTTGGAATTATGAGGACTGTCTGAAGAACAAAACACTATTCAATGTGAAAAGAGGGGTATGAACTGTACCTTATTTGCTTCCAGAATAAACTTCTTGAAGTTTGGATCCCTAGCCATGATCTACCCCTGACTTTGCTAGAACTGTAGAATTTACACCAGGTAAAGATTTGGAGCAGAATCTCTGTATCTTTTATTTTAACATCCAAGTTATTTCCCTTTTGGTATAATCAAACACTTCAATTCTATTGACTTAATTTGTCTTTCTGTATAATTAAACTACGTTTTGTCTCCCAGAGTTATCATTATTTCACTTTTCCAGGAAGTTCCTAGAGCCTCCTTTCTGTTTGCAGTTGATGTTTACACTCTTTTTCTGCTGATTTTACTGTCAGTTTAATTGCCGTTGAAAACAAATCGTAGGCTATATGCAGGCTGGACAGGTCTCATCTCTTTTAAAGTCTCATTTTTACTGTAGCATTTACAAATCCAGGCTACCTATCACAGAGTTGGGTTTACAATGATTACATGTTTCCTAGTTCTTCCATCATTTCATATACTAACATTTATTTCATCAATTCATGTGACACAATCCCACATGAATTAGTTTAACTGAGCTAATGTATAATTAGTGTTTCTTTCCACCCCCATGTTTGCTACCTTAACCAGCTGGGAATTCTGCTTGTACTTTATGTTCCAGAGAAATCAGAGATTATCAGGTTTTGAGCTATTTTCTTACTTTATGTATTCTTCAGAAATGTGATTCATTTGTAAATCAGAATTTCAGAATCCCTTTTGTTTTTTAAATACTTTAGGAGATATGAACAAGGGTATTTTTTAGTGTCTTTTAAACTCAGTCATTTACATTCCTGCACCTCTCTAGGTTGCATAGTTATCATGGCATAGCAGAAGATGACCTCTGAGGTCATCTGGTCCAATCCCATGCTCAAATAAGGTCTTTGCAGTTAGACCAGGTTGCCTGGAGCCATATCCAGAGGAGTTTTAGATGTCTCCAAGGACAGAGACCACCTCTCTGGACAATCTGCTCCAGGGTTCAGCTTTGCTCATTGGGAGATGTTTTTTTCTTTTCCTCGTAGAATTGTCCTTCCTGTGACTTGTGTCCATTGCTTCACAACCTTCCACTGTGCCTCTCCAAGAATTTGGCTCTGTCTTCCCTATGCTCACCCATGAGGTAGAGAGGAATAAGGTTCCCCCTCAGTCCTCTCTTCTCCAGGCTGAACAAACCCACCTTCAGCTTCTCCATGTATGCCGTGTGCCTCAGCCCCTGCCCATCTTGGCAGCCCTCCACATCTTGCAAAAAATGCTGTTCATGTGTTGTAATACTGCA
The DNA here is from genome assembly GCF_034638445.1 of Ciconia boyciana. Lineage (NCBI taxonomy): Eukaryota > Metazoa > Chordata > Aves > Ciconiiformes > Ciconiidae > Ciconia > Ciconia boyciana. Next base: position 18,363,364 of record NC_132938.1, read on the forward strand.
TAGCACATACTTAATGTATCCTCATGATACATTGAATTTTGGCAGCTCGGTGGAGAGAATACAGGAAAATGGCATGGAAGATCAAATGATTTTCACTCTTCACCTTTCTTTTCCAAGTGCAGATGACAGGCAGTATATGTACTAGGCAGTATATGATCCAGTGAGGATCCCTCTAACTACACCTAATGGACACTGTCTTTTGGGGGGTTCATTTTTTGTGTGCTGACCTATAAGCCAAGGATTTTGGCAAATATAAAAATGTGCAAATTACAACATAATTTTTTTAGGAAGTATCTTACAATTCTGTATGACAAATTATTAATGTATTAATAATTGCTTTCTAGTCTAGTAACTGTAGTGCCCGTGAAAGCTTTTATAAAAACAAAATATATAAAAAGTCACCATATCAGGATTCATGCTTCCTTGTGAATATATCCTATATATTTCATGGAAGATTCTTTAGTTTTCATATATTTTTAAATTTTATTCCTTCATATGATTGTGAATATCATTAATTACTTAGAAGTTATGATGGAGTTTTGTCTTCTCACATTCTTGTTTGAGCAGTGTTACTTGTAGGTGCTACTTGTAGGAGCAGTGCTACTTTTTAGGGCTCTAACACATCTGCCTTGGGGAAAAGAAACCCACAAGACCTAATAATTCCCATTTTGTGAACTTTTTTCTCCAGAACTGTGATTCACAAATACTATGCCAGTATCTCCATAACACCATGAATTTACTTTAGCCAAATTTGTGTTAAAAGGAGGACTGTAGGAGTCCTGCTTACCTGGTAATTTTGTGGCACTAGAAACTGAAAATGACTTTCTGTCAATTTACCTGCCTCTAGGAGCATCCTCCTCTTAACTTACTCTGCAAGCTGCCCACCCTACCCAATACCAATAGTTGCCATCAGTGAAAAAATATGATTGGCACATGATTCTTTTAAATGAAAAAATGCATATGTATCCTAGATGTGGTTTCCTGTTTTCCTAGACCAAAAGGCCTATTAGTCCCCCGGCTTTTACTATATTCCTAGTATGGCATCTTCATTTAGTCCTGCTTCCTCTAAAAATCTTTGTCACACAGTTTTTCTACTGCTATCTGCAATTTTCTCACACCCTCCCTTTCTCTGTGTGTATATATATATATATGTATATACATACACACACACACGTATATGGGGGTCTGTGAGTGAAAGAGCCCTACAGGAATAAAGGAAATACACTAAAACTTGCCCTGATGACCTGAGCAATGACTGGATGCCGGGGAAAGCAAAGCCATTTCAGAAGCAAAACAAAGGTGTAAGGTCAAATGCTTCACTACCTGGCCTGACCACTCTCCTAATGCACTTTGCTTTTGTTCACTTTGACAAAAGGCTGTACTGGCCATTTTTGATGGTAGATGAAACTGGCAGCCTGAAACACTAATGACTCTGTAAAGGACATCTATGAATCCTCAGACCAATCCCTTAGACCTAGGGGGCTGGGATTTGCTGATGTTAATCCCTCCAGGATTTCAGGTTTTAATTATCCTCAGGAAATCTTTTCCAGGGTGCCATGAGTTAAGTAGATGTAAGTTCTCTGATAAACACAATGGTTAATGAATATTGTAATAAAATTCCCAGCACTGGTAACAAGCATAACTACATTTATAGCCTGCTTTTGGTGGCTGATGTTAACTCCTAGCTTTTCGACAAGACTCAGCTCAGAGGTGCTTCAGTTTGTTGTGTTGTCATGTGTAAAATTTAATATACTTTTCTAAGTGCAGGATACCTTCCTGAGGCAGAACACTTCGTTTCAGTAGTTACAGGTTTTTTGGTTTGCTAAGGCGTTCAAGATATGTTATCAGTTCATAGCTGGGAATTTGTCTGCCAAGCATTTTACAAGGGGAAGAAAGCAAATGGCAGCAATATGACCTAATTGTGTGTGCAAAGGGGATTTTCAATTCACTGCAAACATGAAATTTTGCCTGGTGAGCCTGTATACCTAGTTCTATGGACCAAAACACTTGGTTATACGTAGGTGAATTATAATCTGCTCTGTAGAAACCTGTGGTGCTATTTCATAATTTTTCAAATGAGCTCGGTACCACAACATGCTGGTTTATTTTCAACTTTTTGAAAGTTTTTAGCTTTTAGCTAAACTGTCCTTCTACTGCCCCTGTGTTCACAGCAGCTTGTTTCCCCTTAGGATGAGAGTAAGAACTGGCTGTAACAACCGATCTTATTCCCTCTATGTTTTATTTCCTCTGCCTCAAGTATCTGAACTGCTATCAACAATTAAAGGGAATTTGCAATTCCCTGGATAATGTAAACATTTGTAGTTAGTAATTACAGAGGCTTTTCACTCTCCTGGCCCTGAAGAAAATGAGCTGTTGAGAACTAATAAATACTGTTTCTAACCCTTTGTGGTATCCTTCCAATCACCAATTCCCTCTTTAACCTTTTCCTGATACTTCCACTAATGATGACGTACAAAATGTCAATAGTGTTAGGTGTCTATGAAGTAGGTGAGCTCTCTCTGGCTAAAAAAAATCTTTTTCTCTTAATAAGCAAAATGAGCATAATTCTCAGACCTGGGGGAGTGCAAGTTCCAAGAGAGAGAGGGAGAAGGATTTGCTATTCCTGCCTTGGAGTCCTTCAAGGGTCAGATAAGTATCCTTTTAAGTTCTCGTACATCTTAGGGTATCTTGCTCTAGACAAATTACCAGTCAGTGAAAGCAGCTTCAGTGCCTGAAGTAGCAGCTGAGCAGGACAAAGGCACTGCATTGAAGCCAGAGATAGGACCCATCATTCTTGGCATTGTGTCAAAACACTGAGTCCTAATTTATTCAGCGATTAATCCCTACCTCCTAGCAGAAATCAAACTGCTGCAGCTGAGCATGACCACTAGTTATTAGGGATCATGGTCCAGATCTGAGACACCGGTATAATGCACTGCCTCAGACTGCAGTGGATGCGTCATCTGTTTCCCCATGAGACTTGTGCTGTGGAGCAGACAATCTGTGGGGTGCTCAGGGCAGACCACATTATCCCCAGCATTCATTTGACATCTGAATACTCACATCCACGCTGTCAGAACTAACAAATTTGCCTGAAGTCCCACTTGTAGGGCTACCACTAGTTTGTCAGCAGGCTTTGGAAAGGGAATTCCGAAAGGTCCACAAGGTCCCTTGTGCCACTCTCTCAGTTTGGGAGTCTAGAGACAAATCTGCACATAACACTAACTCTGGTGGGCCCTTTCCATAAAGGTAAATATGCTGCAGAGGGCAGAGTGGAAACCTTTTAGCAGCTGATGAAAGATAGAGCTTATTACAGCAATTGCCTTAAAGTATTCCCAGAGGGGAACATTTTCAGAGCTGCAACATGCACCTGGTAGGACTTGAAGCTAAAAGTGGGGAAACCTCTCTTGCATTACTAGGCAGGGACTGTGTGACCACAAGGTTTCCCAGTGTTCGGGAGTGAAAGACAAGAATGATCAAGAACAAAGGACCTGTGAAAAATCACCAAACTCTCAACAAAAGTACAACTGCTATTACTTTTGAGTGTATGCAATGTGTTGCATTCTTGAGAGTTTGCAAAGAGCTTAAAACAGTTGTTCTTTGATGCAGACTCTTCTGAACCTCTCCAAATGTGTTATCTCAAAAGTCAATCTATGCTTTATTTGCAATTTAGATTTGTTAAGTGGTTCATTGGAATTGAATATACAATTGTTTGTGTGGTTTAGCTTTCAGACTGGTTGCTGTGGTTGAGGTTTTGAGATGGAGGACTCTGACTCATACCAGAGAAATAACTGTCTCGTAATATATTTTCATTATATAATTTTTGCTTCAAAATGAAGCCAAATCAGCAGATATTTATTTCAGCAAAAAAATAGCAAATGACAAACAGGTGTGTGTTATTTAAGGACTTTATTGTGGAAAAATGGATCAGAGTCTTGGTAAATTGCAACCACCTTTGGGGAGTTTCAATCTCCAGTGTCAAAAAGGTATTTTTTTGTTCAGTTATGACTACACTTTTGTTAAAGAGAAGTTCATATTGGGAACATTTCTAAATCCTTATTTTGATTACTACTCCACTTAATTTTAGGACATTTACTTTTAATGGGTTGTTTCAAGCTTTCTAGCCTCATTAGTATGAAAAGAAGTTAGCAGAGTGTTAACCATCATCTGTGAGTACATCCATCCACAGGTCCTGTTCTACACAGAACTTGCTTTTATCTTTGCTACTTGATCTTAATAAACTGATTTTACTACTCTTCTGGCTTAATATAATTCATGTTGTTATCCCATAGTTTCTATCTATGTATCATAGTATCTATTGTTCAGATAGGTCAAACTTCTCGAGGCCTATTGTGCAAATTTCAGTTTTAACACTTAGTCCCTTAGTCCCATTAGTTCACCGCTTGCACTGTAGCACATGCTGTATCAATGGTGTATTTTCAGATGTTACCCAGATATCGTACTGCAATATTGGCAGCTATTTACTCATTAAATCCATAGAAAAGGAGAGGAAGAATCTTGTGATGAAGAGATACAAAATCTAAGAGAGACTTCTCATATTAATTAACTCTTAAATCTTAGTAAAGATTTAATACAGTTGTCTAGTAGGGCCTCATATTGTACCCAGTTTGGGGCACTTTTTTCAAAAAAGAGGCAAAGTATTCGAAAGAGTCCAAAAAAGAGCAATGAGTTCAAACTTTGTAAGATGTTGTTGTGGGGTGTGGTGGGTTGACCCTGGCTGGATGCTAGGTGTCCACCAAGCCACTGTCCTCAGCTGGACAGGGGAGAAAAATACGACAACAGGCTTGTGGGTCGAGATAAGGACAGGGAGAGATCATTCACCAATTACTGTTATGGGCAAAACAGACTTGACTTAATGAAATTAGCTTAATTTATTGCAATCAAATCAGAGTAGGATAATGAGAAATGAAACCAAATCTTAAAACACCTTCCTCCCACCCCTCCCTTCTTTCCAGGCTCCACTTCAATCCCAATTTCTCTGCCTCCTCCCGCTGAGTGGTGCAGGGAGACGGGGAATGGGGTTTGCGGTCAGTTCATCACACGTTGTCTCCTTCCTCCTCACTCTCTTCCCCTGCTCCAATGTGGGGTCCCAGCCATGGGAGACAGTCCTCCATGAACTTCTCCAACGTGGGTCCTTCCCATGGGCTGCAGTTCTTCATGAACTGCTCCAGCGTGGGTCCTTTCCATGGGGTGCAGTCTTTCAGGAACAGACTGCTCCAGTGTGGGTCCTTTCCACAGGGTCCTAAGTCCTGCCAGCAAACCTGCTCCAGCACAGGATCTCCACGGGGACACAGCCTCCTTCAGGTGCATCCACTTGCTCCACCGTGGACCTCCATGGGCTGCAGGGGGACAGCCTGCCTCACCATGGTCACCACAGGCTACAGGGGAATCTCTGCTCTGGTGCCTGGAGCACCTCCTCCCCCTCCTTCTCCACTGACCTTGGTGTCTGAAGAGTTGTTTCTCTCACATGTTCTCACTCTTCCGGCTGCTGTTGCGCAGCAGCTTTTTCCCCTTCTTAAATATGTTATCACAGAGGTGCTACCACTGTCGCTAATGGGCTCAGCTTTGGCCAGCGGCGGGTCCGTCTTGGAGCTGGCTGGCATTGGCTCTATCGGATGTGGGGGCAGCTTCTGACATCTTCTCACAGAAGCCACCTCTGTAGCCCCACTGCTACCAAACCTTGACACGCAAATGCAATATATGGGGGAAGAGTGAATGATATGGGGATGTTTAGCCTATTGAAAGGAAGACTATGGAGTGATGTGGTAACAATCTTCTGTGTGTAAAGGCTGTTGCAGAGAAGAAGGGGGGTTTCTGTGGTCTGTCTCCATGGTGGCTGAAACAAGATGAATCCCAAGCAAGGAAGGTTCAGATGAGGTGTTAGAAAGAATTTGCCAAGGCCCTTGAAATACTAGAATGGATTGTCCAGGGAAGCGTATGAATCTTCATCACTAGAAGACTTTAAGAGCAGGCTGGACAAACTGGGAAGGTATGACATAGAATTGATTCTGGCTGAGGTCATGGGCGCTTTCTAAATATCTGAGATTTCTTTCAACCCCATGATTAGATGTTTCTATCATAAGTGATGCTGTAGCATTCCTTTCTTTGCGGCTTCATACATGCAGGCAAAATTTACCTTAAGAGCCAAAAGAACAAGGACAAGAAAAGAATATTTGTAGCTTCAGTGTCTTCTCTCATTTATGCATTTTTTTCAGGGCACAGCAGAAACTGAAAGTATCAATTTATTCCAGTTAACATTTGAAACTAGAACTTACTTTACAGGTGTTAAATGCCCAATAACTAACTTTACTGGCTTTGGTGAAAATAAAACAGGAACATGTCTAAAAGAGAAATTAATATTAATAGAATATTAGCTACAGTATCTAAGTCGAATGACCAGCACTGTTTGGCCTGCTAATTATTTTGACTGCCTTACAGTAGGATCATTTTTTTCCAAGGCTCTTCCATCTATGCTAATTCTTATGATAAATCCTGACAATTGTAATTATAGGATAATTTACATTTCACTTAAGAAAATAATTTAAGTGGGATCAATATAAGTATAGGCAATTCAGAAGTTCAAGTAATTACCTAAGATAACAGTATGTTAAATAAGCATCTGTCTTGATTTCGACAGTATGTCAATTAAAACTTAGCCCAAGTACTACGTAGTAAAAGTTACAGCACTGTTTTTAATGCTGCTGTCAGATGTGCTAAGTAAAGGGACTAAGTTCACCTCTGCTTTAAGCTTTCAAAAACCTGAATGACTTAGGAGTGGGGAGACCATGGATGTATGATCGTACACTCCTTGGACCAAATATAAAGGTACCATCCCCTGCCGTGACTGAGGGAAGGGGTGGCAGTCGAAATGCAATCTGTCATTGCAAGGTGATTTATTTCTCAGTGGAGCAGGAGACCTTCCTGGCCCATAGAATTGCCATTTAATTTGCACCTCATTGAGCCAGCAAGGATGAAGCCAGCCAAAAATCACTAAAATATGTTTGCATAAGAAGAAAGAACTAAAAAGTGCTTCCAATGCTTGAGTGAAAGCCTAAAACTACCAGTAATAAACACTGTTTGTCTGTTGCCATGGCAATACAATGACATTCCCGCCTCTGTGCTGTCATATTCCATTATGGTAGCTATAATGTCACAAACATACTTGTATTTTGCAGGCAAAACAGAAAGAGGAAAGGGAGTAAAACAAAAAGCAGTACTGTTCACATGCTTCAGTGCTAAAGGGATGCTCAGAAAATATGCATCGACTCTTAATTGTGGCTTAACTTTGTCAATAGACTCTAAAGCCATTCTCTATATACAAAAAAATTTCAATAGATGGAAAAATAGAAATATTAGTGAGGAACGAGACATCTTGCTCACTCCACCCCCAAAAAAAGAAACTAAGAAAATACTCAGCTTCCTCTTGGCTTCTGTGGTCTATTTGAAGTACTGGTTACCTTGGAAATTCTCAAAAGCACAGATGCTAGAGGTGGAGAAGACTTATGAGGTCACCTAAAGCATTACCTTGCCAGCACAAAAAAGTTTTGTGTTGTCAAGATTTTTTTCAAGAGAAAGTCATGTTCACTGTTAGCTTCCTTCCTCAGGTGAGACCTATAGTTCATCTCTGGAAAGGTGTTTATTTCCTTGAAGTTGCTACAGGGGACACTATCTCTCCAAAGCTAAGGTTTACTCTAGATACATAATAGAAAGATTATTTTCTACTTTCAGTAACTACACTTGAACAAAACTTCATCTTTTGAACAGGTAGATTTTGGGGAGAATTTTTCTCTTTTAGAGAGAAACTATATCTAAAGAAACTTTTATAACTCATCATCACTTTAGCTTTTGTAGATAACAGTTGAAATCACTGGTGTAAATTAGTGCAAATTCACTAAACCCAGTGGATCTGTTAGCACCCATTGGGGATCTGGACCCTAATCTTTGCCCTGAATACAGGAAGGTGTACACTTTTGTCCATCTGCAGCACTGGAATATGCTGGAAACTACCTGTTTGCTAGAAACATTCAATCACTCTTTGTTTGGTTTTTTTTTTGTGGGCTTCCAGTGGCTTTCAAGTTGCTAGCCTAGCAGAAAATGTATTAGATGATAACTAAGGAGGTGATGTTTCTTCTCCTGTTCTCATCCTTAGAGAATATCTCCTACCCAAATGTTTTTGTTTCCTGTGTGTAAAATGCAGATAATAGTAATCCTTTGTAAAGAGCTTTGAAATCTGTGTTTGAAACATACTGTTCATAGCAATAGCCTGCAGGCTATTACTACATTCAAATGGACTGCCACCCTCATTTGGCAGAGGGAGGTGGCATTATTGCTGAAGCCTCTTGGACTCTAGGACAAGGTTTCAGACTTGGCTCCCCCACTCACTAATCTTTCAAGCATGTGCAAAGCTCGTCTCTTTTTTCCTTTGAGGAGGCATGGTGTGAGGCACTGAGCAGTGAGAGAGGCATTGTGATTCTCAGTTTGGTGGTGCTAATAATAAATATTGTGATTGTTTTAAAAATAATTTTACTGACCTTTAAGAGGGCTGCCAGAATCTGGGCTGGGCACTGCCAGAATTTGCTTTTTCAATGAATGTATTCAATGAATGACGTTACAAAAAGGTTGTGTTTGCTCCCTACCAACAGCCTAAATATAAACTGATTATACATTAAAGACAAAATAATGTGAGTCTCATTTATCATCAATGAAACCATACAATTACATTGTGCACTTGATATACATTTGCCTACTTTTACTGTAATTGCCAAGAATATTCTGGCTCTTGTCTCTAAAAATCATTGGTTTTTATCTTGCTAATATTTCTGAGGGAGGAATGCAGGGGGTCCTTAGGGCTGAGAAAGATACTGATGTTATTCCATAAGCCTTCTTGAATAAACAGCAGCCATTCTTTGCTCCATGAGCATTTACAATTTTATTATTTTTTTCAGTCAGAAAATGATTTCTTCTGTTTCTAAGTTGAACACATCTGAGATTCCAGACTCTTTATGGTCCATTTGGATATTAGAAAAGCTGGAGGAAGAATTAAACATTCACTTGGGTGTCCGTTTTCCTTTGCCTCTGTTGCTCCCCGAGGACCTCCTACAGTACTGGCTGTCTGTGAATTGCCATTTCAGAGGGTATTGTGGATTGGAACAGAACCACGTAGCCTTCCACAGGCTTTCTCTTTGTGGTGGTGGGATATTAGGGAGAGATTGCTATAGAAATTGCTATTTGAGCCTTTCCTGCTTTTGATATTCCTTCCCTTCAAAGTAGAACTGTGCAGCAGTGCTGCAGAAGGAGGAAGGACGGTACTCAGTAGGCCTAAGATGCATTCAGAAGTATACATGAGAGCTTGAAATAGATTATTCTCCTCCCCCCCATCTCTGTTTTAATTGTGTTGCTTAAATGATTGGGGAATTGGTTGCAGATGGAGAGGGCTCTCCCACATACACTGCGGCAAACAGTATTAAGGCACACTCAAGGGAGATAGTGCTGGCTCTTAGCTTTTTTAGGTCCTCCCTGGGAGCCAGTAGTCCAGGCAAACCTAATGTAATGGCAGAAAGGTGGTGGAATAGCCTGAAGTTCTAGGGAGATTCTTATCCTGCAATTTTGGAAAAGACCTAAAAAACATCCTCTGATCAAGCCATGCTGTAAGAATAACTGTAAGCTAGCAGAGTACTTTGTTTCTGAGGTCTAGACTCATGCTTTGTGAGAGTTCAACACTTTTGATTATGCACTATAATTATTGGGCTTAAAACCTGGTGGAAAACAGAAAAGGACTGCTTGCTATAAATAGCTGTATCACTTTCCATGTGCTGAGATGTATAGATAAAATGCAGCCTAGGCTATTGTTTTTTAATTTGTTCTTTTTTTTGTGAGTGCTATTCACTTTGTTGCCTTTTTTTTTGTTTTTCCTTTCTTGTTTTTACCTCTGGCCTGCAGGTTTAGAATTTCATAAAACATCACTTCTCACTGGTGATCTATCTGAGACCAGTTTTTCAATATGTGGTCCATACAGGTTGTAAGAAAGCGATGTGTAAAATGTTTGTGTTTAGGTGAAATCCACAAATCCACGGCACACACTCATACAAAATGGAGCAGAAGTGTAAAAAAATTGTCCCCTGAACTTTCCATGGAAAGAAACTAGCTATACGTTATCTTATGCTGAACCTCCCTTGAAACATAGCCTTCCTTTACTGGGGGGGAAGGAAGAAGTAATGTTGCTTGGTTTTAATGCAAAAGCATTTTTTGCTTGAAGATCCATTTTTGGATTTAAGCATATGGAATCTCAACATATTTCATATTTCTATACAAAACTGTCAGGCAAAAGTTCTCAGAACAAAACAACAGATTTTGGGACTGAGAAGTTTTCTGTCTGCCTCCTGATGCTGTATTTGTTTTCTATGAAATTTCATGGAAGGAAAAATTCTTACATGCACACAGTTTTAATTTTCCTCATAGCATACTCACTGGTAGTGCAGATTTTTGGCTGTAACATAATCCTGACCTTTTCTCTGAAACCTGTGAGATTTTGTAAAGTTTCAAAAGACAAAATCTGTGTAAAGGTGCTGTACATTTAAAGTAAGGGGATGGAAAAAAAGAAAAGCATGGCTTTTCACCTAACCAAAATTAATTTGTCACTCTGATCTCATATCTCATGCACCCTTTTGTTAAATCAACCAGCCATTTATCGAGTAAGACATCCTTACTGTTCTAAATTGTGCCCCACAGAGACCTTATTCAGTTTAGCTTACACTCTCAGTGGAGACCCAGCAGTATTTATTATGAGGTCTGAACAGCAGGATAATCATTTACACTGTTTGGGAGATTCTGATGTAACCCTTTTACATCTTGTGATAGAAATTACCATTCTTAAGCAATATGTCAACACAGAAACAAAAGATCACTTTTTCTGTGAACCTAACAATTTTGTAAGAAAGAGTAAGTTACATAGGACTGGTTACACAGAAATTGAAAAAATGCATAAACTACCATTGATTTTACTGGGCTTCACCCCAGACTTAGTGTTTCAAATTTGGACTAAGTTTCTGTACATGCAAGTATTTGTGCACACATACACAAAACATTACAAAGTGTTTCTTATCTTTTTAGTGTTTCCTATAGAATTAATAATACTTTTCAAAAGCAGAATGAAACATGACAAAATATTTTCAGAACTGGGGAAATCACTCCCAGTTCTCACACGATACCTGATGTAACATGACAGTAGACAGCAGAGATGTTCTTTCATATTAAGTAAAATATCACTTATGTCAATTAAATAATTGACCAGGTGCCTCTAACAAACAGGTATACATCAGGGGAAATGTCATGTCAAGAACATTCAGTTTGCATTAGCAAAAGCTTAGAAACAATTGAGGTAACGGAAAAAAATGTGATGATATTAAAACAAACTTGTTACATGTCTAGAAAACATCTTTAATTGTTCAGATTCAATTTTACATTATCCAGGAGAAGAATGGAAGAGCATGTACTAATAGTTATAAAGAGCTATGAGCACTAAACTGCTAGTCCTAAAATAAAGTGCATTCAGACATAAGACTTTGCTTTAATCAACTATACAGAGAGGATACAACTAGGACTTTCAGATCACAGCTCAGCTTCTCTTCTAAAAAGCAGTTCCTCTTTTATTCCCTCAATGCTTAAGGCAGCCATTTTTGAGAGAGAGATTTTTATTAGGAGAATTACTAATTTCTAAATGTTATTTTAAAAGTTGTAGGCAAACAGTTTATGTAAATTTTTTAATAATACTTTAAGGAATTTTTCCTTTGGTTTCTGCTAGTCCTTTTGAGTCAGATTCCTATTTCCTTTCTTAAATAACTCACATTAATTTTCCAGAAATACAAATGTTCAACAGAGGAAAGATAAATTGACTTAAATTTTTCTCTAAACAGGGTCATAATTTTAAAAATAATTGCCAAAAAGTTAGTTGATTGGAACACGAGGATATCCCAAGCCTGTTTAGAAATGTGGATTTTAAATAGTTAGTCTTGACATTTGCAGTCATTTTAGCTTATTGATTCTCTATCAGCTGGGATGCTTTGGCTGGCATTCCAAGTATTAAGACCTACCCTGAGTTGGAAGCAAGCTAGAAAATGACACTTCAAGAATAGCCCGAAATTTTCTCCATATTCTTTTCTCTTTTAAAAAAAAAAAAAAAAAAAGTATTGTTGTTTTTTGGGAAGACTCCTGCAATCCTTACTCTGGTGAGACAGGCCTGGATAGAGTATTGCACAGTCAAGTACTTTATGGTTGGCTGCTGAGCTATCGAGTTATGGCAAAGGCGATTTATGTTCCTTCTTACTGCAGCAGCACATTTCTGTTATACATCATTCTGTCTTTAGCTTAACATCTGATGACAACTGGCAATAAGACAATTAGGAAGATGCTACTGCTGACTTGAATTATAAATACTCTATTAAATGCAAAAAACCTTATGTTCACTGTTGAACTGTACTGTTGTTGCATTGTGCACTCAAAGCCAGGAAATGTCGCAGTTAAAAGTGGCCTTTACTCTGCCCCCTGGTGTATATGCATTACAATACAGTCTTTAATTACATGATTTCAACAATTTCTCATATAATAGAGTGCAAAAACATCCCATAGTTTCGAATTTTAGCTACAAATACAAAGCTTTCTGTAGTATTTTTTTTACTCTTCTTCTGTACAAATTAAATGGCCATGACATTTCAGAGCATGCTCCTAATATAATAAATAACGCTAAATAATGTGTTAAAAAACTTCAGTAGAAAAGAAAAAGTATGATTAAAATAAATATTCATAGCAAATAACACATATATGTGAAAAAACATCTTGTCAGAGTAAATGCTCCTTTTGTGATTTATATTTTAGACAGCTTTTATTTAACTTTTGACAAACATGCTTAGGAATGGGACAAAATCTTGTTTTCTTGAAATGTCTCTATATAAAAATTTTGTAACAAAAGCTGGATTTTTGAGCATTGTTACTGCTATTTTATTACTATAATTACTGCATCTCCTAATCTCTAAGTTATTTTAGTATTCAGAACATGCATTAAAAAAGGGGAGGGCTACTCTCCTTTTGTGAGGTGGAGAATTAAAGTACAAAGGGATAGGTGCGTAAATAGTTTTAGTACTCACACAGCCTTCTGGACTTCTGTCACTGACGTAGCTGGAGCCCAAGGCAACGTATACCGGCTGCCTTTAAAAAGAATCCTCTCTCAGGTGCTAGTCCATACTGAAGTCCGTGCCACTGGGCCCGTGCTAAGTGGTCCATGCTTTCTCCTCTGATAACTTGCACAGTCCAGGCTGCTTTCTCCACTAGCAGTGTCCTCCTTGTCTAGTGACATGACCACTTAGCATGGATAAATCCATTTTACCTTACACTAGCTAACCAGTGCTATTTTACCTTACACTAGCTATCCAAAGCTCAGCAAAATCCTAAACTCTAAGCTCCATTTGCAGTCAGTTAGTACCACTACAGGCATCAGGAGTACAAGGTCAGTTAGTACCATGACCACCTCTCTTAGAAATCTCGTTTAGGATGAAATAAATCTCTCTCTGGAGATGTACATCTTTTTCTTTGCACTCTTGGGAGGAAACCTTGATATCTGATGTAGATTGGATACTTTGCATCATCTGAAGTTAATGAGATCATCCTGGTTCAAAGAGTCTTGCTCAAAGTTATGTCGTGAGTCTGTGGCTGATCAGGATGCAAGACCAGGACTGTCTAATCCAGACTGTTACCCTTAGCAATGGGACCCTGCTTGCATGTGCTGTAAAATTGAAACACTGAGCATTAAAAGCTAAAGAAACAGCCTTATCCCCTGTGGCTTGCTAAAAATCCCATGAACTGGAATCAGTTCAATTCTTATGCCCTTTTCAACTAAATAAAATATGATTTAGTGAAACCCAACTGCATTACCAATAATGCTAGCCAGCATGCTTGACTGAAAGTTGTAGTGCATTGGCCAAGCTTGAGAGATTATTGAGAAGATGAGACTGCATAAATCTTGCCCATAGAGATGCTCAGCAGCTACTAAACTTGCATGTAGTCATTAAAGTATGAGGTACTATTTTAGGGGCTACAGTGGAATTTCAAAGTTGAATTTCTTATTAGCTGTCCTGTAACTGAATGGTTCTTTGTTATGGCTAGTAGAAACTAAAATGAAAGACTCAGAGAAAGTAATGCCTAGGTAAAGCTTGAAAAAACAGTATGAAGTTGTGCATAATGTTACTGAAGAATTGTTCCTTCCAAAAATCCTCTTTACTTTTTCATAAAGAGCCGGTGGTATTTACATGGTTAGATGGCTTAATGAGAAGAACAAACTTGTTAGAGAAATGCATATCACAGAAGTGCATCAGAATTGACTGAACGTCAAAAGAGGGATTGTTTTCATTCTGTTGTGCTGTAATATTTTTATACTATACTTTTTAATCTGCTGCCGTAAATTAATTTAATTCGAGTACTGGACTATTCTGCTCTGTTGAGGCAAAATTTCTTGTCCTTGTGATTAAGACTTCTTTGTCTAGTGAAAATGAATTAAAATATACTGAAAGTGTGCTTACAGCCCTTGAGTGTTCTGTTTATTCTTGCTTTTTCCATCTGTGTTAATTGCAACAGGAAAGCCTAGCTTCTAATCTTAATACAGCACATACAATGGTTTTGAATAATGACCAGGTGAAATATAAAAAAAAAGAAGACTAATTTTACCTCTGGAAACAAAAGGACATTTTAAAGCTATTATTCTCAGCATCTAGTTGTTCTCATTCCAGAATGCTTCTGCTAAATTCATTTCCACCTAAGAAACCCCTGATCAAGGGTCACAGTTCTTCTACATATAGACAAAGTTTGACCTACTGCACTTCCTACAGAGTACCGAAAACTGTCTCCAAGCTCAATTTTGTGTTCACATCTCTTCCTAAATCTCTGGCCACATGCATATTAATAATATGTACAAATCAAATGAATCTAGCTCAATTACATATTTATCCCTTTAAAATGTTTTTTTGGTGGATTTTATAAGCTCTGTTGAGATGGGAATTGCTGAACCAATGCTAAAACTAACAAAATCAGTTAATAATAAAAAAAAGACCTTTAGCATAATTTTCATCATTGAGAACTGAAAGAAAGTAGGAAAATAAACTTACTTTTGCCTTTTTTCTAATGCCCCAGGTTCTAATCTATATATGACAACACAAATCCAATGTCATAAACATGTTGAAATGTTCTGGCCTTTACAGTTTTCCCAGCCTGAGGTAAGAAAAAGGGTTATTTAATCTCTTGTCTGGATCAGACTCATTAGGACTGCGGCATGTCTTCCTCATTCACAAATGGCAAGCAGAGACCTGATGTCTTGTTTCTCAAGGGCTCTTAATTGTGTTACATGCTGTTTTCTCAAAATAATCTCTTCCTTGATTATCTGTGCAATGTCAGGCTCCCTTCCTCCTAAATACATACATCGTTATCTTTACTTTCACTAGCTCGTGTATTGTGAAAAAGCACCTTTGAAGGCTATTCAGCTTCTGATTATATTAAGTCAAACTGTTTGGTACAGTTTTTGGGTGACATACCTGATTTCCCTATTGAGGGGCCCAATACAATTTCCTTGAAACTAGCTAAGATGTATCTTAATGTCAGGTTGTGCTCTTCATCTTGGGATGATTAAATCAAGTGGGCCATCCAATGTCCAGATCTCCAAATTATACAACTGTACCCTTCTGTGGTAAAATAATGCTGTGAATGTTAGTCTGCTTTACAAAATAACCAAAGATAGCAGTAAGTATTGAACAAGATACCAGATAAAGTATCTTAAGAAACAGAACATCACCTGTCTTAGAATTTGGGTTAATAACACAGATCAAATCCTTAGCAGTGATAAATCTTGACCTGCCCTTCCTGCCAATTTGCTATCTCAGAAAAATTAGCAACACCACTAAACTGAAATTATTAAGCAGAACCTCACACAACTCTTCACATAACCGAAACACACACATGCAGATGTGCACACCTGTGACCATTTAACTTAATACACACTGTGCAAATGCTACAGGAAAACCAGTTTTGCTTCCCAGATTTGTGATGAGCATTAGCCAGATTTGTGGTTTGTTTTATCGGGGTAGATCATGGAGTAAATTACTACACAGCGTGAATAAGGATACCAGAAGGAGGCCCTAACTAATTATGTAGATGTATTACGATTAATAAATAATAACCACAATTATTGAGGAATGACTTAACCAATAAGGTCTTTAATAAATGTTTAATAGTTACAATCCATGATAAACAAAACCAGATGGCAATATAACATATTGCCAAGTCCCAGTTGTACAGCACAGGGTATACAGCCTTATTAGTGTTGAAAGCTCAAATGAAATGTATCTTGAATGAATTGACCTTAAGAAAAAGTAATTAGAATGTATTTTCATTCTTTGTGACTTTGTGTGACTATATAGTGCCCATATAACCCCAGAGTAGAAGTGTCTTTTTTGTATCATTGATTGGTTTACTGAAATTATCCATATGCTTTAGACAGGTTCCTTTGGCTTATTTCTTTTGATTGCTGGTTTCAGAATAAAACTCAATAGCAGAATGGAATTAATATGGCCTATGTCTATACCAAACTTTTTAATTACATGTAGCTTTTAGGTGAAGTCCATAGCTATCCTACTATTATTTATCCTACTATAAAAGAGTATTTTTTTTATTTTATTTTATTTTTCATTGGAGCTGTGATTGATCTTTCTGTCTAGATGATCTTGGTCTAGATTCCATGTTCTCAATGCATCACATTTAATGGGAGTTGGGACATTTTAAAATGAGATACAAAGGGTCAATACTTGGATCAACTTCTTGAGTTTCTAGTCTGTCTTACTTAAAGTTGTGATCCAAAAATGACTGAAGTTACTAGGTGCCTTTCCATTGACCAAATAGCTTTGAGGTTACCTTTCTACTTAGAACAGTCCTGTGATCATGACATGGCTGATTGTTGACAGCTAAAGAGCTGCTCTGCAGCAGGGTTCTCAATGGTCTCTCTAAATTATCTTCATTAAGTCTGGTTTTGTTGGGCCTGCTCCAGGTCTTGCTGCCATTATTTTCCATTTGTTGTGTTTGTTAGGTCCTCTCTATCGTTCCTGTCGTTTATAAGGTAAGCATTTAACCTATGAGAGTAATGTTTGACCTTTATGATAAAGGAATAACATGATAGTGGATTCAGTTTTAATGTATCCTGAGTATTACCTGTCTATCCCATGTAACATATCAAAATACACTCAGAGGCAAGAAAAAACCTCTTCCTCATGAGGCAGCAAATGATTAGAATCATTTATTTGAAGAATATATATGCATTGACACAACATTGATAGCCTAGTGGCTAGGGTCCCAGGTCCGGATTTCAGTCTAGCTACTGGTTCACTTAAGCTAGGTTTTGTCTTTACTTTTAAGAAAACAGAAAAGTGTACCCTTAACTTGAATTTGCTTTTAATCAAAATCTGAATAAAACCAAGACAGTTTGTAATTATTGTAAGAGTAAAAATCTTTGTGGTATAGGCTGGTCTTGCTTCCTGCTAGCCAGCTCACCAAATACTACAGCTTTTGATGTTTATAATTCAAAAATGTCTCTTTCCAGCAAAAAAGAGGAATGCAGCAACTCAGCTCTGCTGTGTTAATGTCGGCAAAAGCAAGGATTGTGATATGGCTCCAGCCAAAGCACTGAAGCTCCTTCTGAAGGAAGTAGCTGCTCTCACTTCAACAGCTCACCCTTCCTATACTGGGAGGCTTTTAAACCAGGGAGAAGGGAATAACACCCGCCCTTTCCCCTCATTTCCCAGCCAATTCTCTTGCTTGTACCCATTTTAGCAATTAGATCCAGCTGCCCTTTGGTGTTTCTTGCAGGGCTCATGCCCCTCATCACAAGGGAAAACCAGAATTTTTCTTAACAACAGCAACAGACTGCTTTTCATCATTTGTTCTCTCACGTTAGCTTTCTTGCATTGGTAGTCTTGGATAAAATGCTGTCCTTCTGTCCAAAGTGAAGACCAGAACCTACTTTCTTCAGCTAAAGCTGTATGAGCAAGCTTTAAACAGGGCCAGGGACAAAAAAATATCACTTAACTTGTTGCAGTGTTCAAATCTTCGCTGTCGTGCTTTTGGTCTGTACTAACCAGCATCTTCCTAAACAGCTCTGGGGTTTGCTTTGGGAGCGAATACAGGCAGAGGACCATTTCTAAAAATCAGCTTTTGTGGGACCCCTGTTTAAAAATACGAGCACAAACTGTTTTGGTCTACATGGCTGCAGTGCCAGAGAATGGCTGCAAGTGTGTTCAATTTCCTAACATGGGTTAACATGGTGTAGATACAAACTTTGTGTCTTGGTTCTCCTTTTGCAAATAAAGATAAAAGTACTTTCACACATAACACTTCCAGGAGCTTAACAGAAGATACATTAAAGATGATGAAGCACTTATGTGTGAAGCTGTCCATAGTTATGTAAATGTCCCAATTAGAGGCCACAAATTACTGGATTTATATAACAGTATAGATTAGTATTGCTATGCAGAGCATAGCATTGTTATAGAACAAGAAAAAGAATATATTCAGTGACAATAAAAAAGGCTATAAAAACAAGCCTGATTGATAGAAAATAGTTATTTGTATGGTATAAAATTAGCCCATGGAACTCGTCACAAGTTTAAGACATTTTGCTCAGTACAGTTCAAACATGATTAGGATTTATATGAATAAATAACTAACTGGAACTAGGCTACCTTGGTTAAAATGTGGCTTCAAACCACCATGTAGTTAATAAGTAAGTCTATAAATAGTCCCTTAGGGCTTCTTACACCTTGTGCTACTGAATGTTTGCAACTGATAGAAGCATGAAGTGACTTAGAAAGAGACATGAACTCCCAAATTCGAAAAAAATCCAAACTGTTCTTTTGGATCTTTTAATATTAATTCTGAACAGTAGCAAAAGGATAAAAAGATATTTTTGTAATGTCTGGTGGAAAACTGTGGAAGGCCAGGAAATGTTTAATTCTGTTTATGTTTGAGTTGCAGAGACAGAGTGGGTGAGAGGTGAAGAAGAATGAAATGGGAAGAGGGTGATGTCCAAATGCAAATCCTCAGAGACTTTAGTTCCTGTTTTGGTTTCAGCTGGGATAGAGTTAATTTTCTTTCTAGTAGCTGGTATGGGGCTGTGTTTTGGATTTAGGGTGAGAATAATGTTGAAAATACACTGATGTTTTAGTTGTTGCTAAGTAGGGCTTATGCTAGTCAAGGACTTTTCAGCTTCCCATGCTCTGCCAGGTGCACAAGAAGCTGGGAGGGGGCACAGCCAGGACAGCTGACCCCAACTGCACAAAGGGCTATTCCATACCATATGGCGTCACGCTCAGTATAGAAACTGGGGGCAGTTGGCCAGGGAGCAGTGATTGCTGCTTGGGGAGTGGCTGGGTGTTATTTGGTGCGTGGTAAGCAGTTGCATCACTTGTTTTTCTTGGGTTTTGTTCCTCTCTCTCGTTGTTTTCCTTTTCATTACAAATTATTATTATTATTATTATTATTATTATTATTATTATTATTATTATTATTAAACAACTGTTCTTATCTCAACCCATGAGTTTTCTTACTCTTCTTCTTCCAGTTCTCTCCCCCATCCCACCATGGGGTGTGGGGGGGTGAGCGAGCGGCTGTGTGGGGCTTGGTTGCTGACTGGGGCTAAACCACGACAGTTCCTTTGAAAATTATTTACTGAAGCACTGAATGCAGGGATTAAGTACTGAATACTAATGATAAGTACTATATACTAAAATTAAGAACTAATTTAAATATAAAACTCTTTGCATTTCCTTACTAGCTAGAAAATTGAATATTTTTTGCTGAATATTTTCAAAGTATTTTGCAGAAAAAAGATTATGATCTGAAGGAAAATTTTTCAAAGCAGAACAACATTTTTTGCATGATTGGTGATGCACTTTTTTTACCAATGTCCAATTTAAAGAGGACAATTTAACCAAATGTAAAAAATTTAAGAAAATCTGAATTAACTGAGACTGGAAGTTAGTTTTTTTCAGTAATTAGAAGTTTGGCTAAATGCTTGACTAATAGAATAAAAGAGAGAATAAGAAACAGATGGAAAATGACAGAAAATACATGTTTTCCCCTCTTTCCTATTAACTTCCTTTTTAAGGTAATTTACCAGTAATCTGCATTGTATTTTCCTTTATTAAATCTCATTTTTCTCCTCCTTTCTTCTTTCTCCTCCTTTTCAGTGTATTGCCTCCTCTTATTTTGTCTGTTGCAATCTGTTTTTATGCTGTTGGTCCTCATGTAACCCTTGCACATCTTACTCTCAGTCTGAATTTCTCTTTCTCTCTTTTTTTCCTTCCTAACTCTTCCCACTTTACTCATGCAGAAAAAAGTTTTTCTGTGACTCCAAAATGCTCTTGCTTGGAGAGGTAATTACGATGTATCATAAGTGGGACTGACCTTAGAAACTGACATTTCTTCTGAGTAATTCCAGACTAATTTGACACAGTGAGATACTTATGGGTTAAGAGAGAAGGTAGTACCTCAGGCCACTAAGAGGATTTCTACTTGCAGAACAGATGGCAGGTACGAGCGAGCTCTCTTCCTTCCATTTGTGAGGTCTTGTGTTGAAATATGTGGAAATTTTTCTTGTACTGCTTAGAGAAGCATTTAAATCTTCACCAGTGATGTGGCAGAGTAATAAAATGCTGTCCCATACATGTATTATTTATCTTCTGTAAGACATTTGTCATACTAATTCCTAAGAGATGATGAAATTACAGTTCAAAGAGATAGAATTCTATAACAAATACTAATATTATAATTACAGTTATAATGGATTATAAACATATTCAGAGAAGTGCTCTAGAAAGGTAATTTACACTATAACAGCTGGATTTAAACTGTCAGTACTTGTCTGAGATTT
Organism: Ciconia boyciana; assembly: GCF_034638445.1. NCBI lineage: Eukaryota > Metazoa > Chordata > Aves > Ciconiiformes > Ciconiidae > Ciconia > Ciconia boyciana. The sequence goes on from NC_132938.1 coordinate 18,384,338, forward strand.
TTACTAACTATGCTGATTTTTACTTATGATGCTTATCACTCTATACATTTGCAACTGTACCTGCACCACATAATCATAGAAACAGCAGCAAGAAACTAAACACACAGGTAGATGTTTTCACTCCTGTTGCCAATACATTCTTTGCATTACATTGTGATTTTGTAGAAGACATTCCAAGAGGAGTTTGTTTTCCCTGTATGACTAAGTTCAAGTTAATCAGTCTTACTTTTCCCACTACAGAGCTTTTGTAATGTTGACTATGGGGTAATCCTTTCTGGTAGGAATTGGGAAGCCTCTAAGAATGCAAAGTGTTGTCAAAACCAGAAATGTGTACATGTATACAGTTTCAGAATGTTTAGAATGGGAAAGAAATGCCAAAAAAGATATACTTTAATTAAATATGGGCTTCCATATTATGGCAGTAAAACATACAAAAATAAAATTTATACTTTTATTGCCAAATTTCTCCCTGTTGAGAATAAGCATACCACCCTCACGTTGAAAGAAAGAAATGTGACATGTCAAAACTACAGCTTTATTAAATAAAAAATCCCAAGTAGATATTTACTTCATAAGCGGCTATCCTACCAGCGTATCGTATCAGCGGCCTATGTTAACAACAAACCTTTTGTGAGTTTTGTATAAAGTGCCCTAAGTGTGCAAAATACTGTATGAAAAAGACCATAGACACAGTCTCTGCCCCAAATGGTTTATCTTCTAAACATGACACAGTATGCCTGAAAGTGGGACAGATGATACCGAATGTTATTCTAAAACAGAAAATAAGTATTTTTTTCCTCATCTTATTTCTTAAAAACCCTGTAGTATAAATGAGGGAATTGCTGGAGAGGTATGAGAAGCAGATTTTGAGAATGCCAGTGAAGTGGGAGCAGACTGGATGGTGGGCAGAGCCACTGAAGCAGTTTAGCAGGAGTTGTAATGTCCAGCTAATGTCCAGGTACTCCAGAAGTGTCTGTGGTGCTGTCCTACCTGCAGGCTGGGGCATATTCCTTAACACACTCCCCTGAAACTGAAGTCACCCATTTTCTGCACCACACTTGACTCTTCTGCTGCATCTTGTTGGCCATCAAAGTGAGTGAGGCTTGAAGGAAAATCTAATACCATCCCCACATCCCCCCAGCTGTAAATCGCAGCATGGAAACACAACCGCGTCTGCCATGGAGCCATCCAAAACAGTCTCTGTGTTTCAGTGTCTTTTCTCTTCCACAGTGCTTCCACACTAGTTCTGTTTTCAAGGTCACTATGACATTTTTACAGCTGTCACTCAAGGAAATAACACAGAAACTAGCTGCGGTTACAACGGCTATGGTAGCAATTTCAGTTGTTTAAAAGAGGTAAACTAACCAGAAAGTTCAATTGCTGAACAGCCTATTTATCTTGCGATTCAGACATCATTTGAAGACAATGTTTCCTGGAATCGATGCATACCTGCGTAAGTGCTGAATCCAGGAGAGACATTGTACTTTTTGTAAGAGGGCAATCAGCTAAGCACTACACTTTCTCTATCTGATCTGTTATCTTAGACACTAAGTTAAGAGTTTGGAATTTTTCAAGAGGTAGGTTTTAAAATGTAAATTATTCTGAGGAATCAAATAAGTTGTTTTTCTCATTAAATCACTTTCTGAAGTCTTATGAATTAAATAGCTGACATTCCATTCCTTGCCATTCATGAAACTTCAGTTAGTAAGGATTTCTCCCTACGGCTTTACTCAGTGGAGGGTTTCTACATGAGTAGTATTTAGTCATATGTAGATGTGAATGTCATTAATAAACCTCAGTATTTAAGTCCTCAAATCTGATCCAACACTACACTGAAGCTAGTCATTCCAGGGCAAAATGATGAAAAATTGCGCATGCCACAAATACTACCATGGCACTATTTTAGATTCCCTTTATACTTCTGTGAATGACTTAATGAAGTGCAAAGAAAGAGGGGATCATTAACGAAATGGGAAATAGGTTTCCCCACCTGTAAAATGGGGATAATCTTTCTCACTTTTCCTGAAGAATATTAATAGCTGCTAGAAAAATATGCTCTGGTTTTATAATTATTACTGTTAGAAGACAAGCAAAATGAAATGATTTATAATATGCTTTTAAGTGGATATCCAGACTATGGAACAAATACTTTTTAGGGCTGTCTGAGCACAGTTTGAACACTAATTAACTGGATTAGAATCTGATTTAATTAAATTCTCTTTGTATGAAAAAAAATCTTTTGGACGAAGAATAATCTATTTCTTCAAATTTTTTTGGTCATTTTTTATTTACTGGTTAAACTAAACTGAAAATGGGAATAGTGAATTCAAAGTAAGAATGTTTGTGGGAGGAATATATAAAGCTTAAATTAAATTGGTTTCTGGACCAATTCAAGCTGTAAAAATAAGGTCATTAGATCTGTTACCTAGATGCCATTTGAGCTGTGACTTTATGCGCATATACCCACACAGAAACTAGAGTGGACTCCTCAGTCTAGATTACTGTCAATCTCTTCTATAAACACATCTTTCACTGAGCTGTTATTTGGGAAGAGAAAGGAAGATTTTCAGCAGAATGAAGACCCTCGTTTCAGTAAACCTGTTCAGAAGATTGTTCACATGCTGGGAAAGGCTAAAGCATATGTGCATTAATCTTTACATAATAAAATCTATATAGGTCTACCTTGATGGTGCAGATAATAGTAATGTATTTACTTGGCCTGTGCTTCAATGCAGCCCACTTTGGCCCTGGAAGCTGGTTAACCATGGTATCATGATAGTATGCCCAAATTAGTAACCCCTGTGAGAGGCAGTAGGTCCAAAGTAGCTCTGATGTGGCTGCGGGGCTTCTGACCTCCTTCTGGTCTCCCTTGAGACCAGGTGCTCTGAGGAAGGTGGTGGGGCACTTCTGCATCAGGCATCCCAACACCTACTTAACCTTGGACAGTTACTCTCTAGTGATGTTTAGATGAGGTGTCCTTTAAGTGATTCATGACCAATAAACATGCAGTGAAACTTCTCCTCATTGATCACGGTATTTACCACAGGGATGTAAAACATCCGTTAAATAGACAACCTGAGTATTTCTCAGGGTCTTAAAAGCTCACCCATAACATCTAAAAATGCTTTCAGGTTTCCGTGTTCCTTTTTCATTTTTGAAGTGCTGGATGAAAAAAAGGTGTGGATTTTCATTTTTCTTGACTGCAATAGGCTTTGAAGTGTCCGTGTTCTCCTCTGAAATGTGTAAGTTCCCTCCTCCACTGATTTCCCCTGGAGCTGAAAATAGCCTGCATCTTCAGTGCCCTGAGACCCTATAGTCATAGTAACTGCTTATTCATTATTGCATGAAAACTCAAGTATTTTAATAACTTTAAAAAGTCTTGTATGAGTATGTATTTACGTATATATACACATATGTCCACATGCACTCATGAGCATAAGAGTTCTGTATTGCTTTCTTAATTACTTTGGGATTTTGAACAGTAATCTTTAAATGGGTTTTTATTTTGGACTTTCCTCACCCAGAAAAGAAAATAAGAATGTCAAGCATATGATCTAAAGAATTACAGGGGCATTTGGAAGTGCTGTTTTTACCATATAAGGCCTGTGATTTACAGTATTCTAATCACGAAGTGCATTTTCAAATTACAGAAGGCTTTAGTGGGAGATGAGAGAGATTGAAGTAAAAATGAAGCTGCAAAAATACACTGCTTTACTTAGTTTAGGTAATTTCCTGGTGTGTTTGAATTATATTGTAGTGTTCAAATCCAAATTGCATTTGTGAATGTTATCATGTATTAATTCACTTCATAGTTATTTGTGTAATTATATTTAATGGCTTTGTAGCAAATTGCTTTCGGAGCGACCTAGTGATTAAAATATAGTTCCTAAAAAGCACTGTTCATTAAGCTTAGTAAATATTCTAGATGTGTTGACTTCAACTGATTAACTAGTCATTTGTATCACAGGAGAAAGAACTTTTATTTGAAACTGCTTATAGAATACTCAGCTTGTGGCGTCCTAACAGTTTACCCCAAAGAGACACCCATAGCAATATTTTTAAAAAGCATGAATAATGATGAAAAATCTTTTATCACCTTGCTATAAGTGAGATATTTCACTTGCTTATTTAAAAAATACAATACTCTGAACATTATAATTTGTGCTATAATGCTCTTTCACCATATGTTCTTGTTTATAGAAAACCAAGTGTTGCTGAGTTTACCACCTGATAGTCATACTGAATTAAGTGGAAACTCTAAAATTAGGAATATTTCTGCAGTAGAGGTAAGAGGGACAGGGTAACAGTGACCCTTTGTAAGGAAGAATATGATACTTAGCTGGCTGTGGGCTCCAACTGTAAACACAATGGTCTGGTTTTCAGACTATTCTCACAAAAGATTGGACTTTTCTCTGGTTAGAGTCCATGGGAACATGGAGTCCTGGTTTATTGACATGACCCTAGGGACCCTGGCCAAAAGCTGAAGGGGACACACTTGGACCTGCTCTTCTGAAGAGTCTTGTTGTGCTCAAAGCAAGAGAGTCCTCCAGGAGACCTGGCACTATGCAGCGGTCAGAGTGACCGGGCTGGCTCAATGCAACGACCTGCCATGGTAACCTTCTGCTTTAAGTAGTCTCAAAGGCAACATCTGTATTAGTAAATGAAGTGTACTTGAGAACAGCCCTGGATACAGTGGCCAAGGGAGTGGGACAGCCCGCATCCCTGCAGCTAAACGCCTCTGAGGTGCCTCCTGGGAATGACTCTGGGAAAGCTCTGCCTCTTGAACTGTGCCCAGGTACTATTTGGGAAATTGTTAGCTGGCAAAGAAGAAGTATGCCAAGGACCATTCTAGCAATTTTTTAGTACATGTAATTGTGTTCCTGTGTCTGGGAAAGGTTCTGGGCTTTAGCTGAGCCAACTAGTGTAGGCACAGTCTACTTTCTTAGCAAAGGTGCTGCTTCCTAGGAGCTGGTAAGTAGAGAAAAGAGGTGCTTTTGCTCAGTTTATGTACCTGCATCTGAAATACAAAGTAGATCATGGATATGTTTAATTACGCTTTTGCAAACACTGTCTTTTGTGGGGCTGTTTTCTGAGAATGTGATTCACTTTGGTTCAAAAGCAATGTAGCCATACTTACTGAGCCAGTGGATGCAAGCTAATAAATTCTGCTTATTAGGAGGAATGTCTTTAAATCATGGAGACTTTGAGGTAAAGAGCCCTACTGAAATGTATTGGGCTGATGCTCATGGCAAACTTTTGGTGTCTCCGAAGCCATTTTAACTCCAGTGGAAGTGGGGTTTGGCCCTGCTGCAACTTATTGTAATTAAACCTCTAATCTTCTAATGAAAGAGATTAAAGACAAAGGCTTTTATGTAAAGATTTTTTTTTTTGTAACTGTAGTTTCCTGCTGTGAGGGTTCTGCAATTTAATTTAAGCATGAACTACCTCAACCCTTTCTGAAATAGCAGCTTGACTGCAGTTTAGCTCTGGGATCCCTGCAGACAAGGCTCCCAGGAGAAAAGGCCTGAAATATCTTGAGGAAAGATTAAAAGCTTCAGTAATGTTCCATTAAACCTTGCTGCTTTTAAAATAAATGGACACTTCATTGCTATAAGACATTTTACCTGTAGACATTCATTTGATGTCTCATGTTTTTAAATGACTTTGCCCCCATATTGCAGTCAAACCTTAAGATATTACAGGAAAGAAGGATTAAGGAGAAATACATATAATGACTGGTAAGATCAGTAATGATAAGCAGAATGACTCAAGCTAAAATTTTAATTTCATGTGATGCTTGATGTGGTTTCAGGATGTTATTGTTGCTTCATAGTATCAATTCATTAAAATAATTAGATGTGGCCTGGAAAATAAAACATCCCACCTATGTCTTTTAGAGATGGTCAGATTAAAATGTGTGGGTTTTTTAATAAGCACAAATGGATATGTGCTAAGTATTTTAATGGAAACCTGAAACCACAAACCATTTTCCTGCCTGTATGTTTTATAAGCAAAGCACTAAAACTTGGAATAGATTTAAAACTCCCAGATCTTTTGTTCTAACCTGATTCCTGTTTTAAATGAATTGAGGTGAATATATGGTTTTAACTTCAGGACTAAATCTACTACAGTAACCCTCAATTTCATCAATATTTGTGTTAATTATTGGTGCTGTGGCAGCAGGTGTAGACCCTTTTAAGTAAGTAATATATCATCGTTACAGACAGTGTGCACTTGTATAAGAAGGGGTGGGGGTTCTATCCCAGAAAAAGTAAAAGTATGTTGTCTTAGTATTTTTAGTAATACAGAAAATAAGTAAAACTTGGAAGTCCCACTTCAGCTGTTGCTCTGAAGCTTTGGGCTCATATGAGCCTGACATTCAGAAACAGGGATAATGAAATCACAACAGGAGTTTTGCAGGAGGTTATAATATACACCTGTATTACTGACTGTGTAGGCTCTCTTACAAGGCTTTATTTCTGTACATTTGAGCCACTCAGGTAATATTCAGGAGTCATTTGTTCTTCCTTTATATATTGCTTTCCTACAGGCAGCAGTCAGTTATTTTTTAAGTTTCAGGTAACTGATTTTGGGAAATATGGAAGGCAATATAATTTCTGAAATCATTGAGGTCCTGTGACTACTTTCATTTTGTCCTGGTTTTGGCTGGGACAGAGTTAATTTTCTTCACAGCAGCTGGTATGGGGCTGTGTTTGGGATTTGTGCTGGAGACAGTGTTGATAACGTGGGGATGTTTTCGTTACTGCTGAGCAGGGCTTACCCAGAGTCAAGGCCTTTTCTGCTCCTCACCCCACCCCACCAGCGAGGAGGCTGGGGGTGCACAAGAAGCTGGGAGGGGACACGGCTGGGACAGCTGACCCCAGCTGACCAAAGGGCTATTCCATACCACATGATGTCATGCTCAGCATATAAAGCTGGGGGAAGAAGAAGGAAGGGGGGGACATTCAGAGTGATGGCGTTTGTCTTCCCAAGTAACCGTTACGTGTGATGGAGCCCGTGTGATGGGGTTAAACCACAACACATTTTCTTCAGAAATTATTTCCAAAATCTTACCTAGTATTCCGTAAAGTCTTGTCCTCATTGTGGCAGGTTTGTGTCTGTCAGCCACTGGCTTGTGGTTCTGGTGGGAAGGAGCAGCTGCAGAAAGCAGTAGTCATGGACAGAGGGGTGATCAGAGACTGTAAAGGTCAGGCCCGTGCACAGAGTCCAGTTAGCTGGGATGCACAGTGCATTTGCTCATTTTTAATGGAGAGTCAGTGCAAAGATTGGAGCCATGCTGTGATATGCTCATGGTGGCCTCAGCTGCTGGGCAGCTGCACTTGTATCAGATGAAGGTTTCTCAGGAGCGCGCAGTTTCCTTCCCTCCTTATGTGTTGCAGTAATCCAGCACAGGAATCAAATATGTGGGTATTCACACCAAACAAACTGCTCCTAAAACTGACCAGCAAAGAGCTCTAGTGAGCCCACAAGTGGGAAAGAGCGGTGTGTTTGGATATCCAGTTATAAATGGACTTGAAAAGCTTTTAGGAGAAGCCCCTACTAGAAAGGGGCATTGTGCAGAAGGTAGATGGAACCAGGTGTTTTCTTACTTTGCAGATATTCCCTTTACTGGTCCAGCTGCTGACCTCTGCTAGGCACTGAGCAACCTGAGAGATCTCTCTGCTTGTATATGATAAGAAAGCTGCTATCCACAGGTGGGTACAGACACTCAGTGATAAGAGAAAAAAGTATTTTTGCTCTTTAAAAAGAATTTGCCCCCCAGATAACTGATGAAAGTTCAGAGATGAATAGCTGATCTGATAAAATCTTCATAGCAATAGCTGATGGACTCTGCCTGGGCTCTGTGGGTAGGTGTTGTATCTAACATTTTAACATACTTACAGACTTTTTTTTTTTTCTTTTTATTTAGATGTCCTGGTTTCAGCTGAGATAGAGTTAATTTTCTTTATAGTGGCTGGTGTGGGGCTATGTTTGGATTTGTGCTGAAAACAGTGTTGATAATACAGAGATGTTTTAGCTGCTGCTGCACTGGTCAAGGACTTTTCAGCTTCCCATGCTCTGCCAGGTGCACAAGAAGCTGGGAGGGGACACAGCCAGGATGGTTGATCCAAACTGACCAAAGGGCTATTCCATACCACATGACGTCATGCTCAGCATATAAAGCTGGGGAAGAAGAAGGAAGGGGGGACATTAGGAGTGATGGTGTTTGTCTTCCCAAGTAACCATTACGCGTGACGGAGCCCTGCTTTCCTGGAGATGGCTGAACACCTGCCTGCCCATGGGAAGTGGTGAATGAATTCCTTGCTTTGCTTTGCTTGTGTGCGCGGCTTTTGCTTTCCCTATTAAACTGTCTTTATCTCAACCCTCGAGTTTTCTTACTTTTGATCTTCCGATTCTCTCCCCCATTCCACCAGGGGGGAGTGAGCGAGCGGCTGTGTGGTGCTTAGTTGCCAGCTGGGGCTAAACCACGACATTAGACCAGGGATGTACAATGGACTCATATTGACCTTTCCAAAGTCAGCCTTTCATTCAGTCTTTCATTTTCTTATGATTTTCTTTTCTCCTAAAACTAAGACAAAATGTCGGAAGTGGAAATATTTATGAGAGCCATTTAGAAATATAGAAGAATTCAGCTCAAATGAGTTGTGATTGAATAGTCTTCACAATTGTTGTAGCAGGGAAACTTAATACAGAGTTGCCATGGAGACTGGTTCTTTGGCCACTTGTCTAACACATTAAAGCCTTTTAGTTCAGCAATATGCTATTTGCAGATGATGCCATACATGATATTAACAAGTGGTTTTCCTCCATTAAGAGGAAAATATCTCTAAAATTACAGCACTTCTCTTTAAAGAGGAGATATGCAAAACTCCTTGAAGTTATTTGAATAATCAGTGACCTGCATGATATCAGTTCATGAAAATACTGTGTTCATATAGGAGCGAAACATATTTATTGCATCAAAACTTAGCCAGCCATCCCAGTCAGTGCTGTTGAAATGTAAGCGAGATTGAATGGAAGCTGGCAAGGTGTAAGTCTGGCAAACCAACCTTCTTCCAAGTGAACTCTTTGCTCAGTTCTAGGGTGATCTGACCTTTTTTTCCATTAGCCTTATTCCAAGTAATTCTACTTTTGAGTGCAGGGGTGCTTTGAATACCAGGCTTGCACTATACCATGAAGAGTTCCTTTCCCCCAAAAAGATTTATATTTATTACTGTTTAATGAAATCTTGTTTTTATAAATAGCATGCTGTATTTTTACTATGTGACCATTGCACACAGTTCTGTAGAATACATTTAATGGAATAAATGGAAGCACACTAAACAGAAAAGCAGAAACTCAGCAGAGGTAAACCACTTAATAGCAGTGCCTGTAATGAATTCCTAACTAACTGGCCCACTTCATAAACTGATAACATAGACAGAGACTTAGCTATAAAGGCCCTTGATCAAGCAATGGGCAGAAAAAAAATGAGAGGCAGAGCTGTAGCTATCAAAAGCCATTCTGGTCAGGCAAGAGCCTGGGGCGTTCCCTGTAATGGCCTATTTGCTGGCTAAGTCAATATTTAATTCCTACAATCCAGCTGGACTGGAATGCTAAAATACAGTTCCTCAGTCCAACAATGCTGTTTCAAATAGAGCCTGAATAACACCGGGATTCTTTAACTTTTGCAGAGATTTAGCACGAGGCTTTCTGCAGAACAGCTGTCAGGCACAGAGGTGACCCAGAGAGGCCAGAGGCTAGATCAGGATACACTGTTGTCATGGTATGCCATTATTTCACTGGTGTGTACTGGCCTGTACTGGCCATTCCTGCTAGAGTGTAACAGCATCCACACTGGTTAGTATTTTTTAGGAAGAAAGATTTATTCTCCACGCAGAAATTGAGTCTCCAAATGTTACTCACTGTTGCGATATTTTTAGAAATGTCCTGTGGTTCCTGGCACAGATTTTGGGTTCAAGAGTTTGGGAAAGCATGTCAGTAACAGTATGAAATTTATATATATTCCAGTATCCACAGATCTTGCTGCTGTTACAGGGACAAAATTCATAATACAGTAAATGATCCAGCTATATGCTCTTTTTTGGTCAGTTAGTTTATTAAGGTTGTGTTTGGCACAAGAGAGCTGTGGGTTAAGGATGTATAGCAATGCCTTTGGAACTTCTCTTTGCAGAAGGACATTGTCTTCCCCCTCTGGGAGCGATGTGGTTCAGCTCACCCCTCTTCCCACTATGCAGAGTGCTCTGTACAAGGGCCCCATTTTAATTTTAATTATCTGTGTTTGTCTGCAGTTCATTTAAAATACAGCAAAATGTATAAATAAATCAAAATGTCCCTTTCACTTTGTCCTACATTACACTGATTAATAGAGCTAGTTGATGTATTCTCAGTTTGTCACAATATGTCATTTTGCTGAAGTCAAAACAAGAATGGGAGTCTGAGACTCACTGCCATACATGAGGATTAGCAAATTAGTAATGTGAGACACCTAAATTTAAATCTTGAGGTTGTGAATGATGTGGGGTGTAAAATTCTGATATAAAATAAACAGATTGCATCTGTGGATGATTTTTCAATAAATGTGAAAAATATAATTTTTCCAGAAAATGTTTTTTTTACTATGGTCTGTCTTTGAAAGAAAGCAAGACTTTCAGAATCTTTAAATGTGGGGAAAAACCCCAGAGCTGTCACCTTCTACTCAGCTCTAGCAATCAGCAATGAATTCCATTGCCATACTGATTTTTATTTTCCTAGTTACATGAAGTTTCTCTGACATTCCCCGAAATGTCCCTTTATATTCCTTAACAGAAATATAATTTATATCTGCAGGGATATATTCCCAGTAAGCAAAATATGCTAGTACTCTGGGCTTTAAATTTGGCCTCAAAGTATGGAGAAGTGATCAATTTTTTCAATAAGGTCCTGCCCCTGAAAAAAATTCACAGAAAAACAGTCCACTGTTGCTATTGTGAGACACAAACAGCAAAGAAATAAAATTTTTCCTTTGATACCCTGTTTCTTATCTGGAAACTTCAATTCTAATAAAGGTGATACACTCATACTCATTTAAATATTACTGCATTAGACACAATCTCTTAAAAAGAGATTATACTTCTTATTTGTTATCATCTTTGGAACATGCCGCAAAGCCTGATGAATCAGTAGGAGTACAAAGATTTTAGTAACACATGGAGATAAATGAAGTTCATGGTTGTAATTTGGCATGGAGCTGGATGGAAAAAATGCCTGGATGGTGTGTGGGCAAGGTGAGAGCAAGGAGGATCAGGAGCAGTGTATCGCTGCTCCTGTGGCTGCTACTGGAGGAGAACGGAGAGGCTCTGCCTCCGCTGCAGCTGGCTGCAGCATCGCCCCAGGCGTCCCGAGGGCCTTGGGGAAAAGGAGGTTTTGTCTTACTGCTGAACACATGCAAACAGCAAACAGCTTCCCAGTGTCACCCCAGCTGACAGCCGAAAAAGAGGGTGGGCTTCAAGACTGGTGATTAGCTCTGGTTGCTCTTTATACAGCACTTACTGCTGCAAAGGACTGTGACACCCAGGAGGGACATCTCTGGTGTCTTAATCAAAGAGATGTAAAACAAGCGCCCAGCCCTCTGGATATGGGGGCCTAATCCTGCAAATTGCTGTGCACTTGTTGGGGAGCACTCAGCACTTCCCTGACAACTGGCATCAATGAGAGTCAGGCAAGAGGATCTCAGGAGCCCAAGGGACCTCAATAGTCCCAAGACGTGCTGAGCAACTGGCTGGATGGCTACCTCCGTCTTCAGGCCCAAGGGAGTACTGAACAATTCAAACTACTGCTGGGAAGATCAAAACCTTCAGATCGAATAGAAGAAATTATTCAGCTGCCTAGGAAAAAAGACAACCCTGAATGATTAAGAACTGTGTGTGAGAGAGAGAGATATTAGTAATCACATGACTGAGCATAGTATCCGATACAATACATAATTCATGAACTCACAGAAAAGAATCATTCACCTCTCCTTGAAAAATAATTAAGAAAGATGCCCGGTGATGCTAAGAATTCACCAAAGTCTGTCATTCTGAAAGAGAATGAAAACATGTCTGTATTTGTATTCTACTAAAGCATTCCAAAATTCTTATACAAAGGGGAATGAAACGCTATGTTTCAAATAACTATCAGTCTCCTATGTACCCATCAGAAAATCAGTTTCCAAAAAATCTTAATGTACACAAACAACAAAAGAAATAATATAGCCATAAAGCAATCCACAAATCAGGCAAGAAAAATTCACCAAATTTTCATGAAATAAAGCTTACAGTTTTTGTTTTTCAAAAGCAGCTGAAGAGCTTCAGTCTTTTGTCAGGAATGGTTGGCCAGTGCTCTGTTCCTTGTACTGAATTGCTTTGCCTCTTCCCAGAAGGACAGGAAACGTGTTTCCTTATCAGGTTATAAAACAATACTGGAAAATTTGCAATTGTAATTAATGGTGGCTGAGGTCAGTAGTTCAGTAATGTGAAAAGCTAAATTTGAGAGGTGTTGGAAGCATTTTGCAATGCACTTGCCTCAGAATATTTTCATTTCCTTCTGTGCCAAAACAAATTAATCTGAGAAAAGTCTCTCCCAGATTATATGCTGAATGAATTACATAATTTGGAAGTATTAGGGATAAAACACAATGTTTCTCTTGTAAGCTAAAACATTTCTTCTGTCCTGAATTTCAGTGTAATACACCAACTACTTCAGAAAGCAAAACACACCAGTGTGATTCCATGGTCTTTGCAAGGGCCAAGCAAAAGAGAATAACAAATGAGTCTGAACCACCTAGAGCTGGGAGAAGGTCCTTTCTTTGTAGACCATGGTTGCTACCAATGGGAATTTTGTGGCATTTTGCACCTAGTCGGGATTGCATTATTTCAAGGAGAGGGACTGACTGTGCACCAGTACAAGCCATTCTCAGCCTGGGCATTTCAAGTGGGACCATGCTGGGGGTGCAGTGGTCACCAGCTGTAGGATGATGTTCTGAGAGGTGCCTTTAAAGGCAACTGAGATACATATATAAAAATGATAAAATGACTGTGTGTGGGATATTGTCCTTCCACGGGCAGCAAAACATCTCCCTATAGCTCTGGAGGCACACTTATTAAATGGCAACAAAGCTTTCAGGTAATTAGATCTTTTCTTACCAGTTAGTATCATAGGGGACAGGAGATTAAATGCAGTGTGTTCTTCGGGTAAGGGAGAGAAACATTTCACCCGCATGAAATTAAAATTTCCTAGGGATTTTTTTTTCCTAATATTTGTCCTAATAAGCTTGTTTGCGTGAGTTTGTGCATGTGTGTTGTTATTATTTCACAATAACAGTGGAGACTTGGTTATAGCAGTCACCCAATTATTTTATATGATAGCAGCTTAAATAACTCCTTCATTATGAAACAACAGATGAAGGTCCCCTTATCAATATCATGCAGATGAGATACCTAGGTGCCTATAGGTAATACTCACAGAGGAATTGTATATGTGCTAAAGAGCAGGTGCTTTTGCTTCGAATTTATGGTTAATGAGAGACATCAAGCATATGATGTTTGCCCTGCTAAACACTGTTTGGCAAGAAAGAAAAGGTTACTAAATATTCACATATGCTCTAGCCTAGCTGTGTGAATACACAGAGGTCAAGACCGTTGTCTTAACAAAAGAGCACATCTCTTGTGGAGAGCAAAGACCAGCTCTAGCATTGTTGTATTTCCTCCTGATAATGGTAATTACTTTGCTTTGTCCGCTTTGCATTGCTTGTTCTGAATTTAACTAGATGAAAGCCTACAGCCAGTAATGATAGCCAGCTTTCCTTTGGATCTCTGCCAGCAACCTATAATTAAAGTGTTTTCTTGAGAGAGGACCACTGTATAGTACCTATTGTTCATTATGTCCTTGGAACTTGGCTGCAGTAATTGAAAAAAATCTCCAATTTATACCTCTTTCTGTAGCTAGTCACCTCATGGGACTGTCACAAGTGAAATTTTATAACTGTATTTCATGGGAATGTAAAAATGGACATAATAAAATATCTTACAGTGAATTAAGCTAACTAGAATGAAGGGGCTGGTTCCAGAATAGAAGTGTTCACACATGGAATTATCAGGAGTGTCTACTGAGCTTTAAGCACACACCCAACATTAATCTTTTAAGTTTTCTAAAAGTTCAAGTCTTGTTTGCTATGTAAGTTAATATTGCTGAGCAAAAGGATTTCATAGTGGCTTCAATCAGAAACCTTTGGGAAGCTGCTGTATATGCTCAGCTCCATCAGGCAGATGGAATGGCTTTTTGTTTACTAAGAGCCAAACCAGAAGAAACCATCATCCAAAGCCTGGGCTGTCATGGTAAAGCTGGAAAGATTTCCATGGATGACGGTTGTGGCGTCCGGGGTTTTGATGACCTCTATCTTCTGCCAAAACGAGATATACCTGGAAGTCAAGAAACAACCAGCAGAAAGCATTATTATTTGCTCTTAGATAGAATAGAAACACTACTTTTCAGGTACACCAGTTATGAAAAAAGAAAAGTGTAAAGACTATGAATAAGAAAGTTGCCTTTTACATGAATTCCTACCAATCTTACTGTTGGTATTTTTTATTTTAGATATATGTTTGTATAGTTTAAGGGTAAATGGGTTGGTTTACACTGCTTGTGCCAAAGAAATACCTGGGTTATTTATAATAACCAAGTTAGGATCCCTACTTAGAGATTTTTCAGCAAGGTCTGAACATTTGCTAAATTGCTGGGGTCAAAGGCCAAAAATATCCACAGAATATTGCTCCACACTTGGTATGCCTGACTAGAGATGTACCTATAATCAACTGCTACTGAAGCAGAAACTACTAAGTATTCATGACTTAGTTCTTTTCCAAATGAAAGCTGGGAAATTTGATGCAGACTCTCTGTTTAAAAGCTTAAACCTCTTTCTTTTTTTTTGTTTCTAATTTAACGAAAGAAACTAAAAGAAAATCTATCAAGTTACAGGAGGTGTGCTTTAGAGCTGTGTACTTTATTTTTGTGTTATCTCAGCCAGACATCTGTGGTAAGACAGGTTAAACACCTTGCTTCTGGTGGCTTTCTGATCATCTTCGTATCAAAGACACTTACAGAAGTGCAAAGTCAGACTATGCCTCAGGAACTGTAAGGAAACAGAAATTACTTTTTCAATGGGAAGAAGTATTCAGAAGCTTTCTATACATTTTCTGAAGTGAGCAAGAGTTTTGAAAGAAGCACCTTTTGATAAAATTCTTGGATGAAAATCTGGCTGCATTTGCATTAACAAAGTCCAGCTTTCTACACGGAATTTAAACACTGTTCCTTGCAGTGTTATTATTGAAATGAACCTCAGTATACTGATGACCTACATAAAGTTTATACACTTTCTTAATATATACATGCAAACATGGAAATTTCTTAATATATACATGCAAACTTTGCTGTGAATACTGTACTTGTCTTAATTTGCTTCAGTTTCTTTACTGTTGTGTTGCATTAAAATTCAAAATGATGGTGACATATGAATGATGTTAAACTGTGAGGATCTTTATTCACATGGAAGCTGCTTTAACAGAGAATTGATTATTTTCTTGAGTAAATCAGGATTTCAAGTGTCATTGTGTTGGAAAAGTCTATTTAAGTATAGGATCTGCCAACATCCCATTTCATTCCAGCAACAATGCCAAATAATCATAAATGATGGCAGAGCTCTTAAGTTTGTTAAAAAAAAGAATAAAAAGTATCAGAGAAATTAGTTTAAGACCTATGTAATTAATACCTCCTGTATAACCCTCAGTAGGATGTTGTGCATTCCAGATTACATGGTGATCTAAGGAATTGCTGGGGCCAATAGTCTGGTTCCTTTGCCCAGAGGAAAAATAGATCCAGGAAACAAGAAACGGAAGCAAAGCTGGAGAAGAAAGACATTTTGGAGTATTCTTTAAAAAAACCCTAACACAAAAACTTCAGTTGTTTATACAACTCAGAGTACATTATGAACTTATTCCTTCCATGTACCAAAACATATGGTAGATAACTTTCATGGACAGCTAGACTCCTTGGACGTATGAGGCCTTTAAGATCAGCAAAATTAGTTTTACAACAGAGGCTTTCCTTGAGGTCCTCCCTTTTGCCAGTTACAGATTCTGCAAGGCCAGCCTGTTCAATACACCAGAAGCAGATGAGCTCACTGTCTTAACTTCTAATACTCTGTCCAAATCACAAGGCAGACTGCTGCCAGGCATAATCAAGTCTGAAATAACTCTGCTCCACAGGCAGGAGTGGGGGACTCCTGGCTGGCGCTCTAGACTTCTTTAAGTATGGCTATTCATTTTCTTGTCAAGGTAATTTCCTCTTTATTATTACTGGTACAATGGGAGAGAAGACCAGAAATTGTCTCCCTCAGCTATAGATGAGTGCATTGGGGTTAGGAGATCTCTCCCACCTTTTTGAAGACTGAAAGATGGTGTTTAGATGCCTTTCCCCTGGCTGAACTAATGCAATGAAAACCAGAGTGAAACATTTTGGAGTCCAATGTGTGTTTCCATGTGCCTGAATCTAAAACTGGGGCTAGGCAGAGACCTTCACTGAATATATGATTCTTCTTTGCCCTTTTTTTCAAGCAAGTATTTACCAGTCTATAATCTCATCAGTTTCTTTTATACTATATCTTTATGCTTATTTAGTATTTTAACCAGCTGCTTTTAGATTTCTGTTGTGGTTATCAATTTTAGACTTCTATATTATAGTAACACAGAGGCAATTTCAGACAGCTTTTGTGTGATCTTTTTCCCAGCTAATAACTCTACCTGGGCCCATTGCTTATCCAATTTTTTATCCTGTGTTTGTTTTACAGTTCATTTAACTGATTTTTTTTTTCTATTGTCCACAATCAGATGCACTTCTGAATGCTTAAATAGGCTTTGCCTTTCAGAAAAAAAAAAAAAAAAATCCAAATGATTTCCTGGCAATCAGACATCAGTATAAAGGTTTCTTTAACCCAGAGATATTAATGATATATGAGTTAAAGAAAGCAAGTTTGGAAGTTCAAGATTCCCTCTGGAGATTACTATTTCAAAATTTTCTAACTCCATATCACTGATCCAATGGAATTTGGAATTGAAGTTTATAAGTTCTTTAACTGTAGTATTCAAATGAAAGTGGTACAGGAATGAGATAACATTTGCAAAATGTAATTTTGATCCAATTCCAAGGAGAACATCTTGTTTTGCTACAGATGTGCTTTAGTACTAATTGATTATTGCTTTAGCAGAAAAGCTATTTAGAAGTGTTCCAAGATACAAAACTGACACTGCAACACAAATGGTATGGCATTGAGCTATACTGTGTTTTCTCTTCGTTCATCTTGCTGAAATTAAATATGGCCAGAAGGAGTGGTAAAGCTTCAGCGAATCTTATGCTAATGCTTTCCCAGAAAATGTTTTCTTTTCTCCCTAAATTATTGATTGAGCTATTAGAGGTCTGAAATAAAACTTTAATTAGTTGTTAGAGGCTTCATAAAGTATGACCTGCTGGAACGTATGAATGGAGTTGAAAGAGAGCCATCCGACTCCAGGAATTGCAGCCAGCAGAACAAGACACTTACATGGGCAGAAACTTAGTGTCTGTTGCAGATTTCTAGTGTTTTGGGCAAAGTGATTTTTTAGCTGAAAGTTGACTGATGATTTTTAGTTGACTGTGTTATGAAGTGTAACAAAATATATAAAATACTGTCTTGAATAATGTGTACTGTCATTTTGAACTGGTAATTTCACTTTGGAGTGTCCTTGTCTGTCCACAAGCTACAATTCATCAGTCTAAGGGCATGTATCATGTAAAACAGTGCCCATTGTTGTCTGCTCCTGAGATTGTTATTTTCAGATGCTCTCCACTCTGTATTCTATAGCTTTTTGCTTGAGATCAAGAGAGAAAAGTGGGCTGGAGTTTTGAAAGCAACAGAAGGAACTTATGTACCTACCTGTCACTAAAACCCACTCCTGTAATATACTTGAAATAGAAAAAAAAATTTCCTACTTTATGTGAATTCAGATAACAGTGAGGCTCAATAATTTGATGATCTGTCTTCTTGGCTTTCTACTTAGAAACATCTCTTTGCCCTATCCTATTTAAGTTTGTCATAGTTGCACTATGTGCAAAAATTTTTGCTCTGGTGATTTAATTTCAGGATAAAAGCTTGTACTTAATTATCGGTATAATTGTTTCAGGAAAAGTGCCTTTCAGCAGATGGGAAAATAACAGTATTAGCAATTGTTATGATTTTATTGCAGGATTTGCAAAGTTGGGGAAGGTTTATCAAGGATTCTGAAGTCAGATATATTGTCATATCCAAAATATCCACCACTTCTTATTATTGTCATTGGGACTTAATATTTCCTCATGGACTAGAGAGATTCCAAAAAACCCTGGTGAAAAGCTGAGAGCATGAAATCCTGTGTAATAATAATAAACTTTATGATAAACGAGTAAGGGCTTATGTGACACTTCAGCAAAGGGGATGGGGGCTGCTTTTCTCCAGACAGGTAAAGGAAGACACAGGTAAAAATAAAGCAATTCTCATTAATGATCTTGCAGTCTTCTGCTTTTCTGCCTAGTGAGCTTGAGGTTAGCTTACAAAATGCAGGACACCAAAGAACAAGGGCAGCAGTGAGTGGTTAAGAGAATAGAAAGCTGCCTAATATGAAACTTCAGGAGTAGTAACGGGGAGAAAGTCTTGTTGAATGAAATAGGAAGACTCAAAAGAAAGGAAGAATAGGAATCAGACCATGGTGGCACCAGAGTGTTCGGAAAAAAAATGTACACCACAGCAATAGGGCTGGCTGAATAGCAGGCTTTACAGTTCACAGCTTTATTTTTTTTTTTTCTTTTTAATTTGGCTTAGTTTCAAATTGGAACAAATCCATTTTTTTAAGAAAAATTTATTCGGAAAAAAAATTCCAGGAAAATGTTTTGGAAACACTGACATACTGTGTTTCCAAAACCACACATTTCCCCCTGACCCTACAGCTGCTAAATGGAACTGGCATTCATGGAACAGCTCCGTGGGAAGGTGAGTTCTGTGGCTCGGCTTAGGGCTTTCTGCTTTCAGGTCAGCCACCATGGGCAGGCAACAAATAATGGGTTTAAACTGAACTATGAGATGCTTTAGGTTAGGATTTATGTTAAAATTATTTTTCTTTTTTAATATGTATTTTACATGTGTTTATATAGCTATTTTTATATATATGTATACATTTATCTATTTTTCTGGAAGAGTTTGTCTAGAAGGAATTGTGGAATTGCTTGTAGGGGGTTTGTATGTGGTTTTTGACTTTTTCACATCCCTGCATAGCAATTCTAAGCATAATAACAGCTGGCTTGCTTTTGTTATTTTGCTTTTCACAATCCATTTTAAAAGAAATCCATAGGTCATCAAACACTTGCCACCCAAAGACTAAAAAAAACCTGAAGTAGATAGATGACACTCTGCAATCTCTTCCACTCATATTATTGTGATTGTTTGAGTTACCTGGGATATGTCAATGTAGCCTGGAAAGATAATGGTTAATTTTTTTGTAATGTTCCCTGTATCTTGCTTTTTGCAATCTTTCTCTAAGCACTTCCTTTCCCAAAAAGTTTGGCTTCTTCAAGCCACTGTATGATTATACTTTTAAGATCCAAGAATAGAAACAACAGCCTTTTTCTTTCTTTTTTGTGGCATAGCAACTAAGCAACACAGTTTGGATTTTGAAATGTTAAGTGTCCAATACTCACACTTTCGTGATCTACTTGTACAGAAGAAAACCCCAAAAAACAAAAACACCAACAACTTGCTAAAACATGGCTAGTTTAAAATGACAAATAAATTACAATCTGCTGGTGGGTACCAGCATGCAGCAAAAGTATGAATAGCTCATGTCAATTATTCGCAATGAATCATTAACTCAGACTAAGTGAAAGAAAAAAAGAGTGAAAGATATGAAAGAAGAGAAGCGGGAAAACCACAGAAATCAGAGAAAATACAGAAGGCCTAGATTTTTGTCTAGGTGTGAAATTATTTAGAGCTCTTAAAAATATCGGCATGTATATTTTTGATTAAAACCTTTAGTGTGATTTGCTATCTGAAAAACTAACTTAATGTCTTTTACTTTAGCTAGCAAAAATCTTCTTGTTGCACACAAAATTTGCAGTTCTTAGCTGATCAGTGTTTCCAAAACATCTCCTAATACTTCCACATTATGTGCAGAGTGTTCGTTTTGTGATTTGAAGTCAAAACAGTTAAAATTATTGGGAATCCACAGAAGTTAAACTTCTGATATGACTTGATATATTTAGGAAAGTTTTCCCAGTTTTGTTGCTGTTTTCTATAGATAATAAGGTTCTTTATTAGTATTTCATTGATTAGATTAGGTAACTGAAATAAAGTACATATCAGCTTTTCCAATGACTTAGCTGTAACATAAGCTCTTGATAATGACTGAGATATGTTTCCCTTGAACAATGGTGTCTTTGCTGGCGATGGAGGCCCAAATGCAAACGAAAGATCCTTCACAGCTCTCTCTGAAATGGGCTTAAGCATTTTTGTAATTAAAAAATTAAGACATTAAGATAAATTCCAAATTACTATATTTTGGAATTTGCAAAATATTTGAAGACACAACTGAACCCACATTTAGGATGCTTTCATTTAGATATTTATGGATGTCTCTATGTTTAGCAGGAGAACTTATTTTAATAGAAATTTTATAGCTTTATAACATTCCTGCAGACAAAATTCTGAGGTGAACAAGTAAACAATTACACATAGGATTTCACTCTCCCATTTTGAAAAATGTGTGAATAGGCAGTATTTATAAATGTGTTGTTTTTCTACTTCTATTTTTTCTTAATAATTCGCTCTCACAGTTCGAATAAATTGGTCTTAGTGCTTGAAATTTGATCTCTGTTTCTTCGTTACAGGACTGGTCATGACAGTCACAAGTTATTTCCTTAGATTTCTGGTGAGATAGATGTAAAATTTATAATCCAGTTTATGCTGAATATGTTTGTAGGAAAAAACCAGTACCTTTATCTTACACATGTTTTTAATGCACCTAATGAAAATTCACTTTTCTTGAGCATTTATACTGAGAATTCATGAAATTTTTTGAAAGCAAAACTGTAAGAAATTAAAAAGCATTTGAGACAAATTATCTACGATGCCAATCAAAAGATTTCTTTGCCTTTAGCAGCAAGTCAGTAACATACTTGGGAGCAGAATTCTGGTGTTTTAAGATCTTTATCTCAAGTTTAAATGAAGTTTAGATGAATAGCTAATTCCAAATACTAAATATAATTGTATTAAAATAACTTAAATGAGCAGATTCAGTGCATAAGAGGAGTTCTTGTATTTCTGTGTATCTATATAAATAGATAAATACATATTAAGGAATTGAATATAGATTAGTTTTCAGGGTTTGATTCTACTTTTAACTTGCCTTAATATTCACTTTAAATAGGTGATTCCTTTCTGTTTAGGGAACTCACTACAGTTTTAAGGCCTACAAACTCTTCTACAACCCACATTGCTCTATATTCTGAGAGACTTTGTACATTTTCAGCAGTTGTACCTTTGCAATTTTTGCTTACTGAAATATAAAACTGAACACTTAATCTTACATAAATATTTATAGATAATAAAACTGGCATGTAATTTGATACTTTTCTCAATTTAAAGAAAAACATTTGGTGAACTGTTCGTTATATTAATTGTGAATAACTTGTCAGTGTTCCCATTTTTAAGGTGTCAGTTTACAGTTGCATTGTAACATAATCTTATCCAAACTCTGTACAATCTGTTCCAAGGCTAGGGAGATTAAAGAACAAAAAAAGAAAGGGAAAAAATGTGTTTTCAATCAATACCTAATATATAAATGCAAGAGAGATTATTTTTAGTTTTAAATGCACATTGTTATATTTGGAAATACTTAGTTTAAAATGAAATGTTAGAGTGTAAGAGCATGCAAAGATATCTCATTACATTAAACAGAAATCATGTTCAAGGCCTTCATTTTCAGTGGTTGCCTTTTCTATCGTTTCACCCATCTTGTTCTGAAAAGTCTTTTGGTAGTACTTATTGTAATAAGCTGGATTCTTGAGAATGCATTCAGGGAATTCTAATTGGGCTATTTTACTCTAATATCCCCAAATACTACATAGTATAATAAAACCCAATGTAATTAGAAGATGGTTGTAGAGGTTGAGCTGTACTGCAATTTGACATTAGTCTTACTGCTTTCTCCCTCAACAGAGATACATCGCCCAGGGCACAGTGATTAAAACCAAGGGAGAGCCTCCAACTGAACCAGCATCAGTCTTCCTACTGAAAGAACACTTCCTCATTGCCACTAAAATTTGAGAAAAGGCAAAGCACATGGACAGAATCATTATCTTAATTTCCCTCCTTTATCTGAAAAAGTTGTTATTAGTCATTCTTGGGTTGCTTAGACGACCTGAACATCCCCATATCCCAGACCTACTTCTTACTTGTGAGAGTGAGTTAGAGCCATATTTCTTTACTTGATAATGTACTTTGCTTTTTTAAATTTTTTTTTTCCTGGCTGTTGCCATGGAAGCTGCCACTTTAGTTCTGTTATACTCCCTTAAACACCTGTTAATCCTCTGACCTTTTCTGCAGACTTGATCCCTTGATCACATCCAATGTTGGCAGCAAAAATACAGAAAGATGGCAATATTCATTGTTGCAAGGCCTGCAGGGTTTCACACCCCCCCCCCCCCCTTTTAATTATTTGGGACTTTACATTGCAATAACATTGTCACTTCATTTCCTGGAGAGATGCTGCCTTGTTAGATTAAGGCAGATTTCTTTGTTTAAACTTTATTCTAATTCCACAGAGAACCTTTCCTCTCTTTCTTAAATCTTTAAGGTTACCTTAACAAACGCTTTGTCCTTGAACATGAAAATGTTTTTAGCTAGTGATTTTTGAAATCAAATTGGCTTGGCATACAGTAAGTCACTAAGGTACCAATATGAATTTAGGCTCTGTTATAGCTCATTCCCCTCACATACTTTTCCTCACATACTGATGCCACCGATTGACCTGAATCAATTTCTTTTCTCATTCAGGATATTTCTGGTCTTGAGATAAACCCAGCACAAGTTTAAAATACTGAAGTACTGGAAAGATGACAAAAACCAGAACAGTTTTTAAAAAAATGTCTACAGGATACCCTGTTACCACATCTTCTCTGTCCTGAAGAGTCATCCTGAAAAACACTGTCATCATTGCCTTTTAGTAGGTTTTAGAAATCACAGCTACACATTTCAGTCTCACAGTAATATAACAATGACTCCAAAACATCACTTTTCATTGCCAAAATGAAGAATACCTGGTATCCAAAGTTTTTTATATCCATCTTTATTTGCGTTCATCTTGACTGGATTCTCCTGATAATACACTCTACCTAATCCCTCCAATACTCAGTAGATCTACTTTGCAGTCAATGGAGGAAATGAAGCTAAAGTTCTTAATGTTTCTTTTTACACCACCGTGTTAGGAAACCAATGGCTAGTGCCAGCTGCTGGAAGTAAGTTAATGTTGCATTATGAGAGTAGTGTGTATCTTTGACTGCATTTACTGGCTGTAAATGCTGGTTGAAATTCTGGGATAATTAATAGATTAAAAACCTCTTAGTTCTTTAGCTCGGTTTTCTTAGTTTTAGTTTTTAGGATGTTTTATCTAGGTGCTTACACATTTTCAAATATTTGATTTTCTTTTAAGTGTAGTGTTAACTCTGAATTTCCTGGTATAGGCAAATAAACATGGGAAGTAACCTTCCATTTTATATAGATGGAGAAACCAAGTTGCATCTCAGGCTTTGTACTATTTGGGCCTCAGACTAGTAATCCCTCTTAAAATCAATATTGACTTGGTAATCTTAATTAAAAATAATTCTGTTTATGCTCTTTTGAGTTTGTGTTTTTGTATACAGCTGTATAACTTTACAATACTATCTCTAGTGCACCTATAACATATTGTGTTAAAACAAATACTGAGTACTAACCTTCCTTTCCCCTCTCTGCTCCTCCCAAGCCCTCAGGTAGCTAGCAGCTGATAAATCTAGTTTCTAGGTTACCAGCGAACCAGATGGTAACACAGAGGAAAAAAAGAGAAAAACATGTTTTTTCTGCACTTATTTAATTATGTTTTCATATTGTCCATTAGATAAGTTAACTTGTGCTAAAATCACATTTCACTCCAGGAAAAAAGATGCTGCTTTTCAAAATGTGAGTAAAATAGCTATAAGAGTTTTGAGTTGTAAGTTCCTAACTGTTAAAACATGCTGTCGTGCAATATAACAACATTTAATACATGCAACCATCTAATTATGCACAATAACTAGTGATCATTGTGTATGCTGAAAGGAAGGATAAGGGGGGGCTGTTGTGTATTTAGCTGGTCCTCTGCACCTGCAGAAAGCAGACAACTCTTCTCACTGTGGGGGAAACAAGATAATGACAGTATGATATTCAATGCAAACATTAATTCTTTGGAATAAAATACTAGGAAGAAGCCTATCAAGATTTGTTACTGTGAACAGCAAAATTATGTTGCGTGTCAGCTTAAAGAGAAATGAAAGACTAGTGGAATGAAATCCTTAATTCTCTGTTTACCACATAGCTGCTAAATCCATTATTACTACTTTGGAGAAGATTTATATTGGCTATTTAAGCTTCTGTTTGTGATAAACTCTCTCTCTACATATTAAACTCTACTTAGGTTCTGAAGTAAATAATGAAATCGTCAGCCTGTGTGATATAATATTTTAGACTAAAAGAAAAACAAGACACTGTGAAAACATAATTGTACTAATACTGGGATTCTCAGCAGGTTTTATTAGCTCAGGCGTAGTCCTGCATTAATGTTGCTAAATGGCTTTTGGACACGAGGTGGCTTGCATCCAGCCAATTTGGAGTGTGGGTGGGGCTAGCCCACGGCTTTCTACATCCAACAGTATACGCACACACTAAGCTGATCGGTTATTTATAAAAAGCAACTTAATGTGTTTGGGAAAGATTACATTCTGCTGAAATATTTGTGCTAGCATAGGGACGTGGACAGCTGCCATCTGGGGCTGATGAAAGCTGGTAAAGACTGCTCCCAGAGATAAAAAACACTGCTTTCAGAGAAGGAAGCACCCCATAATGCCCTAGCTGTCAAGAAACCAGTACATGTTACCAATGTTTTCTCAATAAAGGTCTTTGGAAGAAGAGTAGTTGGAAACTATTATCTGATCTTTAAATTATTAAAGCTATTGTGTCACATCCTTGGTACTCTGAGCCTTGGACCAGGATCTCAAGTAGACATGGTTTGACAATGCTGGTGGGCAGATTCCTTGTGGCATCTCAGAGGCCACTTGTGTTGGTTTCACGAGTAGAGCTGTCACGTGTTGATGTTAAAGTATAGCAGATATAAATACGGGAGGGAGAAAGCCAGTCCTCAGTCCTCATAGACTTCAATCAGTCATGATGGCTAATCTTTCCTTTTTGAGGGAAACATCTTCCAGGGACTTGTTAACAAATTAACTATTCTTCAGTAGTTAGTTTGGCTTCCTTACATACCAAACTTTTAAAAAAGGAAAATGGAGCCTACACTGTAGCACTGGCAATGTTTTTGTAGTGGTTGGTATCAGCACTGTCACCTAATTGTCACGGTAGCTATCTGAACAGTCTTTCATTTCAGCATAGTACAGATAACAAGGCAATGAACTTAAATGCACAGGTTAAATAAACGCTTTGAAAGTAAGGTCAGATGAAATTGGCCCTGGACAAATACTGATATCATAAGGTTAGATTGGAGCAGAGGGTCTTACTGTAGTTACTGTTTAACGTTTAGTCTGCTGAACGTATATCAACAAGCGCATCAATAAGATAATTCCTGTTCAGCTCTTAGAACATTCCTGCAAATCCAGAATACCCTCACTGCAGCCAATTAAATTGCATTGGATTTAGATCAGTAACTATGTGCAGAACCTCAACAATGCAATCCTAACCCATTGTCATAGTCTGGATTGCTGTGATAGGTGCAGGGACACAGTAAAAGAATGCTTCTGTTGAAGAGCCCATCTGCTTCTAATAAAGAATATATTAATGATAATTAAATACAGTAGAATCAAAAACACAACTCATGTTCATATCATACTAGAAGAACATTACTATACACTTAGCATTAATGTGCAATAATCATATTCACAAAGTGACAATTCCAATCAGCATTGTAGAACTATACAATTAAAGCATCAGTGTAATTAAGAGCAAAGCTTTCTGATAGCCCACATTACAAACAAATGAGTATAAATTTGAATAATGTGCTCATCATGAAACTGGCCATTAATCAGATCACAATCAACATTATAGCCAATCATATAAGAAATGGATTATCTGGCTTAAGAACAAAACACTACCCTTCAGCTCATCTACAGTCCAGGTTATATGTGTGTGTGCATGTTATATCTTGGAGTCCTTGTTTTGATTCTGATTTCCTTTGTCTATGATTTTGTGAGTTTTGTCTGCAGTTGAGGTAATACGTGTCAGAACTGGGTAAATGGAAGTGAGAAAGTAGTTGCTCAGTCACTCTAAATCCATCAAAATGAAGAAAATGTAAAGAAGTACAAATGAAGGCTATTGACATTACTTATTTCTTTCCCTTCAGGAAAGCCTTTTCAACTCTGCGGATTTCCATTAGTGTAAACAGAGTTATTGGTGGCATCAATTTCAAGCTTACTGTTAATAGAATATTTTCACAAATGGCTTGAGAGACATAAGTTTCACAGATGACTTCTAAAACTGTATCACTCCTAAAAGGAGAGTGGACACTCTTGCCTACTTTTTCCTTGGCATTATCTTCAGCAGTTGTGTGGTGAGTTGTATCAGTTTCTTGGTCTGACTGGAAGCTGATCTTCCCAGCAAAAAGTTTTCATTTGGATGAATCAGCTGAGCTGGTTTACCCCAGAATCACCACGGCCCAAACAAAGCAGCAGGACAGGGAGGCAAGATGGGGCCACAGGTTTAGAGCAGCTTAAGCAAACCTTGAAACTCATTTTGAGGGTGGTAATTTTGATGATTTCTGACCTGCACCAAAGCTTCAGAAATCAGCTAGGGTGGTTTAATGGAGTGCGGTAGGCTTTGAATGGAAATAAACGCCAGGTAGTTTCTCTGAGAGCTTTCAGTTACTTGTATAAAAGAAGATTGTAAGGCTTGCAACTCCAAATGTTATTTTATTACAAATAAATAAAATATTACCTATATAATAATTATAATGATGACAGATTTTGACTGCTTGTTTATAACTAACTACCTAAAGACTAATTAACAATCTGGAAACTAATTCTCTACCTTCAAAGTGTGAATTAGTGCTTCAGGGTATTTATCTATGAATAGTATTATTGTTATACCTGTGGTAATAAAAATAAATAAATGAGATTAGTTTTGTAGAACAATGATATGTCTCTATTAGGCCCACTTGGTACAGCTGTAAAAGATTTTTTTGGTCATGTAAATCTTTCTTCCAAGTCTGAAATCAAAGCAAAATTTTTCAAGCTGAATATAGTTGGAGTATAATTGCTTTTAGTATAATGTAATTTCATTAAATAAATAGACAATCTGAGAGAAAAGGTGACTGGGTTGGTACCCGTGAAGCTAAGGGTAACATTTTCAAGCAGAGAAGTGATAAGACTATTGGCTAGGATGGGACAATAACCTAATAGGTTAAGGTGATTATTATGTTAGAGCAATTGTGAGGCCCTAGAAATCTGATTCCCTGGAAAAATCATGCAGCTATTGGAATTCAGTCCGAAGCACCTGAAGGGCAAAGACATTAATCAGGAAACTCAAGACAGATTTGCCAGGGCATATTATGCTTGACCACGCTGATTGCCTTCTTTAGTGACATGACTGGTTCTGTGCATGAGAGGAGAGTTGTGAATGTAATATGTCTTGATTTTTATGATGTTTTGGACACCATCTCCCACAGCATTTTTCTTTGTAAGCTGAGGAAGTGTGAGCTGGATGATGGGACTGTTAGAAGAAAATTGGCTGGACCAACAAGTTTGAAGGGCAGTAATCCATGGTTTGAGATCTGGCTGGTGGTCAGTAATGACCATAATACCCTGGGCTTGATATGGGGACTGATATTGTTCAATGACCTTCAACAGTGTTATGAATGATGACACAGAGTGTACCCTCAGCGAGTCTGTGATGGGAAAGCAGCTGACTGAGAACGGCAACGCCTCAGTCTGGAGAGACTTGAATACATCTGAGGATTGTGCCTACAGAAATCTTGTAAGCTTCAACATGGAAAAGTGGAAAATTCTGTTTCATGGGCAGAATTACCCGGTGCAGCCTGGGAAATGACTGTCTGAGAGACCTGCAGAAAAGGGCTGGGACATTAAAGGTGATGTCAGGCTGTACGAGCCAACAGCATGCTCTCACTGGGAATAAATTGTGCAAAGAGTGTACTGGGCTGAACTTTGAGGAGATGGCCACCAGAGAGAAAAGTTATTATCTTCTTTACTTGCCATTGGCAAGGCTCCTCAGGAAAAGTTCATCCCATTTATGCCCCTGAAATTCAAAACATACATAAAGAAATGGGAGAGGTTCCAACTGCTGGGCTACCAATATGCTCTGGTGCCTGGAGAACATCTCTGAAGAGAAGCTGAGGGATATGAGTTTGTTAGTCTGGTGGAAAGGAGACTAAGGGCGAATCTAACATCTGCTTACAACTATTTCAAGGGCAGATATGAAGATGATGGGGCCAGGTTCTTCTTGGTAGGACAGATAATGTAGCAAGTGCAATGGCCTCATATATATCTCAGACATTATGAAAAACATTTTCACTAGCAGGGAGGTGCAGTACTGGAACAAGTTTACCAGCCAAGTTATGAGATCTCCATCTCTGGAGGTATTTGAGGTTTGGCTAGACCAAGCCTTGGCCTGCCTGATCAAGTGCTGGCTGTAGTTCTGCTTGGAGCAGGATGTTGTACTAGATGATCTTCAGAGTCCCTGCCCACCAACATAATTCTGTGGTTCTCAGCTTTGAAGGCTGATGCTTCCATTTCAGACTTAAAGAAAGGAGTTGCATGCTGCAAAGCTTTGTCTGTTTCTTTTCCATCCAGGTGAGCAAATAAAACATACTACTTCCCCAGTCTTTCCTTTATTGATAAGGCTAAGCTTGTGCCTGCTATCATCAGTATCCTGTCACACCGAAACCCTCTTCCAACAGTTTCATTTTTGATTACTGTCTTCTTTTAGGACTCATGTCAGTCAGACTGTTGTAAATGGATATGAAACTCCAGTGGTTTCCTCTGGTGGTTTATTCAGTTCTAGTTTATAGTGCTATAGATGATAGCTGTAGAGATTTGCCCTGAGTTGATGAGAACTCAATGGATACAAAATCAGTATTAATGTGTCAACATTAATGATTCCAGGGCTGCATAGATTTTATGATCATGCTTTCTATTACATAGGATTGCAAGGTTATAATGAGGTTAGAATTCAAGATTTTTGCTTTTTAAACTCTTGTGATAAAGACTAACTACTTGGAAGGTGATAATATTTTAGGAATGCTGGTGGAAATACTTTCTGTGTGTAAGCAATAGATACATTTCTTCTACACTTCTGACAGTCAATACATATTTAAAACTCTTGTTTGAAAGAGAGGAGATAAACCCCACCTGTGCTCCTACTCTACTGCATACCTTGTTCTAAATCATTAACTTTTTGTGGAGACTGTATGTGATATATATCAAACATACTGTATGTGAAGTTTAACGGACAATCATTGTAAGTGACAAAAATATACACTATGATAAGACAAGAATGTAACTCATGGGAAAAGGGAGAAGTATATTCTAATGATCTCTTCCACAAACTTTTTTTTTTTAATTTATATTTAATATAATTGTACAAAACAGTGAACTTTTTTCCTTCCTAGTTGTGTAATTTCAAGGCAATAGAAAGAAGCATAATAAGAACATATGGAACATGGACTTTCAAAAAGAAACAGTTGGCAAAACCGTGCTTCAGATTGCTGTCAGAATATCAGCCTTTCAGCAAGCTGGGAGTAGAACAGATGGGAGAAGTCAAAACTGGTAATAGTTTTCCACGCTTAACACAGGAGAGCAAGTTAACAGTCTAATTCATCCTTGGCATAAGATAATTGCCTTTTCTTTTTTTCTTTTAGTGGTATTTATGGCCAGGGTCTTTTTGTTCTCTCTATTTCTGTACTAGGGCCAGATAGTCACTATAGATTATACATATGTGCTGAGGCTTGTGCACTAGACTATGAAGACTGAGGTAGGACATGAGGTCTATCTTTCAGTGGAGCACTAGACTCCATTTCATCCACACTGCATGAAATAAAAGCAATATGATGAATGGGAATGGGATGAATGGCTGTGCCTTGCTCCAGGACCTGTTTCCATAGAGTGCCTAGCTTTGACAGGCTTCATTTTAACAACTTGATTAATCCCTTTGATTTCAGAAGCTTTTTTTCTTAGGACTTCAGTGGGACTTTGCATGGACTAGAAGCTATGCACATGCTTTGGTTTCTTGGGGCTTCTGCATTACTGGAATGATGTTGCACCTGTGTATTGAAGTGACTTTACAGGTTCCCAGCACTTTACAAATACAATTTGAATATATTTAACTTCAAAAATAATAATAACAAGGTTGCTACTTGCTGAGATATAGCTAATATCATACCACAGCAGATACAGGACTAGGTTCTTGGTTCTTGGAGTAGGGGAAAATCTGTTCGCTACACATATTTAAATGCTACAACAAAGGCAGACAAAAAGCCCAGTTTTTTTATTTCTTCAGTGACTGTACCAAATTTTCACCTGAATAACAGGCAATAGGCTGGTTTGCATATGTCAGTTGCTCTGAAAAAAAAAACTATAGAAATGTTACTCAGGTGAACTGTGCATCCTAGAGGATTGCAAATCTTCACTTACAAGCAGCTTGCGCGTGAGACAAATGTCATTCATGTTCTGCATTCAGGTTTAAAATGTTGAAAGCATGCAGTCTCTCCATATACTGGTATCTGCTGTACCATGCCTTAAAGTGGGTAGTGTAAGAGAAGTGGGTGACGAGAGCTGTGAAGCTGATTGCTTATGTAATACCACAGTACAGGATCAGTCCAAACAAGAGACAATAATGATAAACTTTGCAAAATATCACTTTGCAATTCAGCTGCTGCTAACTTGTGTCCAAAGTAATTTGGGAGTCAATTGGGGCTTCTCATCTCAAAAGTAGATAGAGGATGTCTTTGAGGGACAGCTGAAGACTTGACTGCCTTGCAAGGTTCCCAAGGCCCACCTTTGCAGTGGTGTCAATGGAAGCTGAGGATAATGAATATCTTATAAAATTAGGCATTCTTGAATAGATGGAAGCCTTCTGGAATAGAGATAGCTTTCAGGATAGGGGATATTATGATAATCAGTCAGCAATCAGGGTCATACGCTAACTTTGTGAAAGATGTCCTCTTCTTACTTATTTCACAGCAGCCTAGAATTTATGTAATTTGAAGGCCAGTCTTCCCTGCTACCTTTGCTTGACCTTGATGCTACCGTTCCTAAGAAGAACATTTTTCAAACTCTTCAGAATGCATGGGTTTGATACCTACTTTTGTAAATTTTACACTTGGAAGGTAAGAATTGCACCTATAATCCTTTGATAATGTAGCACAATCCAACATAATTTTCTGAGTGAACTTTTGAAGAAATAAAATCACTTTTAGTGGAATAGCACTTGAACTGCATTAGATTTATGTATGAAATTTGAACTTAATGAATGCACATAGAAACTGCACAATTTCATTTGTTTGCTCCTTTGAATTTCTTTTTCCCCAGAATATTGGAGGCTTGTTAAATGGCTGCAGAGATACATGCAGGCTGATAGAGCTAAAGCTGTTGAGCTTTACTGAAACTTGGATCATGAATCTTATACTATCATCTTAGTTAATTTTAAAACACCCGATTATAACAACTAAAAGGATAATGTATACTACAAGCCTTCTTAATTTTGAAGTGGTAGAAAGACTGCGTATTCAGGAACAGTTAGAATAACAAAATTTAATATTTATTATCCAGAACAGAAATGAGGTTTCAACCAATGCACTGTTCTACATTTACACATATGCCTTCTGGTTTGAGCCTTTCTATCATGGTGGCTTATATGATGTTTTCAGGCTCACATGAGGACAAAGTATTTTAGGAGAAAGAGGGATAGAGGGAAATATGGTGATATCTGTTTTGCTTTTCTCTTGGCAAAGGGAGTTGTTTAATTGTCTAATTAATTGATAATTTGTCTGAGCCAGAGATCATTAATTTTAATTTTTATACCTGTATGAGAGTACATAGAATGCCATATCAAAGGTGGAAGGTAATTGATAATAATTTCTTGGTGTTCCTGGCATTGTTCTATTTCTTCCTGTGATAACTCTGAGGACAGTTAGATTTAACACAACTTCTAATCACTTCCCATTGGAAGCCCTATACTAGCTCTATACACTGTGCAGCTGTAACCATCAAAACATCTAATTTGAACTAGTAAATAATAGGACATTTCAATGCATAACATCTTCTGCACTGCCTCTGCTTATGTTCTTTTCTCAAATGTCTGTGGAATCAGCAGGCATGCTGTGGTTGCTATGAATATTGTGGTGCAACCTAGAAAAATAAGGAGCATATCTTCCTTCTCTCTGTTGCTCTGTTGCTGCATCACATAGCTTTTAAAATTTTCCTGTCAGAGTGATGCTATATGGCCAATTATGATGTACTTCCTACGAAAAAAGATCAGTAGGACTAGGCAAAAAGTGCTTTATTTAGGTCAATATATCTTTCAGAGTAATTTCTACTAAAAAGGTTGAATTTCAGAAATGTCGTTTAGCAGGTACATTTCAAAAGATTTTATGAGAAATCTGTGATTTTGCAAACATGAATGGTTGTAATGTCATCCCAAAGAAATAAGGCCATGTGGCAATGTGTAAATTGAAGGAAGCTCAGAAGCTGGTATCTTTGTGAAACAACTAAGAACATATTACAACATGCTCTTAGGGAGGGTTCACACTTTATCTGAGCTTGACCTTGAAAACAAAATGATTCAAACTGTTCCAACATTTCTAAAAGACATAAAAGGAAAACACAGATCAATAAGAGCCAAAATATGCTTCAATAACTAAGTTTCTAATGCTATGTTTAGTTCATATTTTACGTTATGCTTGGCTCTTTTGGGAAGATTTTACTTAGTTTACTGTTCCATTATTGTGTAGACTATTTTTTTGTAAATTATTTAACTGAGAAGCTCTTGCAAAGTACATGAGCAATGACTTGCTAAACAGTCCCAGAAAAATAATTCTCAAAAGATTTCAGTGCCCAAAGTGTTGTTGCTGAAATGGATGTAGGAACAAATAGAATCCTCTGATTTTATACATCAGTCAGACTTGAGGTGTGGAAAAAATCTAAATGCTCTGCATGACTACTCAAATGATAGGAATTGTTTTTCCTGTTTTTCCTTTGGAGTTTGAAGATAAAAACACCTTTAATTCATGCTGGAAGCAACTATAATAGCAACTGTGCACAAACTGTGGTTCATGCATTTATACCTTCCTATGACATTTCAAACTCTTGCATTTTAACTCAGTTTCTAGTAGAACAAACTGAAATGAACAGATCTCAAAGGAAATGAAATATTAACAGAAAAAATAGATCTGTGCCAGATGATAACATATGCCACAGAACAGGTAAGTTAATAATTGACAAAAGAGTCAATTCTTTAACACACTGAATCATATACAGTGTACGGTTGTTAAAAAGGAAATGTTCTAGTTTCAGGCAGTACTGACAGGTGACCTTGGTACTATTAATTTAAAAAATGAAATTAGATAGATCTGTAACCAGAGTCCATTAGTGACTTAAGTCTCCAGAAGTTAATATCAAATGAAAACCACTGAAAAATGATGTTGTTTTTTTTTCCCATAGTTTTTGAAATTTGATACAAGTTATTGGTATAATTTACTGTCTTGGTGGTCAATGAGACAACATTTGGAAAAAACAGGTACAAAACCAGGATCTATTTTTGGATATGCTGGAGGCTTACTTGTTCTGAAAGATAAGAAATGAATTTTCTGTTCATAAAATGAGCTAATACAAGGTCTTGTAGACCACTTCAATGCTATTTAACACTTGCAAAATTTATCTGGTCTTACATTGATCCTGTAAAATGGGGTTAGTTCACGTCTTAATGAGGATCACCCATCTGGATGCATCCATTTCAGGTGTTATGACATGATCACTTGCTAAAGAGCAGGCTTGAATTCTTTAGGTAATTTCTGTCATGTATATATTTTATTTTGCTCTACAGTAATCAAAAACATTGATTTTTCAGTGCCGATTTTAGCTCAGTAAAGATCCTTCTTGAATGTCCACTTTGTGCCTTAACACTATTTGCTGTTGTGTGGCCATAGCCCTTGTAGTAAGAACTGCTAAAGGTATTACATTCTATAGTAATATGGCACAAATGAGTATACTGATTACTCCTTAAGAAAAGATAATTGCTTTTGCAATATCCCCACCACCATCCTCAGCTGCTTGCTCCCTTCAATATCACCTGCGGTATCATCTATATGCCTTCACCAGGAAGGGCTTTTCTGTCTGTAAATCCAGTTTTGGATTGTCATTTACTCTAAGAATGTGTTTACTCATTTACTCTGAAAATCTCTTTGATTGTGGATGGGTTTAAGATTGTGGAAGCCATACATGTAGCCTAAAATGCATACATTCTTGCCAGACCAACAGGGCTCAAGTCTGTCCATGTAATTAGAAAGGAAATGGGCAAACATGCATATTTGTATTTCTGTGATACCTTCTATGGGAACTGCATCAAGGGTGACAACTGGCAATGCATAGATGGGTTGCAGCTCCTCATTATACTAAAGACCGAGGAAATAATGATTAGGCCAAATAGTTTTGACTCTCTCAGTTTTAGTTCAGTGCATGATTCAACCTTTTCTCTTCAGAAAAGGTGAAAAAATTTTGATTTTGTTATCTTCTCCTTAATGAAGGGACTTAGTGGGACTATTAGCTATGTTTTTGGGCAGCAGCGTCTGAGAAAAAGCTCTTCACATTTTTATTATAATGTTTACAAAAAATCAACTGTGATTAGGAAAGGTTTTAACTCCTCTCATTTAATAAGTTTGGTGATTAGAATAATGTAACTTCTGATCTTTGAATTTTCTTTCAAAAGACCTTTTCCTCTATTGGATTTCTCTTAGATGATTGAAGAATTACTAGAAGCACTATGAATCCTTCATGGGAAATGATTATTAACTTAGGATGAATGAGAAAGGCTTTATTTCTTCTTTAACTTACTTGGCTGAGGAGCAAAGCAATTTATGTAGTACAAGACTCTTAGCAGAATTCTGTCACCTGAAGTTTTCCTCACAGATCAACAGTAGCCTTGATAGATCTATAGTTCAAGTAATAAGTTTAATGTCTTGATTTGGGTCTTTGATTGACACTTAATACCTGTGTGAAATGTTTGTTCTTTGAAACTTTATCTGCACTTTAAAACTTGAGGAAAAACATGTAGTAGAGGGATATGCTCTAAATCTACAGACATGATTGCCTGTGCTGGTTTTGGCTGGGATAGAGTTCATTTTCTTCATAGTAGCTAGTATGGGGCTATGTTTTGGATTTGTGCTGGAAACAGTGTTGATAACACAGGGATGTTTTTGTTATTGCTGAGCAGGGCTTACCCAGAGTCAAGGCCTTTTCTGCTTCTCACCCCACCCCACCAGCGAGGAGGCTGGGGGTGCACAAGATGTTGGGAGGGGACACAGCTGGGACAGCTGACCCCAGCTGACCAAAGGGCTATTCCATACCATATGGCGTCATGCTCAGCATATAAAGCTGGGGGAAGAAGGAAGGGAGGAACTCTTGGATTGATGGCATTTGTCTTCCCAAGTAACCGTTACGTGTGATGGAGCCCTGCTTTCCTGGAGATGGCTGAACACCTGCCTGCCCATGGGAAGGAGTGAATGAATTCCTTGCTTTGCTTTGCTTGCGTGCGCGGCTTTTACTTTACTTATTAAACTGTTCTTATCTCAACCCACGAGTTTTCTCTCTTTTACCCTTCCGATTCTCTCCCCCATCCCACTGGGGAGGAGTAAGCGAGCAGCTGTGTGGTGCTTAGTTGCTGGCTGGGGTTAAACCACGACATTGTCTAAAAATAATTTTTGTTTTGCTTATTTTCTTGGTAACAAAAAAAGGGGTGGTCTTAAAACCATCTCCATGCTATGGCTTTTAAGCATGCTGTTAAAGCAGCACATGATCTTTTAGTTATGGTATGGTATTTCTTTAATTTGCTATTACAATATAATATTTGATAGTTATATTATTGAAATAATTTTGCTTAAATATCTAATTCTATCAAATTCCTGCAAATACATTAAGAAACAAATCTTTTGGTTAATGACTGAGAATGAGGTCACTGTCAGACTATGACATGCTGTCATTGCTGGTACTGATTCAAGAAAACCAGTGAGAGACTTCCTGGATGTAGGAAGTCTACGTATTGCCTAATGTGTCTAGCAGCTTTAAACCAGCTTCTACAAGGTAGTGTACAGGATGGTTATAACAGTTTGTCTGATTGTCCAACATGGGGAAATCTTCAATGAGGTGAAATCAGGGCTGTTTACAAAGCTTGTACTTTCCCAGACAGCAAGAAAGGGAAATGATGCCTGATTAACTTTGCTTTAGACATGACTCCTGGATTATTCTAGCCTTCTTTGTTTGCAGAGTCACCTACCACTGCACCATGAGTTGGTGGGTACCTCTTCTGTAAAAGGAAAGATACAGAAACTGGAGTCTATAATGATTTTAACCTCCTTACCATCAGCTGAAACCCAGCATAGTTTGACACCAGCTGGCACTTGTTTTCAAAAATTTCAGTATTTTAGATGACTGTGTGATAGCCTATGTAAAATTAATTTGCCATCATAGACCTATAGATAAGAAAATGGGCTCCAGTAGGCACTCTGAGGAGAAACAGAGAAGGGTTTCAATGTAAATTCACATTTTCAGGAGGAAGAAAGGGAAGAAGGAAAAAGAAGGGGTCACAAATCACACCTGCCAGTCACAATCAGAACTTTGACACTGTTCTGGCAGCAGTAATTGCTGTATTTTGGTGTTTTCTTTTTGTGGGCAGAGGAATCCTGTCTCCAGGACTTCCTTTCAAAAACTTTCCATTGGCATGAAATTGCTTTTGAAAACTGAAATGTCACTCTGGTGTCTTCTTGTCAGGGCCCTGAGTATAACAACAGGCTATAATTGCCCTGGCCAGCCTCATCTGTAGCCTTGACACATGTACTCTGCCTTTTGGTCCGGGGGATGCCATTAAGCTCAGGCCTTTGCCCTTAGTCCTTGCCTGAGCTACATTGTTTGCCCACTCCTGTACCATTTTGACTCTGCTTTCACTTTCTGGCTTGACCTTGGATTTGTCTTGTCACTGCAAACTTCACTGAACTGTGGGTTGAACCTGGTTACCCTCATCAGATGTGCTCTGTTTTTGTTTGGGTCTGTGGGGCTGTGCCCCTTGTCTCTGTCCCTGTCTGCCTTACAGTCACCTGTAGCTCCTGGCTTGCCTTCCATTGTGGAGCAGCTCACTTTGTCACAGGAGGCATCTGAGCCCAAGCTGTGGCTCAGAATCACTGCCACTAAGAGGAAGCAATGGCTGATGATGACCAGAGGCACCCTTCTGCAGGGGATTGAAATACCCAAGACTTGCTCTTTTAGAAGATCTGCTGCTTGCCTGGGGTCCAGGTCTCAGACGTTGCGGAGAGACTGCTGGACTTTCTCCATCCCTTGTACTTACTATCTTTTGCTGCTCAACCATGCCGGCACCAATGACACTGACAAGGGAAACCTTGAGCAGGGCAAGAGTAGTAACAATCTAGGTGATGTTCTCTTTGATCCTGAGAGTCAGGAGGAAGGGCTTGCCTGAGCAGGAGCAAACACATCCTGTGAGTAGATATCTTGCTGCACACCAGGTGTTGCAGGTAGGAATGAGGACGACTGGGAAGAGAAGGGATCCATTTGACAAAGAGTTGCAGAAGTCCCTTTGCCAGCAGGCTTGTTAACCTAGTGAGGACAACTTTTATCTAGGCTTGCTAGGGAATGGAGACTAAAATCAGAAGATAGCAGGGAAAAGGACAGAGAGAACTGGATGGGGGATAGCATAAGTGGGAGGCTCTCCCAGTTCTCCTGAGAAAGCAGTGTGATTGGAGGCCCATCCCAAGTGTCTGTACATGAATGCATGCAGCATGGGAAACAAACAGGAGAAATGAGATGCTAATGTGCAGAACTGTGACCTCACTGGGATAACAGAGATGTGGTGACACAGCTTACTGGGGCACCACAGTGAATGGATACAGGCTCTTTAGGAAGGAGATGTTGTTTCCCACATCTCCCCTTCCAATCTCCCCATTCATCCCCCCTAGAAGGACAGGAGGGTTACAAATTTTATAAAGAAGGGGCCTGAATGCACAGAACTTTTCTATAGAAAGGATGGTCAAGAGTTTATGTGTCAGGATCAGAGCAGAGACCAACGAGGAGGATGTCATGCTGGTCATCTTCTACAGATACCAAATCAAGAGAAAGTGGGTGAAACTTTGTTGAAAGGACTGGAAGAAGCCCTACTTTTCATAAGGGACTTCAGCCATCCTGATACCTACTGGAAAAGTAACACTGCAGGCTGCAAGCAATACAGATTTCTGGGGTGCTTCGAGGACAATTTTTGATGGAGCTGGCGGACAAGCTGAATAGGGTAGGCACTCTGATGGACCTGTTACTCATGAATCAGAAGAACTGATCAGGGATGTGATGACTGACAGCAGTCTCAGCTGTCATGAAATAGTAAAGTTTAAGGTCATGAGGGAAGTGAGGAAGGTGAACAGCTGTATAATGACTCTGAGCTGTAGGAAACAAGTCTTTGGCTTGTCCTGGAAACTCATTGCCTAGGGGGAGCCAGGGGGAAGGTAACTACCGGGGTCCAGGATAGCTGGCTGATCTTCAAGGAAAACCACAAGTACTTCAAAGCACAAGACTCCACTGCAATGTGCAGGAAGTAAGCAACACCCCAGCCTGGCTGAAGAGGAGACTCCTGGTTCAGCTCAAACTCAGAAAGGAAGATGGAATAGGCTATAGGCTACTAGAAGAAATATATTGCCTGGACACATAGGAATTAAATTGGAAAAGTCAAAGCTCAGATGGAATTGGACTTGGTGAAGGACGAGGACAGTAACAAGACAGGCTTCTGTAGCTACATGTATTGCATTTGAGTGGCAAGGCTTTGGTAGCAGGGGGGCTACAGGGGTGGCTTCTGTGAGAAGCTGCCAGAAGATGCCCCCACGTCCAATAGAGCCAATGCCAGCCAGCTCCAAGATGGACCTGCCGCTGGCCAAAGCTGAGCCCATTAGGGACGGTGGTAGCACCTCTGGGATAACATATTTAAGATGGGGAAAAAGTTGCTGTACAACAGCAATTGCAGCCAGAGAGAGGAGTGAGAATATGTGAGAGGAACAACTCTGCAGACACCAAGGTCAGTGAAGAAGGAGGGGGAGGAGGTGCTCCAGGCCCCAGAGCAGAGATTCCTCTGCAGCCTGTAGTGAAGACCATGGTGAGGCAGGCTGTCCCCCTGCAGCCCATGGAGGTTAACGGTGGAGCAGATATCCACTGCAGCCCGTGGAGGACCCCACACCAGAGCAGGTGGTTGCCTGAAGGAGGCTGTGACCCTGTGGGAAGCCCACGCTGGAGCAGGCTCCTGGCGGGACCCATGGATCCACAGAGAGAGGAGCCCATGCTGGAGCAGGTTGGCTGGTAGGACTTGTGACCCCGTGGGGGACCCACACTGGAGCAGTCTGTTCCTGAAGGACTGCACCCCGTGGAAGGGATCCATGCTGGAGCAGTTCGTGAAGAACTCCAGCCCATGGGAAGGACCCACATTGGAGAAGTTCATGGAGGACTGTCTCCCATGGGAGGGACCCCACGCTGGAGCAGGGGAAGAGAGTGAAGAAGAAGGACTGGCAGAGACAACGTGTGATAAACTGACTGCAATCCCCATTGCCCATCCCCCTGCACCACTTGGGGAGGAGGTAGAGAAAATTGGGAGTGAAGTTGAGCCTGGGAAGAAGGGAGGGGTGGGGGGAAGGTGTTTTAAGATTTGGGTTTATTTCTCATTACCCTACTCTGACTTCTGATTGGCAATAAGTTAAATTAATTTCCCCAAGTCGAGTCTGTTTTGCCCATGACGGTAATTGCTGAGTCTCCCCGTCCTTATCTCAACCCACTCACCTTTTGCCGTATTTTTCTCCCTCAGTTGAGGAGGGGGAGTGATAGAGCAGCTTGGTGGGCACCTGGCATCCAGCCAAGGTCACAGCAGTAACAAATGGAAGACCAAGGAAAATGGGGGACCCTTGCGAAAAAGGACATGAAAAAAGCTGAAGCACTCCATGCTTTCTGGCATTGATTTTTACAGGTAAAGTTGGCTTTCAGGCCTTCTGTGTCCCTGTGGCAGACTGGAAGACTCTGGGGGAGTGAAGTACTACCCACGCTAGAGGAAAATCAAGTAAGGGACCACTTCAGCAAAAAGAAAAGGAATAGGCTCAATGGACATAAGTTGTAGCATGGAAAATTCTAGTTAGATATGAAGAAAAATCCTGTCGCATTGAGCTGGTTCAAACACTGGAGCAGATTGTTTTTGGACACATCCAAACCTCACCTGGACACCTTGGCAACCTGGTCAAACTGCAAAATTGGATCAAGCTATGATCTTGCATGGTCAGCTGAGGCTAGACATCAGAATTAGGAACTTTCTGTCTCATTCTGCTGTCAAGCAGTTCAGAGTAGCTGCTTGATTTTTACCTATTTGAGACAAAAGACCTGATGGGAGAAGGCGGTGAGGGCAAGAAGGTTACTGAGACTGGAAGGAGAGCCTGTAATGAGAGCAAGTGAGAGAATCAATTAGCTGCCAGGGTGGGATTAGAGACTGGAACAGTTTTGGGAAAAGAGACACAGTGACGTACTCTTCTGGTCCCCACAGCATGGTGTGCTGAGGAAGGTGTTCGGACTAGGGAGGAATAATATGTGATCAAGTAATTAAAAATCTATCTTAACACCTATTCAAAAGGGAGGTGAAATGAATTTTTCAGATTAATCTAATGCTGGAATTTCTAGTTTGCTCAATGCCACAGCTTTATTTTTCTTTTAACGTACTTTGTGAGTGTGTCTCATTTGAAGTATTCTTCAATATACGGAAAGGTTATTTTAAATTGGTTTTAATTCAAATTACAGCAGAACTGAGTTGAGGATCTGGTTTCAATTGAAGGGGAGGGAGTAAAAGATAGTAAACAGATCTAATTTAAATATACATTTTAGTGGAATTGCTTTCCTGGTAAGGATTATTTCACACATTACCATTCCCCTGAACTTTCTAAAATAACATAAACAGACAAACCACACAGTAAGGGAAATTTGCCCTTAAAAATAAGCAAAAAATCTTTCCTCAGCAGGCTTGCAAAAATGGTATTTAAAAACCTCACTTCTTTCCCACTATTTTAAAGGCTAAAACACCGGGCACAGATCTGTTTCTGATCA
The DNA here is from genome assembly GCF_034638445.1 of Ciconia boyciana. NCBI lineage: Eukaryota > Metazoa > Chordata > Aves > Ciconiiformes > Ciconiidae > Ciconia > Ciconia boyciana. Next base: position 18,426,074 of record NC_132938.1, read on the forward strand.
TTTATGAGCTAATTACTGCACTTTGTACTGAAATAGCTCTCTGGGATTAAAAATTCCGGTTGCAGCTGTGGAAAGAGAAATTCAGAATATTAATGAAGCAAAGATTTTTGTTATCTTGAGTATTTTTATTCAGTTTTTTGTATTCTATCCTTTTCCAGTATAAACTGCAAAAGAAATATAGAACAACAACAAAAACTGAGAACTGTTATTTGTTTTTTTTTAAAACTTTCATAACAGAGAGAGAAGAAAGGTATACACTTTATATTAGTGCACGTTAAATACAACTTCACCACCTTAATACCATTAGAATAATAGGAGTATATAAGTAGGGAACAGCAGAAGAGGACAAAAGCTCTGCAAAGCTGAGACTAACTTTTCATAAAGGATATTTTGTCCATTTTAGGATTACAAAATGTAATGCAAATTAAGATAATTATTTGAAAAGATATGCAAAGAATTAAACTAATTTCTTTTTTTCCTGCAAAGTATTTATTGGGTCAACACTGCTACCTAAAATCTCTGGACATTTCTGTTTTTTTTGGTATGCATGCATGAGCAGAGACAAGGTCCCTGGGGCTAAAGGCTTCCAGTGTTAGACTTCAGCCTCAGCAACCATCCACCTGCAAAGTAACCATCTACCTTCAATTAGAGATGCTGCTGCTGCTGATACACCTTGATTAAACTGGTGGAACACACCTAAACTACCTTGCAGGAAGAAGCAGACCACTGAAATCTAATATTTCCACTGAACCTTATTCCTGTGGTAGAGGAAGTTCTTCCTCTCAGCACCACGACTCATCCCTGTGGCATTTGACTTACAGCTGATTTATGAGTCGGCAGATTAATACAGGTGCGATCTGACCAGCCACTTCACACCCAGGCAGGAGCAGCCAGGAGCAGGACAACCTGCTCCTGGCTGCTCCTGCCAGCACAGGTCTTGCCACTGGCAAAACATTTTCCTGGGGCCTCCTCAGATCAGGGCAGGAGCAGGCTCTGCTCTGTCTGATCTTGGCATGCCACATCCCAGCTGTGGCAGTAGTCTGAGCACTGCGCTGCAGACAAGCCCCTAGTTCCTAACACATTTTTCTCTTTAAAGTGGAACAAAATTGCCACTAGACTGCTTTTTACTTCTGTCACTTGACCTAAAAGAAAGCTTTCTGAAAACATACTTTTCAAAGGATAAAAAGGAAAAAGAACATTATTTCAAATTTGTGACTCACAGTGTTATTGGTGTGAGTCTTAAACTGTCTATAAACTCAGGCTGACAAAAATAGTTCCCTATTCGTTGATAATGGAGGGAGCTGTAAAATCTTTCTTGAGGAAGTAAACATATTTGAAAGGCCATTATTTTTTCACTGCAATGTTTTCTTAAAAAGAAAAAGGAAGAAATATTTTTAGTGGCATTAACTATTATAGTTTTGCTTGGGAATCTCAGCTTTTCCTCTAGGAAGAGGCTTCCATGAGGTGCAGCGTTTTGCCTCCTCAAATGCATGCCATTTCTGTGGATCTCTTTGGGCTTTTAATAGTGACAGAAATGAGTTGGGCTGAGCCAGCATTATGTAATGGCATACAACAGAATAGCACAACTAGCCCAGGAAAAGTGTTTTTAGCAGCTGGACCACATGCTTTCAGAAGGCTTTCCCATTGTGTGGTGACAGAGCGTTACACATCAAAAGTGACAAAATAGAGGCCTTGTCCATGCATGCAGTTATTAGAAAAATCACAGAAACAGTTTAACTACAGCACTCTGATTAAACATGAATTAAGAAAAATGGTTTAAAAACTGCTTCGGAATGCCATTTTTCCGGAGCAAAGCACGTTTTGCATGCATTTAACTTTACTATGAATAGTCCCATTGATTCCAGTGGGACTGCTCTCAGAAATAAATTAAACACTTGTAAAAGTTTGCAAGATTAGCCCTCTCCCAGTGGAATTATTTTTAATGTATATTGGCTCAATAGGGATGGGAGTAGGTCTAATTCATCTAAGAAGTATTTCTCAGATAAGGGGATACATAGAAGTGTATTTCTAAACATAGAGTTCTGAGACTCTAAACTTCAGTCTAAATTTGGGATAGGTGTGATGCACACTGTGCTTCAAAGACTCCACAGGTCTGGTGTCCTGAATGTTAGATCCAGATCGTAAATGATTTAAGATGTAGTGATGATCAGGCTGTAGTCCATTATTTGGGATATGAGAGCTTTGGAAGCAATGCTATTTTAAGGAAGACCTGCCTCTCCATCATATCATTGTGTGTATATGCATGGGTAACTATATATATTGATGCATAACTATGTATATATGCATGGATTAATTAATTTTTTTGACTCAGAGAACAGGTCTACAAACAGCTGTATTGGCACAACATAGGAGATGTGCTATGGTGGGAACTCCATAAGCTCAAAATGCAGCCACAGATTCTCCATCATAGAATTACTGCTGCAGTCTTACCATGCCTGCTTTAAGGGGCCTGAGCCCAGGGGTGAAACCATAACGTTTAGCAAAGAGCCTCAAGTTTCTAGAAGACAAGAGAGTCAGATGGTTAGGATTCTAATGTGTAACACCCACTGATAGGATCATACTAAGGTCAGCCATTGTGAAATGGAAAGGAGAAGGGTTTCTGCATTTTGTTGGAGGCAAGCCTTTTAGTGAAAGAATAGTAGTAGAACATACTATGTCAAGAGAGAAAGTAAATTGTTTTAGGGTGAACTGCTTAATATCTGAACCCAGAGCAGAGAATCAGGTAATAATAACTTGTCACCTACAACTTTTAGATATAAAGAAGTAGAAGAGAAAAAGTGAATGTGATTTCAAGTGTTTTATGGAAACACACTAAAAGGATATTAGAAAGAAAATGAACCAGAAGAAGAAAAAAAGTTCCTGCATACTCTGCAATTGGCCTTTAAGAAGCAAAGAAAAGCAAAAGTGGCATGGCAGTAATTAAAAATATATATTATCACCTTTCTCTGTAAAGCATTGTCATCAGAGTCAGTGGAAGTCTGTACAGGGATCAGTGACAATTTATGACTTTTGAGGAAGAAAGAATACCTCTAAATACTCCATAGCTGCTGATAAAAATCAGGTAAGAGGATACTTGGAAATTAGTACCTGTTCTCTTTGCCGGCAGACAGAGAGGCAGAATTTCTCGTACCTATCTGCTGTCAGTTTGATTGATATAACTGTGGAGGGGGAGTTCATGCTTAGTTTGCTTCGCAGTTGTTGTTTATTAAGAATGGATAATGGTACCCCATGACAGATCTAGTTCTATTGTGGTAGGTGCAGTCCTTCCCAAAGAGCTGACATTTACACAATAATAAATAACTATAAACAATGAACAACTATTGTATGGCAGGAACCTAAAGAACATTTATTGTCTGCATCTTCCCTGGAGTCTCTTGCTGCTTTTGTCCTTGTGACTTTCCCAGGTACAGCATTTTGCACTTGTTTCAAAGAAACTGTTTCAAGACAGCAACTGCTTAAAAGCCATTGTGCTGCTAACTTAAGAAATTGCATCTTCAAATTATTATTAAACTGTTGTTTACAGTAGTTGACTTACACTTGGTTCTGTCTTTAGTTTGCTGCTAGGAACTGCTTAGAATCACAACAGAAAACGTTTGGCAAAAAATGACAGCCTGAGCAGATTTCTGAGTGGCGATTTTTTTTCTTTCATTAAACTAAACTTAAAAATTGTAAGCTGCAACATAAAATTAAAGTAATCAAATCATAAAATATATTTTCACGCAAAGAATACCCATTAAAATAAAGGAGAACAAATAGCAAAGGTCTATTAATGACTGCATGTGTAATAAACCTAGCATGGAAGAATGAATGATCATGCTCTCACACGCACTTTCACTCTCACAGATCCTTGTTTGCATTATAAATTAATGTGGAAGCCTTTCATTGGTGAAATGGGAGAGCCAGTTGTTTCCAATCACATGCACAAGTGAAAGCATGGGTGTAACTGATTATGCAGTTACTTGTGTCTCAGATGGAAAAAGGATTAACTCTCCATGTGCTGCCTTTTTCCTCTCCAAATGCAGAATAGGGTCAATTAACTTTTTAAGTCTTCAGAAAAGGACTGTAATAAAAGACTCTTAAAACTAGAAATGTGAGAGAAAAGGCCTGTGAAATGTTACTTTTTAATGTGGATTTCACAATGAATGGATTTCTTTGTTGTAAATTGAAACTATTCACTGGATTAGATTGATGTAAATACAAAAAGTAGTATTTTAGAATGCTTTGTAAGTATCAAAATATTTACATATATTTTTATAATCGTAAACTTTATCTTGGAAATGTTGTACTTCTAGATTGTTGTATATGGTTTCCTTAGCAATGTATAAACATTACAAATGAAAATCTGAGCTCTCCTTTCTTCTTTCAGCCTGACTTCAGTTTTGGAATGGGTAGAAATTGTCCTTTCACTGTGTGGGGTTTTTTTCCATATTTAGTAAGGTTTTATTTAATATGCAGTTCTAATATGTATTTGCTTCACTATGTCTTAATTTCTTTATATCTTGTAGTTATATATATATTAGGAATATATAAGGAAATTCTTCTATACAGATGGTTAAATATAGTGTGAAGATATTCTCTGAAATGATTTTATTTAAATCAGATCACTTCTGTTTGTTTGTTTGAGTGGTCATGAGTAACAAAAGCACACTTATGCTCTGTGGTGCATGCTGCTTCCCATTTAAATAAATAGGCTAGAATATCCTTTTGTGTCAAATGTTATATTTGCCAAAATGTAATATTTCGTTAGAGAAACCTGTAAGAAAACCAAAGAAAATTAAAGGACGGTTAACACAGGTTATATTGGTTACTCCCATTTAGCATCTCAACAAGTTTGAGAAAGTAAGCATAAACTGAAAATGAATTTGAATGTGCTTTCTCATGTAAGTGTTACAGTCACTGGGCTACAGGCTATCAACAGTGTATCTCCTCAAGTCTCTCCTGTGTGGTACTTTCCCATTTTGCACACAATACTTTAATGTTCATTAAAGCAGACAGTGTGACATGTGGATAACATTTTAGCCTGTGGGTTAAGACACCTGGGTTCCAGTCCCTGGTCTGGAAAATGTTTAATAATTTATGCAAAGGGAACAGCCTCAAAAGGAAATACTGAGGAAGCCTATTGAAGGGGCTTTGTGGCTTCTAGTTCCAGAGTTAACAGACATCTCTGTATGGCAGCTGTAAGCACTTCTTGCTCCTGAAAATCAGGTCTCTAGAGCTGTAAGAATATTTCCAGAAATTCACACACAATTACTGAAGCTCTTCAGTCTTGATCTAAGAGGAAGAAAGAGTTTATGCTGCTTATGCTTATGCACTTAGCCTCAGTCACATAACTGTAGGCTGTTTTTTTATAGTGAAAAGAAGGAGAGTAAGAGATACTTCTCCATAAGGTGATCTGGAATGTGAATCTAAAGCAGATGCTCTGATTTTTCTCGTTGGAACTGTCTGTCTTTATTACATATCAATTTGATATTTAATAGTCTGTGCCTCAAGTTAGGCAATATGACTACCCCTTCTATTGCTATTGTAGTAACCAGCCTCTCCAAAGCACAACCCTCACATGGGAAGGAGTTGTGTATTTGGGTCTCTAAGACCTGAGCTGAATGAATGTCCAGTGGGCACATACAGTAGTATGTACATGATGCTTCTAGGCATTTTAAAGGTCTCTCTTATTAAACTGTTTTTCTAGCCCTAAAGAACTCTTTAACTTCTCTGTGCATTAACATAAATACTTAAAAAAAAAGGGGGGGGGGGGGAGAGAAAAAAAGACAGAGGAGAATGAGCACCTTCCTACTTTCCTGAGTCAGTGCCTGTACTTGAAATGCACATGGGCTGTTTACTGATAAATTTGACCTCTCAGTTACAGTAAAACCTCTTTGATGGTTTTATTTCAATAGTTTTTGTTGAACCAACTTTTGTGACTGAACTTTTCAGGGAAATCATGAACATAAGACTGAAAAAGAGCAGAAGGAACATGGGAGAGGACAGAAGTATTTCTCACAGTGAACACGTTTTTCTGAGGTTACTTTTGTAGTATTTACTGAAAGGCTTTCTTTTTTAACTGCTTCTTTGCTGCAATGAACTATTATAAACTCCTGCTATGATAGATACCAAAACATATCTAGGGGAGTACAGGAAGGCAGGGATTGTATGATTAGCATCACTTTCCATATTCATTCCCTCTGAAGCATCCAGCAGTTCTTGAATGGGAATTGCTTTGGCTTTGCAGAAGAATGTTTCCAAACAGCAAGAATTGGAAAACACTGCTATCTTGTGGTCGAAGGGCGAGCAACAACTGGAAAAGACAAAAGGATTTACTTCCTCACCTGCCTATTAGATCTGGCTTTGTATCAATAATATTAATAAAAATACCTTGCATAAAAACCGGAGTCCTGAAAAAAAAATAGGTAATTTGTGAGACTTCGGACCTGGGAGGACTGAAGGACTTCTCCAGATAAACTGAGTTTTCCTCTGGCTGTGACTTTTATGTTACACTCCTAAATTCAAAATGTCACTGTCAGGTTTTAAATTCTGGAGTTTGCACACCTATCTGGTTAAATACAGTTTAAGCATGCTGACTTCACAGAAACAATGCTGCCGGTGCATGTTATCTGGAATTTTCTGAGAGTGTTTGTGAATACTAGTTCTTTGCAGGTTTTAGCTAAGACAAATAGGTGTTTTAAGTTTTTAGAAGCTCTTTGCACTTTATTTTAGAAAGTTCAGGGATTTGATTTCTGAATTCCAGTGCTAAGGGACCAGACTCTCTTCTCTGGTCTTAGCCAACAGCTTCTATCTCTCTTATACATCCTGTGATGTCCTGCAGACTGATCTTGCACCTGCTTGAGAATATAACTTCAACTGACTCTAATAATGCAGGGCTGAGGTCTTTGTGATGAATTTCCATTGACTTCAGTGGAGCTCTGTGCAGCTTGGTGGAATCCAAAAATTTAGGTGTTAATTTTGTTCGTTTGTTAACACTTAACAATATCCTGTCAAGGAAAAATGTACTTCTGATTTCTATCTATTCTCCAATGTTAGCTGTGAATTTTATTTCCAGGATATGATCCTGTCTTAATTATGGCTATTGCATTTCTCTCTGTAACATATGTCTTCTGTGACTGATAATCTGTTCTCTGTCTGAGTCCCAGTGAAGCCTTCAATCCATAAAATTACTTGCTTAGTTCATGGATATCTTAAACTTGGAAGAAAACTAGAGGCTTTGGGGACAGTGACATCTTTTAAAATAAGATGTTCTAATTTACTAGGATCTTTACTACAACATAAAACACAATGTTATTTGTTTGAGAATACTCTCACTATAATGTTGGAGTTCCTAACATTTAAATGTAAATGTTAATTTTTTTTCTTCCCATACATCTTGCATCCTTTTTTTTCTAGATATACTGATAAAATTCTTGAACCAAAGAAGACAGCTTCTGATTCAGTCCTTATACTGATCACACTAATCCACAAAAAGTGACATGAATGAGATATGAATTCGAGTTATCAAGGACTAAAACTTTCAAATGGTAGAGCTCAGATCAAACTTTAACCCTCTGTACTGGTTTTGGCTGGGGTAGAGTTAATTTTCTTCATAGTAGCTAGGATGGGGCTATGTGTTGGATTTGTGCTGGAAACAGTGTGGATAACACAGGGATGTTTTCGTTGTTGCTGAGCAGGGCTTACCCAGAGTCAAGGCCTTTTCTGCTTCTCACCCCACCCCACCAGCGAGGAGGCTGGGGGTGCACAAGAAGCTGGGAGGGGACACGGCTGGGACAGCTGACCCCAGCTGACCAAAGGGCTATTCCATACCATATGGCGTCATGCTCAGAAATAAAAGTAGGGGGAAGGTTGGCTGGGGGGCCGCTGCTTGGGGACTCGCTGGGCATCAGTCGGTTGGTGGTGAGCAGTTGTTTTCATTTGTGTCACTTGTCTTTCTTGGGTTTTATTTCTCTCTCTTTGTTATTTTCCTTTTCATTACAATTTTTATTATATTATTATAATATTACAATTATTAAACTGTTCTTATCTCAACCCATGAGTTTTCTCACTTTTACCCTTCCAATTCTCTTCCCCCCATCCTGCTGGGGGGGAGTGCGCAAGTGGCTGTGTGGTGCTCAGTTGCCAGCTGGGGTTAAACCACAACAGTCCTTTTTGGTGCCCAACGTGGAGCTTGAAAGGTGTGAGACAATAACAGATTGACCAGAGCGTATTGGAAGGGATTTATATCTGTTAACAGTTGCGGGTCATGATATTGATTGATCTCTTCTCAATATTAGTTTATCTGATCTGCGCCATGCTCTTTTTTTTGCTGTACATGTTAAAGATTGGTGTTGGCTTTTGCAGTTTGCTGTGATTAGTGATGTTTTGCCTGATGATTTCTTATTAAGGAACTGGCCTTGAGCTTAATCTGGTCTTTGAGTTTTGTACTGAAGCCATTACTGTATTTCGGGTACCATCTCATGGAGACAATTAGCAATTATACTTCTTCCTCTGAGAGGTTTTTTGTGGGGGAAATACAGAATGGCACATTCGCTACCTTCTTCTGTGATGTTTTATCTCAACTCATGAGTTTTCTCACTTGTACCCTTCCAATTCTCTTCCCCCCATCCTGCTGGAGGCGGACTGAGCAAGCAGATGTGTGGTGCTTAGTTGCTGACTGGGGTTAAACCACGTCACCCTCCAACACTAAACTTAAATTATATTTTCAGGCTGTTGATAAGATCAAGTCAAAAAAGAAACAAGAAATTTATTACCAGAAAGGAAGTACTATGCAGTAAGGAGTGCCTGCTTTGCATTCACTCCTTCAGCATGGAGCCCATCTGAAAAGAGACAATTTGACAGAATTGGTGTCAGCATGGTTAATTGCACATGATTCTTCGTGCTGTAAAGTTGAAAGATTGCTGTGATCTCTAAATACAGAAGGAATAACTAACAGGAAAATGTGTGACCACATGTAACATTGTGATAGGAGATAGGACAGGAGTTTTGGCAATGGAATTTTGCTTGTAAATGGGTCGGGAGTGGATTGGAAAACTCTGACTCAGGGTTGAAGAACCCCTTCTGTTCATGTACATTTCTTTGCTTTTATTCCCCCCAGCTCCACATTTTGTCATCACAAGATGAATGTTGACTCATCTCAGAATTTGAGACCTGAGATAACAATGGACAGAATGCTTTCTCAAAAAACCAAAATTGCTTGCTTTTTTTTTAGCTGCAGCAATTCTTGATGTGTGCTGGAAAGCACCCTAGGTCAGCAGGAGTAGCTGTGCACATGGTCTGTGCTCTAGCACTGCACAGCAGAGCACTTTTAGTTTGGATAAAGTCTGTGCGCTTACCTGAAAGGCATCCAACTACTTTGCTTCCTTCTTCATTCCCCAGTATCTAAAATATATCAAACCTTACCTTCCAATCTCAATTTCTTTGATATCCCTTAATTCTTAACATCTTTTCAAAGCATTGGTCATTCTGGGCACTGGACATTGTGATGTGGATGGGTCAACAGTGGGGCTCTAGCCATTCCTGTTTAGCAAAATGAGTTAATGACAGATCTTGGCCCAGGTTAGTGCATTATGACCTATGCAATGTATCGCAACAGATAAAAAAAGTCCTTTCTTGATAGAAAAGTTGGCAATTATTTCTTACGAATTATTCTTGTACTGTGTTTAAATGGAATGCATATGAAATATTGCTTAATGAAGGTTGACTTCCCCCTTTAAAATTAGTCTAACAGATTCTCTTGGCCTGTTTAATCTTTGTAACAAATTAAAATATATGACTAAAGTACTAATTTTTTGCCTCTGGACTCATTAGTTAGAATGCTTTTATTTCAGGCCCTGGAAAAATCCTTCTTTTTATTTTAGAGCTTAGTTGCCTCAATGTACTGCATTTCAGATTAAATCTTCTCTAAACTTGTCTCTGTCCAAAGAAGCAAACCCAAACGACAAGATTACTGGTACAATACTTTGTAAGAATTTAAAAGATCTCTAGGTAACGTTTACTGTGTGTGTACTGTTTCTATGGTAGCAGTCTTTCAGCTGTTTCATTGCTGCTTTCCAGACTAGATATGTATAAACCAGATGGCAAGTGGGTTGCTATTTCAGTTTGAGTCATGCCAATTGAAATCGACAACCTCATGTTAAAGTATGCTAATCCTTAATTGGAAAGTATATCCTATTTGGACTACTCAATTTCCTGAGCTTTCATTGAAGAAGTCTCCCTGCAAATCTTTGTTGAAATCTACTAGGGTAAAGCAGACTATACAAGCAGGGCAAGTACCATCTTCTCTTGAAAAAGATTCATTGGGAGGAACTGATGCAATACTTAAGATTAGACAGTGGTTGTTTTTTGTTTTGTTGGGGTTTTTTGGGTTTTGTTTGTTTGTTTGTTTTTAAGGAAGAATGCCTTTTTGGAGTTGGGGACAGTGTTTAATGAGGCCATAGGAGTGCTGGATGAACTGCAAAATCCCGAAAGTTTGGCTTATGTTGATACCTTGGGTTTTTGAAACTGGGCTCAAAGCCATACATCCAGAAGAGTAAGGGATCCTATAGAGGCTGCTCCTGCTGCTCAGAGAACTGATCGTTTCTAAGGGTCCCCATTACACCAGTTAGATTTTCAGGGAATGGGACAGAAAGCAAGCAGCAGGGGATACCAACGGGAAAAAAAGGTGCTCTTTATCAGCTCGGCTGGTGATCTGAAAGGCAGGCTGCATCCTGTCTTTACATATCATCACTAAGGGAGATGTAATACTTGTTTACATTGAAGACACTGTTTCCAATGGTTTTATAGCTGGCTGGAAAAAAAAAAAGAGTGGGCTTTTTTTTCCTTTCTTTTTCTACAAAAACTCTCAAAGGACAAATCGGATAAATTGACTCAAAGTTTTGGAGGAGGATGGAATCATACACTTCAATGAAATTTCTTTTCTGCATTTTGAATGAGAAATTTAAGCAAAAATTGGGATTTTCTTTTTAGGACTAACCTTAAAGGATCAGGTCATCTCCTGCAGTTTTATCTTCTTAAGTTCTTGTCCTTTACTCCTCACATTTAGCATCCTCTCCAAATGAGAGGCAGGACAATATGAGGGAATGCTTTCAAAGCACTTCAATTTTCCCATTTGAAATGAAATATTTCTTTTGAAAGTTCAACCAATTTAATAATTTGTAATGATGTCATTTTATTTGGTTGAAAAGATACTTTCTGTAATGCTGGTCCCTAAAATGAAATTAATTACATTTCTTCTCTTATATATTTCTTCATTTTTTTAAGAAAAAAGAGAAGGAGAAAAAAAAATTCCCTTACACATCCCTAGTAAATTAACTCTCAGCTTTCATAGCCATCAGGTTTCAGGTGCTCATGTTTTGCCTTGGAAGATCTGACATTTGAGGGAATCCAGTGCTGAAGATTGAATAAAAGCACTGAATTTCATAAGGTACATGATAAAACCCAAGAGTTTAAATCTCTGAAGTAATTAATGGGGAAGGATAGAAACACTGGAAAAAGTATGAGCCACGTTTTGCCTAAAGATTGAATATGGCCTTTATTGAAGGGGTTTTGTGTTATTCTAGGAGTTTTGCATAATCAGCATTCGGTTTTCTACAGATCTCTGCTAACACAGCTACAGGGGGAGGGTGGCACTTAAATGACATGGCTAAGGCATAAAAAGCCCTTTGTTAAAATGCTGTGGCAAAACTTGACTTGTTACTTGTGCAGACTTAGCAAACAGTTTAAAAGGTCTACAACTCCCCATTAACATCTCCTGCTGTAGAGTGTGTATCTTCTGTTTTTTGTGATGCTGTGATTATTGCACGTCTGGCAAATTTTTCTCATCCGCACTTTGGCTGTATCCATGCTGGCTCTGCATAGCTTGTTTCTCTTCTCTGTAGCTAGAATAAGCCATATGGATTAAAGCGTGTGGTTTGGCAGATAGAACCTATGTCTGTGCTGCTAGTGTTTTGCCAATGCATTATAATATGTCTACAAAGTAGTCCTGGTGTTGGATAAAAGAAGGACAGTGTAACACCACTCTCATCTCATCTCAAGTAATGAAGATATGCTTCAAGTTTTCTCTGGTCCCTGTAACTGCTGCATGGGAGCAGGGAGTCAGAGAAGTCATGGTGTCACACAGGGAACATTTGAATTTCCACTCTTTAGGCAGTCCAAAAGTTGTTGGGTCTATAGATAAACAGGAAGGTCAGATTCTTCTTAGCATTTCTCCTATGGAGTCTGCATCTGTAGGTAGCCTTAAAGATTGTGACTAGAGCATGTAAGCATCTCAGCCTGCCCTAGTCTGGCTAACAGACATTAATCTCTGAGTGAGGACAGGGACAGCTGATAGTCTGATGGGAAACAGCAAAGATGCAAATAAAAAGACATGTATTTTTTTTGTTATGCAAATGAAGCTTGTGCCTCTGTCACTACATTTCTTGAGTTCAATCTCAATATTTAACAATCCACCAAAGAGAATTAAATTACATATGTGCTATGCATCACTTACAGATGAGCAGAATGAGTCCTCCTATACAAAAGTATTTACCATTGTGACTGCAGCTGCAGAATTGGGCACATTTTCAGCTTTCAGATGAGAAGAAACATGGCTGGAAAAATAAATGAAACCTGGATGAAGCCCCTTTGCAGAAGAACTCTTCAGTAAGTAGTGTTTTATATTTTGCTCTACTTTGTCAGACATTTGCTGGAGAAGAAATTAAGAATTCCGTATTAATAGAGAGATTCGGTATCCTATTCCAGTCTATTTTAATTGTTTTGAGTACAATCTCATCCTACAGGTGCTATGTGATCAAAAATAATAGATAAGCAGTAAGCAGTATTATTAAAGTGCCTGAAAATGGCAAACTCTTTTACTTAATCTTGTTCCATTACATAGAATGAAATTCTTTAAATATTATAATTCATAGATTCATAGACCAGTCAGTTTTTAAGCTTTCAGAGGATTTCTATTTTTGATGAATCAGTATTACATGTTAAACTAGTTCTGAATACAAATTGCTCTATTCTCTTACAAATGTGGTAGCTACATCATTTTGCAGCTTGTGGAATTGTTAGGGATCCAAGGGAATCATGGTGTTCAAAATCTCATTACTTATTTTGAATTTCTGACCCACCTATAGTCACATTTGTCATCTTGTAATTGCTATTTGGGTTATAGCCCAGTAAATTCTAAGAAATATTTAGTGGGCTAACTTTTCTATTCTCCATCCAGGTGCATAATTTTGGCTCCCTAGAATAAATTTGCCACAGACTGATGGCTTTTATGAAGTCAAGAAGTAGAGTCTCAAGTAATCAGTTGCACCTACTAGCAAAAACATAAAAGTCTGGGACTTAAGCAGCACATGTAAAATTAGTTAAAAAACACTGCATATATATGATTTAATTTATCCGCTTTGTTCAGTGAGAGATTATTTTTTTTTAGAATCTCCAGTAAATGCATTTTTTTATATACCCTAAGGTGAAATTTTGAAAGAAAGGCACACATCTTAATTCAAAGGTGCAAGTGCATAAAGACCTTAGTATATGGAAGCTGCAGCTAGAGTATGACAACTGATGTCAGTGGAGGTGATGCCAGATTTGTATAAAGAACAGCCAAAACTACAAAAGATGATGAGAATAAAAGTCCAATGATCACTTTGAACTTCATAACACTTTGGACTTAAAGGAACTGATTCTTCATGTCCCTCTGAAGAGCCCAAGACTCTCAGGACATGGACCGGTGAGACTCTGTTAGCAAGATGGTGCACTGCGGCTCAATTTTCCCTATCTGTATATGCACGCAGCAAAGCTTATCTGTTAGAAGACAGATTATGTTTGTCTTGCTTGCTAAATATTCAGTTGTCCAGTATCCTGATGTAGGACTTTGGCAATAGCCAGAAGTCTGTTCCAGCTTTAGCTTAGAGTAAGTATATTAAAAGATATAAAACACAGGCACCTAAACTTCAATGGTGAAATATCTTACACTAAAGACGGATTACTTCTGTTGAGTGGAAAAATTTAAAGCAAAAGTTTTGAAAACAAATCCCTTCTCTGCTGTGCTCTGCTCACTTCTGGTAGATTGTATTTTTTTTCCCTCTGGTCTGACTTTGTAGTTCAACAACTTTCTCTGACTTCCTTGGTTGCAGCAAACTATATACAGCCCTGTCTAGGGCCCTGGGAAAGTTTCCTTCTTTCTGTCTTCTCTTGACTCTGGGTTTGCTCTGCTTACAAGCAAGTTCCCTGGTCCACTCAGAGAAACTACTAGTCTTGCCCTCAGCTTTTTTCTGTCTGCCAACAGGGAAGTTTCTCTCACCTTAGCATTCTCAGTTGCTTGTGGGGTAGACCCCCTCTAGAGGGTCTACCTGACCTGGCATGAGGTAAACAGAGTAGCTTCTTCCTTGCTGTCCTGTTGTGCCACTTATAAACAAAACATAACATTTGAGCGGTAAATAAACAAAGACAGCAGTTTTTGTACCCCCCAGAATTTGCTACCAGACCAAAGATTTGAACTGAGAAACAATTGGCATCACAGTCAGACAAATTTCAGCATAAATTTGTTCCTTGCAGTGTACTTGTTTTGTTAGAAATGCGAATACATTTGTAACCTTTGAACAATTGTAACCTCTGAAAAAACATCTTTTTGGAGTCACCCTGCTCAACAACAGCACCTGAAATTAAATCACTCAGCCACTTGTTACTTGCTATTGATTAAAGCTATCTTGTGACCCCGCTGAGGGGGAGGTATGGCTCTCCAGAGGTGTACCGTGACTGGAGAGGGAAAGCAAGGTGTTACTTAGAGAGAAAGATTGTTTAGCATGTTTCAAAATACTGACAAGGCCCATGTTTATACCTCTTGTCCCCGATTTCAGAAACTTGCATGTCTTTGAAGAAATGTTTGAGTGTGTGCCTGGTCTTAGCATTTGTCTGCCAGCCCTGACTGTCCCTGTCATCTCCCCCGGGGCTCTCCACACCCTGCTCAGGGCCCAGGGCCCCATTTCAGCCCCCCCAGGGCTGTCAGTTCCCGCCTCAGCGACGCCGCAGCAGGGCCAGTCTCCAGCTCCCCACAGCCCTGCCTGGCCATGGGCCCTGCTGAGCCAGGTCCACGTCCCAGCTGGGTCTTGGCCCAGCCATCACCACGGACTTGCTTTTGGCCTGGTTACAGTCTCCAGCCTGCCCAGCTCCCTCCCGGTGTGGTGGGATGGGCTCTGGCAAGGGAGCACCCGACAGCTCCCAGCTCCTGCCCTGTGAGGAGCTGCCAGCCATTGCTGCTCCCTCACCTTCTCAAGGGTAAGTTTTGGGGTTTCGTCAAGTTTTAATTTAAGCCATTGTTGTGGTTTAACCCTAGCCAGCAACTAAGCACCACACAGCTGCTCGCTCACTACCCGCCCTGCTCCAGAGGGATGGGGAAGAGAATCAGAAAAGTGAGAAAACTAATGTGTTGAGATAAGAACAGTTTAATAATTGAAATAAAGTAAAATAATAATAATAATAGAATATACAAAGCAAGTGATGCGTGATACAATTGCTCACCTCCCGCTGACCGACGCCCAGCCCGTCCCCGAGCAGCGATCGCTGCCCCCCAGCCAACTCCCCCCAGTTTCTATACTGAGCATGACGCCATATGGTATGGAATAGCCCTTTGGGCAGTTGGGGTCAGTCCCAGCTGTGCCCCCTCCCAGCTTCTTGTGCACCTGGCAGAGCATGGGAAGCTGAAAAGTCCTTGATTTAGTGTAAACACTACTTAGCAACAACTAAAACATCAGTGTGTTATCAATATTATTCTCATCTTAAATCCAAAACAGCACCATACCAGCTACTAGGAAGAAAATTCACTCTATCCCAGTGAAAACCAGGACAGCCATGTTGGCTTAGATCTAGAAACTGACTGATGTGGCCTTTAGGCATGCACGAACTGTTCCAGTTTTTAAATGCTTGTGATCAGCTGTTGGCTAAACATGTCTCAGATGGTTTTGTTTCCCTTTCCTCAGTCACCTGACTAGGAGTACCTGTACATCCAGGGCCCCCCAGCAGTGCCAGGCTCATCTTGGTGCGACCTCATGCCCTCCAAGGCCATGCAGTGGGTGTCCTTGGAGTGTGCTTGGGGTCAGGGTCAGGATCCCTCCCAAACGCGATGGCAGCTGTCTGAGAGGTGACCCCAGCAATACGGCAGGGCTGCCACATGTGGGATGGAGCCGTCCCAGTGGTCTCCTCATACCTGAGCTGTGGGCTGGGTGATGCTGGGTGGCCACGTGGCATGGCTCATGTGCTGTGCCTCCTGTGCTGTGCCTCCCTCTGCCCCATGGGGTTCGGGAAAGGGAAATGCACCCTCTCTGGGGAATGAGATTAGCTCAGTACCTCATGGGACCTCAGTTTTACCCCACCTCAGAGCAGCGGTTTCTGAGCATCTTTTACAGTGACGACCAAGTTGGGCAAAGCTGTCCCAGTTGGTTGCGTTCTTCCGTGCGACTGCCCTCTGTGCCATCGGTCCAGCTTGGGAGAGTGCCAGTCCATGACTGACTGCTTGATGCAGGAGAACAACGCACTCACAGACTGTTTTGTCTCTATTTTCTATGCAGAAAAGTCTACATGTATGATGAGATATCCCTAATAAGAAGGGAAACTTTTTTTTTCTTCTTTTTTTCTTTTTCATCTCTTACATAAAATATTAAACCTAAAGTGACATCCTAGATTTCAGTTATGAGAAAATACCATGTCGACTGGCATTCTTTGGATTGCTTTGTAGATTTTGCCCAAGTTATTTCATGTGTTTAATGACTAGGCTTAACTTCTGTGATTGGAAGTGCACAAGTATTATTTATGGCTAATGATATCTTGACTATATTATACTATTTTGTGTGTGCTTTTGTATGTGCATGTATAGGCATGTGTATATAATACACAACATTTTTAGGCATTTTGGAATAGTCATTATATTCTTAACCAACCAATTTAGAAGGGAGATGTTTAAACAACAGCACTTCAATACTTTGGGTATTTCTGTGTGTCAGCACACGAAACAATGCTCCTGAGAATATTTATTGTCTTGTCAAAAGCTGCAGTTTCATCAACTAAAACTGAACAGCACTTAAGACAATTCATTCTGGTGGTGGAAACATTTTGCACTGTAACTATAGAATTTACAAATGCTTCCTTAATACTTTGTTGGTTACTGCCATGTAGAGGTTGGATAGCTCCACCAGGAATGTACTGGAATTGAAATCCATATGGAAGAAACATTACCTTGTATGGGAAAAAGAATTCTGATAGAAAAAAAAAATCTATCTATTTTTTTTTCGTAGCCAGAAGCTGGCTTCGTACTAAGGGAATCCTCTCTGTGCCAACTAGATCTAAAGAAATGTCTTAAGCCTCCTACTGTTTCATTGTCAGTCTTGGATTTGATTAAACTTATGCAAATAAAGGCACCATGGATTAATATATTAGCTGCAAAACAATACAGTAATGTCAAAGTTCTTTTGTCACAGTGGAAAGGATGGAATCAAAGAGAGCATGAAACAAGACATGAATGAGCGGAGAAAGTCATAATAGAAATCACAGAAAACATATGAGGTACCTAACTGGTATGAGAGCTTGTCACCAGCAACAAATACTCACCATAGCAATTTTTTCTATGGTTGTTTATGCTTTCAAGGTTATTTCCTTAGTCCATTGTTCAAGTTTGTATCAGTAAACATTATTTATATTCGTATCCATTTACCTTTAACTTCTGGAGAAAACTTTATTTAAATAACATCCCTACTATTGAAATAGTGCTTCACATAGAAGACATAGAAGAAGATGACCCCTGATCTTTAAATGTTTTATTTCTATAAGCTTTCAGGGACAATCTGAGAGACAGGAAGGGGAAAATGCTTAGATTGAAAAATTGACTTAGAATTGAGACTACAATTCAGGGTGAAATATATTGCAGTACATTTGGCTTCATCTTCGACCAAGATCATAAATCCAAGAAACCAGAGTAGAGCTTTCAAATTTTGGGTATCTTAAAGTCTGATATTTCAGTTTAAATTTCTTGCATTAATAAAGCTGACTGATGACAAAGCCAAACATTGCTGAATAGATTTGACATTTTGGATAAACTGTTTCCTTAAAAAACCCGAAACCCTGATTATCCCCTGAAACTTGTACTGCCATTAGTGTGAACACTCTGGCTATACTTTATCATAATAAGGTTTTAACTCTGCTGTTAGTGAAATGATGAAATATCTATGGAGAATTTATAGAGCACTTCCTCTTTGAACCCCTTCCTTGTGTCTTTTTAGGCAAAGTTAAGGTTAAAGGTATTGGGTGAGAACCTTGTACTTGAGCAAGAGGGAGGACAGGACGAACATAACAAGGGACAGAGGTTTGATTTATAAACTGGAGGGGCAGAGGATAAATACTAGGAGAAAACTACTTCAGGTTAACTGGATGAGCTACCCACATAAGAAATGCAGTGGCCTTTCAGTACTTAAAGGGGGCTTATAATACAGATGGGGACACACTTTTTAGCAGGGCCTGTCACAATAGGACAAGGTGTAATGGTTTTAGACTAAAAAAGGGTAAATTTAGACTAGATATAAGGAAGAAATTTTTTACAATGAAGGTGGTGAAACACTGGGACAGGTTTCCCAGAGAGGTAGGCTCCATCTCTGGAAACATTCAAGGTCAGGCTGGATGGGGCTCTGAGCAACCTGATCTAGCTGAAGATGTCCCTGCTCATTGCAGGGAGGGTTGGACTACATGGCCTTTAAAGGTTCCTTCCAACCCAAACTATTCTATGATTCTATGATTCTATTGTATTTCAGGCCACCATGTTGACTCGCAAATGGTTACATGACTGAGGTTTGAGATGTCTGGCAATGCACTGCTTGGAGCAACTACATTGGCTTGAGAGTGTTACTGTTCATCTAATAATTTACCATCATGGACAAAATGGGGGTATTATTTACCTGGCTTTTGAGGTGTCTGTATTCAGTAAAACATTGTGTCTATTTTTTGGACTATTGCTAGGATTGAATCTTCACCTAAAAGGAGACTAGGTACGTAGTGAAGTAGTTGGGGTCTGTATCAGTATAAAGTACTGGTTTGGGGTTTCTCTTGTGCTGTGTTTCCAGGAGTTTAAATAGGAAAAAGCATTCTCATTCTAAACTAAGCATGTCCACAAATTGAGATTATATATTTATAATTGTCTATTTGATTGTGCTAGCATTATTAGTGGTAGTAACTTCCATTGTAAGTAATAGCTATTCAGCATAAACCTGAAGCGTGAGGGTTGCCCAGTAGTATGGGAACGGCTTTTATTCTCCATGTCTTCTCCGTGGCTACATGTCTTCTTTTTGACATGGTCTTGGTTTTGGAACGCTTCCTCCAATCTGAGAAATATCTGGTGCTGTGAATGAGGTTGGGTAGACAACGCAGTCATTTGTTTCTTCTATCAAAACATCTCAATTCAGAGCAGGATTCTGTTATGTCTTCAATGTCTCTCTCAAAAAAATATTCTGCTTTTTGTGGCGTTCTTGGGAAATCTATCATCTGCAGTCTCTTAAACTTCAGAACAATTTCAAGTGGTGACAGTAGCAAGCTTGATGCTTTTAATTGGATAGGCTAACGCAGGAAATCAGTAGGCCAGTTTGAAGATTCAGATGACCTCCGCTGAGATTTTGGAATTTGAAATGGTTGTCCAGATCCTGTTATGGTTCATTCTTCACTTGGCAACTGCCAAATCTCTGAAGATGTCCATGTAGAGTTCAGGAGCTGTAGTGGCCTTCCTCCTACACCCCAATTAGTCTTGCCTTTCACAGCCTGAACTATTACTGGCCAGTAGCCACCACTGTGTCTCATGATGCCCTGGAGTTATAATAGCTCCCAGCTGTTAAAGACCCCTTTCCTTACCTGTCCACATCTAAGCCATCTGGCTAGGCAAAGCTGAACGACCAGAAGGTCAGCATGGAAGTTCAAATTACCCTTACCGAGTCTTTGGAGCCTTTCAGGTCCCAGCTGTCTGGGATCTCAGCCAGTGCAGAACCCCTCTGGGAATTTTCTGCCCAGTGCAAAAGACAAAGGCAGAAACATGCTGTGTCCTGATTGATCTCCTGATAATTCAAAAGGTAGATGGAAAAAACAAATTACTTATACATATAAAAGAAAAAAACCATTAGTTTCTAGATTAGTCATAGCTCATGGGAGGTCTGACTCATGAACGCTTAAGGCTTGGGGACGGTAATACTACATTCAGTGTGCTTTCCATTTCATACATAAAACTTGTATTCATACAAAGTGATAGTTGAAAAATTACCCAGCTTGAAGTCCAAATTCAGAGTTAGAGCTGAAAGCTCAGCTTGAATATTGGTAATTGTGTTATGCCTTAAAATGAAGTGTTTAGAGATTACAGGGTAACACAAACTCTTCTATTTCCCTCCTCAGAACGTGACAATCTGGTAAACCTCTGCAGTTCCCATCTAGGGCTTCTCAAAAACGAGGGATGCTATGAGACTACAAGACTGAGTGGCCATCATGTGCAATGCATGGACCATAATAATGCAGAGGGATGTAAACTAGCACCACCACCAGTTGTTAAGTAGTGCTGTTAACCTGCATAGAGTAGTGTGAGCCCATTTGTGTGGCTTTCAGCTAACAAAGGCTGCCTCTCAGCCATGCCACACTGCCACTACTGTGTGACCTTTGTAGCTCTTACCATACCCACACTGTGCTCCATTGTAGAGTACTGGTGTAAGCGGACTCTTCCCTGCAAAACCGCTATGGAAAAACTTCCTGGGTGAGGATGTGTGGAAAGAACTGAGGAACAGGACACTAGTTTTCCTTCTCAAAGAAAGATTTTAACTTCTTTCAGTCTCCTCCTGAGTCCTCTTCATGTCAGTGTATTTATCTGAGGCTGTCTACAATTTGCAATATGGTGCCATTTAAAGACACCTACACTGTCTCAGAATAACTGAAGTCTGGAACAGGAAGAGGCTGACCCTGTTCAGAAGGGC
Organism: Ciconia boyciana; assembly: GCF_034638445.1. Lineage (NCBI taxonomy): Eukaryota > Metazoa > Chordata > Aves > Ciconiiformes > Ciconiidae > Ciconia > Ciconia boyciana. The sequence goes on from NC_132938.1 coordinate 18,447,067, forward strand.
TATCCATGGGAGCACTGCTTTGCTGATGCATTTCACCATTTCCAGGACCCATGCTCTTCCTTACAGCTGGACATGGGAGCTAGACATTTTGTAGCATCTGTTGTTGCTACTCACCCCGTTGGCTCTAAGTGATAGAGCACTAGCACTTGAGACAACATGCCTTTTTGTTGTCAGTCTGTTCAAAGGAGAATTGCCTAGAAGGATGACAGTTGTGGCTAATACCCCACCTATGTTCTTAAATATAATCAAAGGTATTTGAGTATAATGTTTTTTAATTTACTCAATTAAAAACCAAAAATTATACAAAATGTTGGTGTCTTTTTAGCACCTTCCTTAGTATGAGATAGCCTACCTTTTAGAGGTGCCCATCCCTCTTTATTGACTTCAGAGCTAAGACTATTAGCTGTGAGTAAATGTCTCAACTTTAGGGCAAGAGATGAAACCTGCCCTGAACTGGGAGATGAACAACAGTGATAGCATGTGGTATTTCTGGGATACAGTATCACTTTTCATCTCTTTTTTTTTTAACATGTAATTTCCTGGGATTTATTCACTAGTAAGCCAAAGAGCGTAGAACAGTGAATGCTGCCCACCACAGATTTTTTTCTGGCTATGTAGATCATCAAAGTGATATTGAGGTGCTAGAATAGGCAGGCAAATGACAGCTTGAATGTCCAGTAAGCCTAGTGGCATTTGTTTTGGTTTGGTTTTTTTCCTCCCATGTTCTTCCTCACTTCATGAGTAAAGACAGCAATTCTGTGAATAATTTGCAAGCATGAATGCAAAAAAAGAAACTACAGATGCAAGAGAGCATGGACAATTGGTCCATATAGTTCATCAATCTGGACATTCGTCTGATCTCTTTCATGATATAATTTCACTACAACCTGAAGAATAACTACTTGTAAATTAGTTATTCAGGAAGGTAGGAGCCTACCTGAACTACATCTGATGTCACACTATGCCTAGGTGACTAAGCTATTATATCTTTTTTTAAAAAATAAATCCTTAGATATTCATAATCATTAGAATACAACCTTTGTTAGCTTAATATCTAGTGGGTGTTGGTTCTCCCCCCCCCCAAGGGTAGCCAGTACCCAATATTTCAATTTATTTAGTGATATGAAAAGGCTTAAGGATCTATATTATCTCCTTACTAAAATATTTGCGATAAAGAAAAGACTGACTCTCATGCTAAACTTAAGTTTTAATTATTTTTATCTCTAATTAATGGCTTTGCTTTTTAATACTTGTGTCGTGGTTTAGCCCCAGCTGGCAACTAAGCACCACACAGCCGCTCTCTCACTCCCCCCTGGTGGGATGGGGGAGAGAATCGGAAGAGCAAAAGTAAGAAAACTCGTGGGTTGAAATAAGAACAGTTTAATAATTGGAACAAAATAATAATAATAATAATGAATTATAATGAGAAGGATTACAATGAGAGAGAGAAAGAGGAACAAAACCCAAGGGAGGGAAGAAAAGGGAAAAAAAAAATAATAAAATAAAATAAAAAAAAAATTATACAACCGCTCACCACCCGCCGACCAACGCCCAGCCAGTCCCCGAGCAGTGATCGCAACCCCCCGGCCAACTCCTCCAGTTTATATACTGGGCATGACATCATATGGTATGGAATAGCCCTTTGGTCAGTTTGGATCAACTATCCTGGCTGTGCCCCCTCCCATTTCTTGGGCACCTGGCAGAGCATGGGAAGCTGGGGAAAAAAAAAGTCCTTGACCAATGTAAATACCGCTTAGCGACAGCCAAAACATCAGCGTGTTATCAATATTATTCTCATACTAAAATCCAAAGCACCGCACTATACCAGCTACTAGGAAGAAAATTAACTCTATCCCAGCCAAAACCAGGACAACTTGTAAAACTCATTCTGTGCTTGAAAAAATGAGCACTGATTTTTGGAGACAATACAATGCAATTTTTAAATAAATCCCAAAATCTGAATTTCTGCTTTAGTTGCTGAATAAAATCTTGATTCAATTATGCAGCTCCAAAACACTGCTATTGTATTAAGAGTTAATGAAACAGTAGATGGCGCTCAATAATTTGCAGGATTTTTAATAGTTTTTTAGAAACAGTAAAACTTGTTCTCTCCAAATTAAAGTAAGGGCAAGTTTAGTGGCAGAAATACTATCATTTACATCATTCTAATCTCTGGTGAAGGGGTCTGCTACACAAGCAGCAGGCTGATTAGAGATTAGAGGCCCACTCAAACTGTGAATTTTTCCTTGTTTCCCAGTGCAAATGCTGTTGGGTAGTATACTTGTCAGGTTATTGTTAAATGTCATCCATTATATTATTTTTTGTTAATCCGTTCATGCATTTGATTACTTATTGTTCATGGGTCTTGTTATCAACAACCATGATATTCTCAACTACTAAATTTGTATAAGGAGGTAAAACACTTTGGTTTCACTACAGAATGGTATCTAATTTTGACTTACTGTGTTTTGATGTGGAAACAGTGATTTTTTAAGAAAAAAATTAAACAGTGTTAAGTTATCTTTTTTATTTTTCATGTTAAAAATATGTTTCTGCTGGACAATCTGTTACATGGGCTCTCTCTATATGAAATGTGGGGAGATGAAATCCATCCCCCAGGGTGTTTTCCAAAGGCAAAACAATCCTCACACACAATCTACTGTAGTCTTGTGGAGAAAGTCCCCTTTGTGACATGGAGGATTAAGTGCTACTCTGCTTTGCAGCTCTTAACATAATTGTTAAAACTTCTGAGCCTGAAGTTGGGACTTAAGAGGGAAGATGGATGAAAGGTAAAGATTCTAGCCTGGACTTCAGAAGATCAAGTTCAGTTCCTTTCTGCCCTGAAAGACTTCCTCTGTGGCCTTGGATAACTCTTAAATCCTCAAAGAATGCAGTGCCAACAGCCAGGCATCTCAGCCTGTGCTGAGGATACGTACCTTAATCCGTCTGTTCCTGAGTTCTCTATTTGTAAAATGGAAAGAGTAATACTGCTCTACTTGCAAGGATAAATGTATTAACTGTTACTTCACTATGGGGTAGGAGGTGGAGCAAAGAAGTACCTAAAATTGGTACCTAAATCAATACACTTGGAAGAGTGGTGATGGGGGGAAGCTCTGTACTGTAGAGCACAATGATTGCACATCTGTATGCTTATTCTAATCAGTCTTCCTAAAAATACAAGAAATATGGACAAGAGGAACAAAAAAGCTGAGCTCTCCTGTGCTGTAGGGGGGATTTTTTTGAAAGAGACTATACAAAGTCATAGTTCACTGAAATTCAGTGGGAACTGAATTCTGTTCCTCTCCATTGAAAATTCTCTGAACACATAAAGAATCAGCAAAAAGCTGATGGTGAACAGACTTTTTTTTATGCATTCCTATAAATATCTCTTTTTCATGATGAATCAAAAGCTTGTTTATTGTAATCAGTGAAATGAAATCCTGATGAGATCTATATTGTGATACTGATGGCTACTTATGTAACTGTGCATCCCATCTAATGGGTTACAAAAGGTTTTCTAGCTGTGGTAATTTCTACTTAAGATTGCTCCATTTCCCTTTCTGTTTTTATATTCCACCCAATCTTCAACTTCATTGTGCGATTTTAGATGGCTACCAAATTCAAAATGGTTTAACCCTTTGCATGGTTAGTGCCAGTTCTTCCTCCTCTGAGATACTATGAATCAGTATGTGTCCTGTAAAGGTGTAATTTTCCATGTTATTTCTAATGTGAGGTGTTTGCTTTCCAGGCTCCCGTTAATGTCCAAGATGTCTGTTTTCTTTCTTCAATCAATGCTTTCATTGCAAAAACATCTGGGCTGGCCCACTAGTTCAACTTGCAGCTAGAAGCACTGGAAGCATGACTGTCAGACCTGTCATAAACTGGAAATGCTTCTGTCTTTATGTTGACATTGGCACTGAAACTGCTGCTGCTCTGAAACAATAAAAACCAGACCCAAAGGAAACAGGAAGTAAAACAGAGTATTAGAGCAAAATGAGAAAAGCTCATTTCTAAGAAACAGAGAATTTATTATAAAATGTTGTGTTTTTTGGGAGGGAAGAAAGCCCTGTATGAAACTCTCTGTTCTCTCAGTGCAAAGCCTTGCCAACCTTGGCAGAGAACAGAATGTCAAAATCTGTGGTGGGTTTCACTTCTCCAAAAGCCAAAGCACTGTGTTACTAAACACTGAATTACTATGACAGGGCCTATCACCTCCTTGACTGCTCTGTACCTCCTTTCTTGCCTCTTGTTTGTCTTGTCATTTTTTTGTTTAGGAAGTGTCTTTCCTTTTTACACCTTCCTGATGCTTAACTCCTTCTGGGTAGTACTGAAAACAACAACAACAAAAAAATGGGAAATAAAAGATGAAAAAAAAATCTGTGGTAGTGGCAGTATCAGTTGAGGAATGTTAACTGGTACTCCCTTGGTGCAACTCAGTAAAATAAAACAAATAGTGTTCTGACAAATACACAGAAGCAAGTTTGAACAGTTTTCCTTGTAGCTCTTAGGGTATATTCTTTTGCAGAAAAATCAAGACAAGCATGGCTGAAGTCTTTTCAAACCTATTCAAAAGGGAATATTAATCTCCAGGAAGCACAATAAACACAGACTTTGATTTTTTTTTCCTTCCTTATATAGACAACCCAAGAAATGCTGCAGAAAATGAGGAAACCAGAAGCCAGACAGGAAGCAATATACAGAATCTGAAGCACTGCAGGTCTTGTTAGCATTTGATAACCATATGACTCTACAGAAACCATAGAATAGCAGCCATCCTAATTATAGATCAGTGATGAAAACAAGCTTAACCTTAACCCCATTAAAAGAGCAGCTGAGGGATCTCATAACAATGGAAAAATGCAGTAGAGTGAAAAGGATGCCGTAAGAATGATATCTAAAGAACCACGGTAACAATCTGTATATGGTCTTACAACAGTTGTGCTAACTTGATTTGCTTTTAACATGCACTAGCTTTGTTGTGACTCTTGTCATAGTAATGAAGATCCTGGTTCCTTGCTTTGGATAGCATTTTTCAAACAGTTGCAAACTTTGCTACCTGGTGTTCATGATAATTCCCTTAATTCTGCTGATGCGTGCTTTATGGGGTTTTTTTCTGCAATTACAACATTGCAGCTCATTGAAATGTCAGATATTCAAAGTTTAAGCTGTGCATACCTTTATGCATGAGGCAATTCCCTTCCTTCTAGGATATTTCCTGGGGCTAGTCACCATTTTAGTGTCTGCAGTAACTGAGCTCCTGGTGTCATGGCTGCTGACAGTATTCCACTACTGCAGCTGATCGTTCTGTGACAGGGCTGAAGATCTTTTGTTTCAGAGGAACTGGGGAGACATGCTGATGGAAACTATCATGTGCTTTCAGTGCCTTCCACTTCTTGACTTTGACTCTTCACCAATCCAGTTCTGCATTGATTTTATCTAAGGGAAAAGCCTCTGGCCCACAATACAGACTAAAGTTATACAGGAAGTTTCTGGCATATATAGAAATACTCCTTATCTTTCCAGTAGAAGAGTCTTAAAATTTTAGCCAAGAAGTAATAACTCATATTAGGGATCTTATTTTTGTTCTTTTCATGACAAATTTGTTTGTTTTATGGTAGAAATCTGGACAATGGATGAATTTATCTGCTAGTGTAAATCTGCTATGTGGAGGTCCATGTAGTTACCCTAGTTTATATTCGTAAAAAATGGAAACCAACACACCTTCAAAGAAAGTCCTCTGGCTCTGACTGTTTATAAATGTAAATTGTGCTTTGCTAACATTTCTGTCATATTCCTTACACTTCTTTTCGTATTCTCTGTTATGAGTAAGCAGCAAAGATATTACCAGCTATCACATGCTCTTACCATACTCTTAATTTGTTTATTTTCTAAAAAACTTGATCCTTTCTGATTTCATTTTTGTCAATATGTAACAGACCATCCAGTAATATTGCTGAAGTACAATCCGGAGTTATCCTGATGAGATGATGTTTGGATCTAGATCAAGTCCACAATAAATTGGTATTCATGGTGTATTAGAGAATGAGTCAGTACTTCGGATTTGACAGGATTAATTCCCTAAGTGGTTTTAGATTTTGGCTGTAAAATACCTAGAAAAAAACATATGAACATCTTTTGTGTATACTGTCTAACGTCAGTGGTCATGAGATATGTAAATTCACTTGTCATGAAGTTAAAAAAGAAAAAAGAGTTTTTAAGCAATTCCATTTCTCCTCTAATCAAATCCTGTTGCAAAATAGTTCAAGTTTTGAAGTAAGATTCAAATTTGATTAGTTAATAACTTTTTGAGTTGGTTTGCTGGAATAGGAAGTGGGTCAGGGTATCTAGGTGATGTCATAACAGATCTCTGATTTCAGAGATACATTTGCCCTTGTAAACTGAGTTATCATGCTTATGTAAGCTAATACCTAAAGTCATACTAAATGGGAGTTTCTGTAATTCAGGGAATTACTAGAGTGTTTAGATCTCTGCCAGGAATACAGAGACTAGCCTTCAATTCTGTTAAAGCAAGAGTTATCTCAAAAAAATGTTCTAGTCTGTTTGTGTGCCAAAATCTAAAATAATGAGCCGGTTCCCAGGAACTAGGGAAATTACTGAAGGTAATATAGTACTAGATTGCTGCCTGCTGGAATCTAACAGAGGTGGGGTCTTGCACAGGGTTTTCCGCCAGGAATTTTCCATCCAATATATCTACCAAAAGAATCCTCATTTCGAGAGAAAACAAGAAAATAGCTCCTTTAGTACTGTCATGCCCCTTGCAGTCATACAAAAGAAACTAACCAAAAGTAAAGGCTTAATATTCTGCGATCAACATCACATGATGACATGATGCATTTCAGCAGAATCACACCTGACCTTTAAAGAATTCTATAAACAGTGCCTGAAAAATGTTAGCGGATGTTCTGTAACAGAAAAAGCAAAGTTCATTAAAGGTTTGTACAAACAGTTTGGACATAGAAAACAAGTGAGCAACTGCTTGGTTGTGGAGGCCATTCAAATCTGTATCTGTGTGGGTTTCAGAAACCTTGGGTGACTCTGTGCAACAGTGGTAATGTTGAGTGAATTGCTCCTTCTTTTTCTTTCTGTTTGGTCCTTTAATAATTTTTATCATGAAATTAATACTGTGAGTCTGAATAAGATATAATTATTGTGAGGACCCTGAGGGCACTAATGGGCCTGAGGGCTCTACCAACTGCACCTGGGTCCTCTATCCACACCCATTGCCTGTGGGCCCAGGAGCTCCCTTTCTGCATTTAGTGAGAGGGCTACTGAATTAGGCATCTCTTTTTAGGAGGACCTAATGTATTATATGAAATAAAATTAAGTTAAATTAAAATATCCATCCAACTTCAAAACAATCTTCTTTGCCTAATGTGTGGGAATTTGTGAAGTTTTTTGCCATTCCAGCTTCATAGAATCATAGAATCATAGAATATCTCAAGTTGGAAGAGACCCATAAGGATGATGGAGTCCAACTCCTTGCTCCTTGCCGGTCTACCTAAAACATAGAATACAGCTTCACTGTATGCTCAGATATACTGCTGCAATTCAGATACTATATCTGTTTCAGATTCAGTTTCCAATGTTTTTTTCTCATTTGTAGATGACCTGTATTTCTGGTCAGAGGATCATGATTTTTCTCAAGTGAACAATGAGGGTAGTTTGGAAGATATCATGAAGTGTTACCTGAATTTCATTGGAAGTTTTTCATTAAGTACTTCGACTCAGACAAAGTAAAGTTGTCATTATCAGCTGCCTGTGCACTACTGCCAAAATTTTCTCCATGACAATCTTGTTTTCCTTGCATCAGAGGGTCTTTGCAACTTTCATACAAAGCATTTTGGAGTAGTCCATAAATATTAATTACTTTTTGATTACGTTATTTCATTACCCATACCACTGGACAGATGAACTGAAGCTGAAGGCAAAACTTAGGAGCAGAGTGCCCTACAACAAGTGTGTACATGGGAGAAGGCTACATGTTTCCAAAACAGTGAGAAATGAACAGGGAGCAAGAAATAAGAAAGCTGTACTGGATTTCTCTGGAGTTGTATCGTGTTGGCAACTTTTTTAAAAATCAGGAAAGGTTGGCTTTTGTCAGGTATCCTCAACATGAGAACAGAATTTAAGTATCCTGGCTCCTGCTGTTCATTCTGACTACTATATGACACTCCCTTTGGAAATTTTCCTGCTGAAATAAAACTGGAAGTTATTTCAATATTGCCAGATATATCCAAGAGTTTTTATTCAACCTCTTAATAAAAGTGCAAGACAAAAAAACCCAATATCCCATTGCCTCATTGCCATTTTTATCAATGTATGCGTCAGTACAAGGCATTCATTCAATACAGCAGATTTTACGCTTCATAAACAGTTGCCATCAAGAGACCCTTATATAAAGTGTGAAGATGGACTGAACAAAAACTTTCTTTCACTGTCCAGACTGATTCACTGAGTGAAGTTAGGCACTGCTACAGTTTAACATCTTTACTAATCAGACTAAGATTGGACTTCATGTGACTTTCCTTAAATTCATGAATGGTCATAAGGTTCTAAGCTATTTTAAAACATTTCAACTCTGGTTTCTTCCCAAATAGGGACTGTGAGTTGAAATGTTGATATTTATAAAAAAATTGTTCAAGAAACAATTCAGAAATATGACAATAAATCCTCAAGAAGTAGGAAGGAACAAAACTACTATTTCAAGGAATTATTTATATGCCCCTAGTTATGTATCAGGTATAGTTCTTTTCTCTGCACCCCTTTCGTGTAGTATTATATTTTCCTATCCCAATAAGGATTATTTCCTTAAGTGTGTTCCACTGTACCACGTGCTTTTTGGCATATGGGTTTTGATCTGTCATTTAAGCTGTACTACATTTTGTTCATTATACTGCTAATATTATGAAACACATCATTATACTCATACTGAGTGTCACAGGTCCACAAGATCAAATCTCACCAGTCTTGTGTCTGAAAATCAGTTTTGAGTGAAACCAAACAAAGAGTATTTCTCCTACCTCCCTGCCCTTCCCCTGACTGCCACAAAAGATGCTAATATGGTTCTGCTGTTTTTTCCATTCTTTCATCTGTGGGAGAAATTTCACGTTTGGTTTCTACATTTGCCTGCTGGATTCTTTTCTGTGGCATATAGCTCAAGAAATGTCACTTCCATGCATCTTTGGATTCCTGTCTGTTTGGAAAAAAACAAACAAAGCATCTTCTTAATCTTCAGCATTGCTGAATTTCACCTCTATACAGGATTTTCCTTAACTGACACATAAATATTTATGTATAATTTTAATGAACACTGATGTGAACACTTAAACTTTTCATATTACTGTCGTGAAGGAAAATATTGCTATAGCAATAGTTTGTTTTCTGTTGAACACACTTGAAGGATTTATGATAATTATTGTATTTTAATTATTTAATTTTTGAATAATGCCTTTAAAACCCCCAACTTTTTGTCCATTCTGTATTCGCATTCTTGTTCCAGAATATACTTATGCTGCCAGTAAGTTATGAGAGTAGTTATTGATGATACATACTTAGAAGCATGTTAATAGCATGATGTTGCTAACACACTGTCTATTGCTACATTAAAGAGAAGCTGGTGCTCCTATGCTATCTACTTTTACCTGTTAGGATGAGGAGTGTGGATTTTTTTTTTCAACAGTATTTTATGAAGAATGCTACCTTTTGTGGTTATACCTATATTGCAGTGGCTGCAGCTCATGTTTCCTGAACTAGCTTTACATGATCTACTGGGATAAACAAGACAGTACAGCGTAGAGCAGCTGGATGCTCTGTGTGAGCCAGCCACCCAAATTTCTACTCAATATGTCAAGAGTTTCTTACAGCCCAAGCTGAGCTCTATGCTCTTGCTGGCTCATGCACATATATCAGCAGAATTGATACCCAGCCACTTGTGAAGGTGGGCCACCTGGCCTTTGGGGGCCTTTCAGGAACATTTCAGAGCCTTTCAGGGTCCTTCTCCACCATATGACTAGCAACATGCAAAGAGTGGGTTGTGGGCCACTGGAAAAAATTCACAGAGTTTAACTTGAGAATCCTCTAACAACAACAAGAACTGAGGAAGTGATTTCTATGAACTGGCCTATGTATCTGAAAGAGGAGGGATGTATTCACTAGTTTATATCTAGCATCAGTATATCATTGAGTCGGAAATTATTAAACTGCTTGAAAAATCTTGAAATCTGAAAATTAATACCTCTGAGGAGGGTTTTTTTTTTAGGGTAGAGGGGTTATCCCATTTCACTGCAGTCTGCAGTCCTACAGGTTTCTGTAGGAGGAAATAACAGCAGAAACTCACAGCCAAACTGAGTAATAACTCTGAGAAAAAGGAATAATTAAATGGAGAAAGGGAGTAAAAAGAAACATACAGTCCCTCCTTCAAACAAGTAAAAGCCTGACTGTCCTGTTGTAAGTATCGAAAGCAAGTATAGTACCAGGTAGAAAGAGATGGAAGAGTCAAAGAAGGAGAAAGCTCATACGGCATTTCAACTTGTCAGCTTCCGTGAACTAGAGACCATCTCAGATTTCAACCTCCATCCCAGGAAATCTTTCCAGAGAGCTGGAAGGCTCATTCCTCTTCCCTGTGGTTAAACCTTAGGAAGGAGCATGAACAGATAAAAATGCTGAGAGATCATGGCAGCTGTCCCTTTTGGGTCAGTTCTTCCCTCTGCCTGTGCAGGTGGATGGCTGCTGCTTGCTTTGCACCATAAGCGGGTGGAATGAGTGCCAGTGTGGAAGGAGTTGAACCTCCTACATTGTCCATCAGATGGACAGAGAAAGGTTAGCAGTCTTCATTTGTAGCTGTGTCCCTGTTGCTTAGCACAGTCTATAGGAAGGATGCAAGCGCTGGAACAGAAAGGCAGGATGTAAACCTCTCTGTGTATAGTATGTTAGGGTGGACCTTGTCTGACCTGCAGCAGATGGCTTGGCCATACATCTTTTACAGGGTGGAGTCCTGAGAAACAAGGCTTTTTATATGTAGTTTTAAGTTGTCTTTCTTGAGCTATATGTAAACATTACTTTATGATGAGAATGCAAGGTATTTCAAATGTTACTTGTGGAAAATGTTGCAATTGAGTTTATTATGGTATTTCTGACATTCTTGCAAGCAATGCTGAAGAGGTCCTTGTGCACGTAAGTCTAGAGAAAACATGTTGTCTAACCAGAACAGACTGTCCTTCTGCAAACAGTTCCTGGAGTCATGATTACTTGCTGTGCTTCAGCTTTCAGTAAACTGCATGAGTTGAAGGTGCTCAGCCCTATTCAGGGTTATGGCCAATAACTGAAGAATAGTCGTCTGAAGATGCACGTCACTATATCCATCCCATAATTAATAACATTCAGATGACCTCACTCACTTCCTTTAATGAATGATTTAACATCCCAAGCACTTGCAACTATTTAGCATTTGAAATATGTTAATGTTCTGAACATTTGATGGGAGAAGAACATTTGAATAATTTACCATAAATATTTTTCAAACATTTTATTGTTGTTACCAAATCTGGCATGGCCTATTTGCTTCATCATATTGCCTAAAACTGCAGCTGTATACCTCAAACAAAAGCGGATTAAAGCCAGAGTAGGACATTTCTGGATTTGCATATAATCTGTTTCACTTGCTGTCAAACAGCATGCAGCTGATATATATGTCTTTTGGGAAAGGTGTACAGTTTCCTTTTAAACTAACATGCAGACTAAAGCATTAGAAGTTATTTATTTAGTAATTTATGTTGGCACTGAGACACTGCAGTACTATACGTGTGAAAAACAAACAATCAACAAACTACTGATGAAACCTGTAGACCCTCCTGCATGTTAAATCTTATTTCCTGTTCCCCATGAATGCAAAGGTAAATTAAAAGTTTTTCAAATCAGATAGGTTTTTACTCTTTAACATGGTGTTCTGATGGACTACTGACAGAAGCCTTAGCCTGTCACCAAAAATGCTTTATCAGAGACCTAGAAAATTCAAGCCTAGTGTCACAAGGGTGACATGGTAGATCCAAATCCTACTATAGGAGATAGAAAAGGAAGTGATTTCACACATATCTGGATTTATTTTTAACAAATGAAAGAATGAGAAAATACACATTCACACAAGGGGAAAATAGTTACACTCTTCAGACACAGAAAATGGAAGATATCATTATGGCTTTTGACACTCTGAAGGTAATCTCATACTTATGCATTCAACCTCAATGTGAGAGAAAATTGAGGAATTACAATTTTTTTTATAATTCCTTACAGTCATTCAGTTCATTCTCTCAACATCTATAGCTCCTTAAAGAAAGGAAAACTATGTCTATAGGTCCTTAAAGACAGAAAAACAATAGAAATGAATTGATACTCTAGAAAAAGCTGAACTTTAGTATGCTTTGGTAAAAGAATACTGCAGCTCCTTTCAGGGAAAATTTATGGCACAGACACACAGAGTCATTAGAGTATGCTAAGGGTGAGAGTGGAAGGATGCTTCATGGTAACTTTTTTTGCAGGAATATTTCTGTTTTAAATGGTACCCAGGTGTTTAAAATTGAGAATATACTGACAAATGAATTGTGTCCAGTTTCTCCTGGAGAAACTGGCTGCTCACGGCTTGGACGGGTGTACTCTTCACTGGGTAAAGAACTGGCTGGATGGCTGGGCCCAAAGAGTTGTGGCGAATGGAGTTAAATCCAGTTGGCGGCCGGTCACAAGTGGTGTTCCCCAGGGCTCTGTGTTGGGGCCAGTCTTGTTTAATATCTTTATCAATGATCTGGCTGAGGGGATTGAGTGCGTCCTTAGTAAGTTTGCAGATGACACCAAGTTGTGCGGGAGTGTTGATCTGCTCAAGGGGAGGAAGGCTCTACAGAGGGACCTGGACAGGCTGGATCAATGGGCCGAGGTCAATTGTATGAGGTTCAACAAGGCTAAGTGTTGGGTCCTGCACTTGGGCCACCACAACCCCATGCAACACTACAGGCTTAGGGAAGATTGCCTGGAAAGCTGCCCAGCAGAGAAGGACCTGGGAGTGTTGGTTGACAGCCGCCTGAATATGAGCCAGCAGTGTGCCCAGGTGGCCAAGAAAGCCAATGGCATCCTGGCTTGTGTCAAAAATAGTGTGGCCAGAAGGACTAGGGAAGTGATTGTGCCCCTGCACTCGGCACTGGTGAGGCCGCACCTCAAATCCTGTGTTCAGTTTTGGGCCCCTCACTACAAGAGAGACATCGAGGTGCTGGAGTGTATCCAGAGAAGGGCAACGAAGCTGGTGAAGGGTCTAGAGCACAACTCTTATGAGGAGCAACTGAGGGAACTGGGGTTGTTTAGCCTGGAGAAGCGGAGGCTGAGGGGAGACCTTATTGCTCTCTACAACTACCTGAAAGGAGGTTGTAGAGAGGTGGGGGTTGGTCTCTTCTCCCAGGTAACAAACAATAGGATGAGAGGAAATGGCCTAAAGTTGCGCCAGGGGAGGTTTAGATTGGATATTAGGAAATTTTACTTCACTGAAAGGGTTGTCAAGCATTGGAACAGGCTGCCCAGGGAAGTGGTTGAGTCGCCATCCCTGGAAGTATTTAAAAGGCATTTGGATGAGGTGCTTAGGGACATGGTATAGTGGTGGTTGTGGTAGTGTTAGGTTTACGGTTGGACTTGATGATCTTAAAGGTCTTTTCCAACCTATACGATTCTGTGATTCAGTGATTCTGTGATTCTGCTCTGGTGCCTCCCCTTCCTTCTTCACTGACCTTGGTGTCTGCAGAGTTGTTTCTCTTACATATTCTCACTCCTCTCTTCTGGCTGCTGTTCACTTCAGTTTTCTTTTTCCCCTTCTTAAATATGTTATCCCAGAGTTGCTACCACCATCCCTGATGGGCTCGGCCTTGGCCAGCGGTGGGTCCATCTTGGAGCCGGCTGGCATGGGCTCTATTGGACTTGGGGGAAGCTTCTGGCGCCTTCTCACAGAAGCCACATCTGTAGCCCCTCTGCTGCCAAAACCTTGCCACACAAACACAATACACCAGGCCATAAAATCCCATCCATTGATTGCATCCAGACCAACAATGTGCAGTGAATGAGAATATTGTTCTTGTTTCCTGGTATTTTTCAGAAAAGAATCCAACTTTGTTTGAAAGTCCTCACCTATGGCAAATTTGTTACTGGCAGTTAATAAGCTCTTCCAGGATTTAGAATGGAATCTCAATTCCATTTTGAAATCTATTTACTTCAGCTACTCATTATTGAAATGTTTTTGGTGTTTGGCAGATTAGAGAGTCCTCACATATTAATGTAGTCATCAGAATGCAGGGTCTGCCATGGTAAAGATGTTTTTCCCTAAAGACTTTCCCTGGTGGAGCAGGCCAGTGTTAATGTGGATTCAGACCTAGAATGATTTAGCAATGTTGGAAGAGGAAAAAGAGAAAAGAATCCTGAACTTTGCCTCCTGCTACTTCCTCCCATTCCAGATGGTGAAATGATAACAGGAAACCAAACAAGAATCACCTCTTTAAGGAGGGACTAGATTTTAATAACTTAACTGTCATAAAATGCAGGCTTGTTCCTCTTTACATTTTTGACAGCAGCACTGTGATTTATGCATTTTCACTCATGGGTGATTATGTAGGCCTATCTTGCATCACAAGTGCACTGATCTTCCACACAAAATAAGCATACTTTTGTATAGGCACAAATGCAAATAGAGTTGAAATTGAGTATCATAATCTAGCAGGGAATTAGGACATTCTGGGCAGGAAAGAAAGGGATGTTTCAAGATTCTCTGCTTAGGTGGATCTATGAAGTGAGAGCTCTACTTTCGCAAAAAAAAAAAAAAAGAAAACAGAAAATTTCGTCTTTTGTCCATGATAATTGCTTTACAGCATTTCCTCTCCAACAGGTAAAACCAAACTAGCTATAATCAATCAAATTTGGGTACTCTGTCACAATGAGATAAGATGCCAGGCCTGAAGGTAAGATTTGAAAGTGCTTTTGTTTTTTTCAGACTTTGTCTTATAAATTATTCAGAAGGGTTAGTTTTCATTTTGCACCATTTTCTTTTTGTACTTTTTTGTCTTATCCAGGTGTATCCTAGAGATTCTTACAAAAGAGAGAGAAAATAAATTAATATTCTATCATCAGATAGCTGCTCTCTCAATATAAAACATTGCACAGAAGACAGGTAAACTAGATAGGAAACAGAAACTGTTTCTCTTCAAAATGTTTTAGGTGAAGTTGCAAATTGAATGAGAAGTCTAACTGCATGATTATATTCAGATGCTAAGCAAACATACTTTAAATCCCTTTGAATTGTGTTTGGAAACTCCCTAAACTTGTTTTCTAGATCCCTAGACAAAGATGTATGGTAGATATTCTAGCAGTGTGATTTTGCTGGCAAGAAAAGCATCATAAATGCTAACAAAAGCCAGGATTTATACTAATCTTGAAGTTCCTGTACACAATTAAACCAAGATCACTGAGGTGCTTTCAGCTTACTTTTCTGTGTGGTGAAGGTGTGTAGTGAAACATACAGAAAAAATAATCCCTCTTTAATCACTGAATTGCAACTATATATATGAAAAGTGCCAAATGCTATCACTATAGGAGAAAGTCTTTGATTTGCCTACTGCATGATATGACTCTAGCAATGTCACCTCCCTACTTTAAACAGCAAATGTACTTGGATCTGACCAACTGGAACATCTCTTTGGGAAGGAATATCGATTTGTCTCTTGTACTTCTGAGACACTTGTTACAAATCTAGAAACACCCAAGGGTATGGAAGGAGCTGGCAGAAGTGCTCACCAAACCACTTTCAATTATTTGTCAGCAGTCCTGGCTAACCAGGGAGGTCCCAGTTGACTGGAAGTTAACAAATGTGACATCCATCTACAAGAAGGGCCAGAAGGAGGATCTGGGGAACTGCAGGCCTGTCAGTCTGACCTTGGTGCCGGGGAAGATTATGGAGCAGATCACCTTGAGTGTCATCATGCAGCACGTACAGGACAACCAGGTGATCAGGCCCAGTCACCATGGATTTATGAAAGGCAAGTCCTGCTTGACTAACCTGATTTCCTTCTATGACAAGGTGACCCGCTGAGTGGATGAGGGAAAGGCTGTGGATATTCTCTACCTAGACTTTAGTAAAAGCCTTTGCCACTGTTTCCCAGTGTTCTGGAGAAACTGGCTGCTCATGGCTTGGATGGGCGTACTCTTCACTGGGTAAAAAAACTGGCTGTATGGCCAGGCCCAAAGAGTGGTGGTGAATGGAGTTTACTCCAGTTGGTGGCAGGTCACAAGTGGTGTTCCCCAGGGCTCAGTATTGGGGCCAGTTCTGTTTAATATCTTAATCAATGATCTGGACGAGGGGATCGAGTGCACCTTCAGTAAGTTTACAGATGACACCAAGTTGTGCGGGAGTGTTGATCTGCTTGAAGGTAGGAAGGCTCTACAGAGGGATATGGACAGGCTGGATTGATGGGCCAAGGCCAATTGTGTGAGGTTCAACAAGGCTAAGTGTTGGGTCCTGCACTTGGGTCATAACAACCCCGTGCAAGGCTATAGGCTTAGGGAAGAGTGGCTGGAAAGGTGCCCAGCAGAGAAGGACCTGGGAGTGTTGGTCGACAGCTGTCTGAAAATGAGCTGGCAGTGTGTCCAGGTGGCCAAGAAGGTGTGACAGTGTGCTCACCCCCCCTCCCCCAACCTGACCTTTATCTCCTGTAACCCTGCTCAAGCTATAACCACCAGTGGTGGTTGTAATGGATGCCTCTGGCCGTGATGGCTGCATCTGGCTCCAAGTGGATTTGGAAAACAGATAACAACACAATAGCCAAGGGCTATTGTGCGATGTGCCCACCTAACCACAGTGAAGAAATGAAAATCTGTGGTTCTTATGTAAATATGACTATGGGTCAATCATCTTACCCCCATAAATAGCAAGCAGCCCAAGAGCCCTTGGAGCTCTCCTGCATGGCAGTGGGCTGCACGCCAGGATGTCCCCTTGGGTAGGGATGCCTCTCAAGGTTACTCCTGGAGGTTGAGAGATTCCTTGCTGCAACAGATCCTCAGTAAGTGACTAATAGCATGCTAAACTTTGAAATCTTAGCTAAGTGATATAAAGAATTGATTGCAAATATATAATCCTTTAGACATAAACTATTGACCAAGTCTGGGACTAGGACTGGATCTAGCCACACCTAGACTCCTCCCTGAGAAGGAGTTTAGAAAGCAAGGGCGTCCTTTCTGAATCTCATGACTCAACGGGAGGGTCTCCCTAACGGTTTTGTCCAACCCTGTCCTCTATGCAGTAAATAATCAAGTGTACCTTGCCATCGAATCTTGTTAAACCACTGTTGCGTTGAACTTTGTTAACTCCCTGTTGTATATCAATAAAGTATATTTTTGCTTCTCTCTTAAAAGTGAAGTGCACTCTCACTCCATCTGCGACAGAAGGCCAATAGCATCCTGGCTTGTATCAGAAATAGTGTGGCCAGCAGGACTAGGGAAGTGATTGTGCCCCTGTACTCGGCACTAGTGAGGCCGCACCTCGAATACTGTGTTCAGTTTTGGGCCCCTCACTACAAGAGAGACATTGAGGTGCTGGAGTGTGTCCAGAGAAGGGCAATGAAGCTGGTGAAGGGTCTAGAGCACAAGTCTTATGAGGAGCAGCTGAGGGAACTGGGGTTGTTTAGCCTGGAGAAGCGGAGGCTGAGGGGAGACCTTATTGCTCTCTACAACTCCCTGAAAGGAGGTTGTAGAGAGGTGGGGGTCAGTCTCTTTTCCCAAGTAACAAGTGATAAGACAAGAGGACACGGCCTGAAGTTGCACCAGGGGAGGTTTAGATTGGATATTAGGAAAAATTTCTTCACTGAAAGGGTTGTCAAGCATTGGAACAGGCTGCCCAGAGAGGTGGTTGAGTCACCATCCCTGGAGGTATTTAAAAGACATGCAGACATGGCATTTAGGGGCATGGTTTAGTGGTGAACTTGGCAGTGTTAGGTTAATGGTTGGACATGATGATCTTAAGGGTCTTTTCCAACCTAAAAGATTCTGTGATTCTATGATTCTATGAAACTATTCACAGACTATAAATGTTCTACTCTGGAGCAGATATTTCTTCAAAATCTTAAATGAAGTTAATCTGAAAAATAAGGGAAATCCCTGCTTAAGGCCGTCATCTCATCCTTGTATTGTCATATTTTGTAGAATTATTAGTACTATTTGAGCAGAATGTCTATGTATGATGCTAAGCATATCCTGTGAGAAATGCAGAAATATTCCTAAAAGCCAAAAATACTCCACAGGAAATTTTATTAAGTATTTACAGTAGACTCAAGACTCTTCAAAGACTCTGTGTTTTGACTTATGACAGTGCATGAGCAGGTAGTTTCTGAAGTACTTGAATGTCACATCAATCAAATATTTAGATGTGAGAATACTAGCCCCTGCATCTGAAATGGAGGCTAGCCAATGGGTGATTTTCCTCTTTCTATTAGTAACTGCTTTAAATAGTAATTCAGGATTAAAAAAAGAAACTATAGTTCAGCCTGCATCAACTAATTACTTTTATTGACATGCTATGTATGAACGTGCTGTGATCTGACCCCACCATTTGCCCTGTGTACTGATTTCACTGCGTCCAAAATGTCAGGGAAACATTTCCCCTGAATGTTTGTTTAATTTTCTTATGTGTGTGTGGATAAGAGCATCTCTTGAGATATAAAGTGAGCTTAAAGCATTATTATCTAGAAGTACTTAAGATTTTCTGGAGTTGTGGTGGTGGTTCTAGTTAAAAGAAAGAGCAATTTTCAGTTGTCATCTGCAATTTCTTGGGAAAAAAATGTTTCAAGTTGAGAATTTCCATGTTTGCTGTCTGGTTGAAAGAGAATTTTTTGGAAAGTCTGAGGTTTCATAAATGAACATGGTACTCCATTTACCATTATAATTTGTACTGGTAAATGTTTCCCACTACTTTTGTTGCTCAGCCAGAAAGCTGCATTTCTTCATCCATCATGAGGGCAGAGTTGAGGTTAGGTCAAATGGTGCGTGCAAAGTGTTTCTCAGCTGTTGTTTAAGCAAGCTTTAGCTATTTCTGCAGCTGATTTAGAGTTCTTTGATCTGTCTCATTCACTATAAATATGGTGAAGATGTAACTGTGATCAAGGCTGAAAGCAAAATATACTGACCTTAGTTATCTCTGTGCTAAAATAATGATGGGGGGCAGGAAAGGAAAGAAAGCAGGAACAATGAATTAAAGTATAAAGAACTTGATTCTTCACTTACTTATATCAGTTTGTTCCAGTGGATTCCCCCTAATTCAGTAAATTTACTTCTGATTTACAATGCTGTGTGAGAGAGTAAAAGCAAGCTTCATATAATTGCAGAGAAAACTAAAAGGAGACATGATTAATGTTCTGCACTTCTCACAGACCACAAATAGGTTAAATTAAATACATTACAATAGACTGGACCAAGGAAACGTTCAGATAAAAGGCTTCTTCAGGAAACCTAGGGTCTATAGAATAATTTGTGATATAGTAAACAACACTCTTGCATGAGCGCTGAGCCTGTTCGTTGTTCACTGCAGTGCTCATGGCCTTTTGCTGTCAGACAGAGAACAGTCCAGCACTGTGGTAAATTTTTAACATGACAATTTTACTTTATTCCATTTCCCCATGTAGCTTTTCACTCCCAAAGCTGATTTGCTAATGTTACTATGTTTCAGCCAAGAGGCAAAATTTTCTTTTGTTGGAAAAGCGCTTTTTATAACTTTGGGGTGTCTGGCAATAAATACTGTGGAAAGAGGTTGAATAAAAGACACAGTGGCCTTACTGAAAAAGAAAAAAACAACAAATGCTTGAAAAGATCAGAAACATGTTTGAAACTGATCAGGCTCTATTATTATAGAAATCAGTGATATGAAGTCAGGTATCTTCTAATGCAGTTGACTTTTTTATGCCATACATGAGCTATTCTGATCTTATGGGGAGGGGTAAGGGCTCCCAATATGCTATTCAGTTCATTTAGTGCCATCCAGTCACTGGTGTGATTCTTTGTTTACTTCCTTCCGTATCTCTTTCTAGATGGGCCACATTCCTCTTCCTTCCATGCTAACAGTTTTTTCTATAACTGTTTTCCCTTCTTGTTCAAGACTTTGTCTTTGTTTCCTCTAGACCAAAACTCCTGCAATCACCATATTTATGCCTTGCAGAAATCACTTTATAACACATGCCCAACAGAAACATCAGAATTATAAGCCAAGTACTTAAAAATTTAGAGAGTTAATTAAATTTTGATATTTTAAAAGTAAAAAATATTTTGTTGTTGTTGTTGTCATTTTTTGGGAGCTGGGAAAGTAATCTTTGCAAGCAATTCTTTGTCAAGTAAGAGCATTAAAAGTAAAAACTGAGCTCAGATAATCTCATTAGTTCAGAACCTGAAGTGGTAAAAAGAAAAACACCTGAACCTTTCCAAATGTAATAAGTAGGCAATACTACATTAAATCTGTCTTGAATTAGCCTTCTTCTTTCCTATCAGATCCTATAAAGATTTAAATGATCTATATGCAAAATATTTTGCATATCAAAACTAGTTAAAATGGTAAAAAAAAAAATACAAGAGGGAAATGTATGTTCCAAATGACAGCTTCTTAAATACAGAAGAGGCATAAACAGTTTCAGCACACAATAAATGGCAAGTGTGGGTCCGCAGTATGCATCTTAAGAAAAAAAATCAAAGATTCCCAGTAATTCTTATTTATTCGCACTGGTTATAGAGATTAAACAATAATATTTTAAATGATAGGGGTTGTATTCATTGTTTTTTCCACATATTAAAGTTAGGCATCTACTTAAAATTAGGCATGTAGGCTGCTTGTCTAGTCAGTCAATATGTAGGATTGTGATATGATATCTATAATGTGAGTAATAATAACATTCTGTTAATCTGTCAAACACCCACAAGATGTGTTTGAATTATGATGGTAACTACCATATTAATAAAATAAAATACAGTAAAAGAAAAGTAGTGAGGAGAAGTTTGTGGTGTAGATATTTTCTAAAGAATTGGCTTCTCCCCATGTGCAGGTTCAAAATACGTAAGTAATAGAGAAGAGTTTTAAATGTGCCACATATGCCTTGAGCCATGACCACATCTTGCTTTGTTAAGTGTGATGTGGAATAGGACAATTTCTGTCTTAGTTAATAGTTCTTTCGGGCTCTGAAACAGCAGAACATTTAAGAGCTGCTTGTACATTCTTAAAGTTCTTGGAGCACATTGAGTTCTGCAGAGTTAGGAGTCACTGAAAGAAGAGGAAATGAGAGAAAGTGAAATTTTGATCATGATCACTGTTGAATGCCCACAGTTCTTGGTTCTTCATACCGCTGTAAACTTGGAGCCAATGAGACTTGTGCAGTAACCCTGCCTCAGTCTAGCATTACACAGATGGTAGAAACTCTCCCAGTAAACATCAAATTCAAGCTGTCACTGTGAGGCAGCTTATCTTTTGGAAAGATGTTTAGTCATGAGGAAAGGTTTTCAGGTGATAAAAAATTGTCACTTTCCTATCTAAGTCATTCCAAAGGATAAATACCACTGGGACTTTCAAAAAAGAAACACTTTATTTTAAATTTACTTAGCTTCAACACACACTTCCAATATACCTTTTCCTACAAGACCAAAGCTGGTTGCTGTCAGAGATCTCCTGGTGTATATGCTTGGGAGTTCTTTGCAAAACTTTGCAAATTTGAGTGGAAAGAAAAGAATTATGTTTATTTTCAGAAAGTGCTGATATTGGCTCTGTCTATACTGTGAAGCAAGTACTTTCTGCACTTAGGCCGTGTTCCAAATACAAACAGAAAATGAAAGTTGGGTGCAGAGCCTAAGAGAAACCTACAGTGTGCTTCAATATGGCCCCCAGACTGGATCAATCAAAACTAAGACTGCTGGGCACACTGCAAAGCATACTTACCCTGTGGAACAGTTGCAATTAACAAATCCTAAGCCTTGTATTTAGTATTCACTGGGGAGGAACAGCTTAAGCAGGCTAATTTGTTCCTTCATGGAATATTAGAGTTGCATGATGAAAAAAGCCACTGGGTTGTTTACTTCTGCAATCTATCAGCTTTGTTTCAGTCAAAATGCTGATGCCTTTTTTCATTTTTGAACTGTTCCAGCTCATATATACTATGTACCTACCAAACCTAGTTTCTGAACAGAACTGATGTCTGCTTTTCATATTCAGTATGTCTTATGTTTAGACTGTAGGCAGACTTACATCTTTGAAGCATCTGTAAACTCAGCTATAAGTTCTCTAGCTATATCTGTCTGGGGAAAATTTTGCTAAGTCATTGTAATTTTAAGGGATTTGATACCAATCTAATTTCAAGATACATTTAATCTGTTTAATAGAATCCACAATTTTTTAATCATGATAAATCATGAAAAAATATTTTCTGGAATAAAAGATATAGATTAAATGTTTTACCAGAGGGAATACAGCTTTAAGATAGGTAGATGAAACATAGTTTTGCCTAGAGACTGGAAGAAGAGAGACATAAATCAAAACGTCTCGAATATTAAACAGGGTCTGTCTCCATATAGTCTCTCAAATCCTGATTTAGTTTTCTATGAAAGTTTCAAAATACGTTCAGAAGTAGTACCCAGTCCAGAAAAGGTACATACTCTTCAGTTTTTCTGAAAATCAGACCATTACTTCAGTGCAAGAAAAAAGAACTGAACAACTTTAAATAGGGGGTGATATTTATTTGGTTTTGGTAATCTTGGAATATTTTTCCTCATTCTGAGGCAATATTAATACTCTAAGCCTGAGCATCCAACAACTTATGTGGCATGAAAGCTGAATTCTGGGCTGAGAACTGGAGTGTTTGTTTGACAGCTCCTGGGGATGTTAGTGGCTTAAAACATTCACCTCTCTATCCGTCAATAGTCAATTAAAAGTTTATCCGAAAAAAGAGCTGTTTTGGAAAGAAGGTACAGAAACAAAACTGGTTTTAGTTGCCAATAACTTTCAGGACAAACTTACAGACTAAGGAGATTCTTTCTATATTCTTCTCTGTTGTTGGAAAAGCAAGAAAATAAAGATTATCAGGTTCCCCTTGTATTCCAACATGGCTCCCCTTTACCCAAGAATGTCACATGGCTACACTATGAATTTCATTTCTTTCTGATCTTGTCCTCTAAAAACACAAGAATGGTGAGAATGTTCATCTCTATAAACCCTGTTGACAGACATTAATTACTTTCCATACCTGCACACTTTTCTAGGGGCAAATCAGTTTGGATAGTAGATACTGGTAACCAGTGATTTCCCTGTGAATGACTTACTAATTTTATCTGAGTAAATAGTAAGTGTAGTATTTGCGTGTTGATGTTATAGCACTAATACAATTTATAGATGAAATGCATTAATCTTGGGCAAAATACAGCCATGGGCAACCATATAGTTGGTTGGAATTCAGTAGTTAAAAAGAGGAAATCATTCTATTTGAATATGGCCAGGACACAGGGACTATTGCATTATGTTTGTGAGCAGAGCTATTTGGAAAATTAAATGCCTCTAAATATTCATGGCCTCAGTTTAATATTCCATCAAAGGATGGCAGACAGTGTCTGATTTACCTAGCCAGAAATACTACAGACATTGCCAAGGTTAAAACAAATTTAGTTCTTTCTTATTCATTTACTAAGTGAAAAGTATGTGACTTTGATGCTAATGCAGTGCAATAAAGATGAAATCTGTGACAGTTTCCTACTGCCAAATGAACTACTCTGCAAACACTATGGAACTATCAACCAGGGTAAAAAAAAATCAGTTTCTTAACTTTAAGAAAAACACATTGACCTTGTTGAGTCTTTGTAACAATTAAATGATGTATGAAATGCTTATAGTGTGCAGACAGAATATACACAATGCATCTCTGTTATTTGCAGTAATATTGTCCTCAGAAATGGCTAGAAAACCTATCAAGCATGGAAATGCAAGCTAAAAGAAGGGAAGGACTATATGTATGAGGGAATTGGATTAGAAATAGCATACAACTCTTTTACTTCTTTTTTATTTCCTATCCCCCAGACTCCCCAGATGCCCAAACAAGCCAATGTAATAAGTTTTCAGGGTCATTTAAAGGACTTTGAAAAGTCTCTCTAAAGTAAGAAGGTAAACAAGGACACCACTGTGTCTAAAATTCACTGAAGTTCTTGTTAATGTAGTCATAGAAATCTCTCTTTTCAAATAAAATATTGTCAAATTAAAATTTTTGTCTATATTTTGTATAGGACTAGGAGCAATCAAACAAGGCGAGGTCAGGAGGAAATATCTTGGGAGTTTCAGGAAACGTGAGTTTCAGGTAGAGAACTGTATTGGATTCATTGAAACATCAAGCTTATGGAATGAGGCAGAAATAAGTAGGAGTTACCTGCTAGGTGTATATGTGGCCCCACACAGAGATGGACTTGGAAAGCTGGAGTAATCATCTGGAAAGATGATTAACAAACAAGGAGTCTGGCAGCAACAGGAAAAAAATTGCATCCAGTGAGCATAGCAAATCAAGATGAGGGCCCTGATCCGGCAATATTATGTGCATGTTTAACTATACCCTTGGGACTTGTTGGATTTATAGGAAGTACTCACATAAATAAGGTGAACCGTCTGCAGGGTTGAGGCAAAGGGCCAAAGCATCTGTCCTCAATCTTATAATACAGTGATGCAAAATAAATTACCTGAAAAATAATGGAACCTTTAATTCCAGTACTCTGAGCCTTTAATTCCTCAGTGTATTATATGTGGATTCATTACAGTATATTCACTGAGTCTATTTAAACAGCTAATACAGCATGTAAAATAAACTTTTCTGATGTAGGAAATACATTCTCATCTAAGTGAAAACTGAACTCATTTTATTTCATAATCTGGTTTATGTCTTCCACATGACCCAAGTGATTAAGGCCAAGTGGAATATATTTTTTGGTAATACTTGCTGTAATAGTCATGGTTTTAGTTTGTATAAACCTGAAATGTCATTACTAATGAGGAAAAAAGATTTTGTTTTTAAGCAGAAATTGTCCTTTTAATTTAAGGTTGAAGAAACTGTGTAATAATTTTTGCATGATGATAATAACTAATCTTGATTTCTCTTGTCGGTCTGTAGTGTTTCATACATAAAACATTGAGGATCATATCTATGGCTGACAAAGATGATGTGGTTTATTATAGCTTATTAGCGTAGAGATAATATCTCATATTAAATGCAAATCTACTTGAAGGTCAAGCCTGGAACAAAATTTAAGGGAGGTTATTGGTGAGAAATCCGTCAGTTAACTTTTGATTAATTATTTAGGAAGGATTCAAAACACGCTTCCTGGAAAAAAGCAAAAGTTGAATGCTAGACAGATATCTCAGGTAGTTATATTAATGCATACTGTGATATTTTTCAATGAAACTGAGAACTATAGAAGTCAGAACAATGGTTAGAAAAATGACATTTCTTTTCCTGGAACAGCAGCTGTAAAAAGGGCTTGAGCTGCCTGGATATCTTAAAGTGGGTTAAACTCCAAAGTTTAGCAGAAGGAGTTTGAAAAATCAGCAGATAATTCCAGTGCATGTGCTGTTCTATTGTTGTTGGATACAATGGAAAATTCTGGTCCAGAGAGAAAGTGGGGTATAATAGGCTAAGCTTAATAGCATTTGTTTATAATACATCACCCCTTTTAAACAGATTTTGGCAGTGTTGCTGAGAATGTAGTCTTCAATGTCCAAGTTTAAACCCCTTCAATAGCGTCAGAGATCCAAGTGTGTGCATGTCAGTTGTCTTTACTCTTTGCAGTTTCTGGACCTCTGAGGCTTCAATTTTCTGCTGGCTTCTTTATTTTTATTAATTTTTTAGGGCGTATTAGGCTAAAGTTATTGCTAGTTTACTCCCTCACCTCATTGCTCACCTGAGTCCTTTGCAATCCTTACAGTCTTTTAAAATTTTATTTCCGTTTTCATCAGGTGCTGGATCTTCTCCATACTCTGGCATTTTAGTTATTCAGGGATGCACACTGTGATCCAGCTTAATAGTTTGCTGCCACAGCCTGATATTCAGAGCTTGCAAGGACATGAACTGTTTACATTCATTTTTAGCAAATGCTGATGGTTAATATCTGCTCTTCTGTTAAATGGTGAGAAAATTGATGCTTTACATTTCCCTTTCTAATTTTTATCCTGAATCCCAAAGGCTCTGCTTTATGTCCTGGGTTAATAACCCTTCAAAATTTTAATTTAGAAATCATCTGGGCATTTGGACAGAAACCTGCTATAATTCATTCTGAACTGGTATGTCTCATGCAGTGGAATACCTGCCCTAGAAACATCTTGCATGACAGTCTACCTGGTGCCACAACTGAGAAGGTGATATTGGTCAGCACAGAGGGAGGAGTAGGAGATAGTCTTACACATGGAGACTCCCATGAAGACATTTTTGAGATCTTGAGGCACGTCAGGTAAAATTTTAGCTTTATGAAAAGAATGGAAAAAACTCTCTGTGGCTTAGGCTGGATTTGACCTGTGTTGTGGGTTAAACCTGGCTGGCAGCTCAGCCCCATTCAGCTGCTTGCTTACTCTCCCCCAGTGGGATGGGGAAGAGAATTAGAAGGGTAAAAGCGAGAAAACTCGTGGGTTGAGATAAAGACAGATTAATAGGTAAGCAAAAGCTGCATGTGCAAACAACCAAAACAAGGAATTAATTCACTCCTTCCCATGGGCAGGCAGGTGTTCAGCCATCTCCAGGAAAGCAGGGTTCCATCACTACTTGGGAAGACCAACGCCATCACTCCGAATGTCCCCCCTTTGTTCTTCTTCGCCCAGGTTTTATTGCTGAGCATGACGCCATATGGTATGGAATATCCCTTTGGTCAGCTGGGGTCAGCTGTCCCAGCCGTGTCCCCTCCCATCTTGTTCTGCACCCCCAGCCTACTCACTGGTGGTGCAGGGTGAGAGGCAGAAAAGGCCTTGCCTCTGTGTAAGCACTGCTCAGCAATAGCTAAAACATCTCTGCATTATCAACACTGTTTTGGTCACAAATCCAAAATATAGCCCCATATGAGCTACTATGAACAAAATTAACTCTGGCTCAGCCAAAATCAGTAAAACCTGTCATTAGAAGACTTAACATGAATTTTACATTAATTAGATGGAGCACATTGCTATGGTGTCTGATAGCCTCACAACCATTTACTTTTCTTCCGTCAACCTTGTAAGGTAGGAAATGCTGTTTTCCTTGTTTAACATAGTAAGAACAGAAACACTGATTAAAGTTCACTCTAACATAAGGTTCATAGCTGGCTTTGGGCAAGTCACTTGTGTTTTGCAAGGTACATTCAAAGGTTCCTTTGCTAGCGTAGGGATCATAAGCAGAGTGCTGCCTTTACTGCAGCATTCTGCCCAAGCTCATTTGACTTGAACTAGTTCCTTCTGAGTTAGATTTTGAAATGTAAACAAATTGTAGGTTTTTGACCAATGTAATTCACCAAGTCTCTGGCAAATCAAAATTTAAATCTAGGTCCTGTCAATCTTCTCACTTATGACTGAAAAAAATAACACTGAGTTTCTTATTTGAATATTTCACAAATTAGGTGTAATGTCTTTTTTTCCCCCCGCTACCTAAAGACTAAAAGGAAAAGAGGGTCTTATCTCAGTAAAAGGTATTAGGCTTTTAATTTCACATTATGAAAAAGTATCTCTGTGAGGCATTCTTTTATCAGATTATGGGCAGCTGTGACAGACCCTGAAAATTAACATCTGAATTCCTTTAAACTTCACTACTACTGCCAAGCAGTTTAAAAACATTGTTGATACAGAGGCTTATTAATTACTAGTATAGTCTTTGTAATTGTCTAGTCTAGAAATTGATGAACAAAGTCATTTCAGAAAGCAATCAATTTGAAATCTAATTTGTTGGCGAAATGAACCATATAAACAAAATGCCTCTTGCAGTTTGACTAAAATGAGATGTGCTTAACGAGCCTATCATCGTCTGTGATATTCATCATGATGGGTCACAGTTACATAAAATGTTATAAATCTGAACCAATGCACATAAAGCTGAAATATAATATTGTATTCTGAAAAGAAGAAAACATAAAACAGATGGCTGCCCCATGGAAACATCCTTAAATCTCACATGTTCTACTCATTGACTTTTGGGCAGATGAACTGAAACTGAGTAGGGGGGAAAAAAAAAAAGCACCTGTCCTTTCCACATTGCATTTTACCTTATTATCCATATTGCAAGTTCCAACTGGGGAGGCAGAGGTTCTAGATTTGAGCTGCCAAACACAGGCCCTTTTGGAGTAAAGTGATGAACAACTTTTCCTTCTTTATCTTGCACAGCTTCAGAGCCAATTGTTTGAGGCAAAAAATAGATTATTGAAGGCAACATAGTGGAAGCTTGGGGACTTGCCAGAATTTTTTTTTTTTTTTGCAATTAGTAGTGATGAATAAGAGTTATAAGTAAAGTTGTAAGTAAAAATAATGAGATAATTGAATACTAGAAAGACACTCAAGGGGCTAAGGAACTGACCTGCCTGAGATAATATGAAGTCTACTTTCTATTTCTTCAATGCTTTGCTAACAAGACAGCATGTGTCCTCCCTTCTGACTCAAGACTCTATCTTTCTTTGGAATGTCTAAAACAAGAAATCTGCACTTACAGCTTTCCCATTTAATATCAGATGATTGGATATTTCCCAGCAATCCCTTTTTAGAGAATTATTTATTAAAAGGTATCTGGAAGTCTAGGAAAAAATGGGATTTGCTTAAATATGAAAATGCTCTTTTGTAAATAGTGAGGGAGCAAAGTCCTGTGTACAAATAAACTTTTGAACTTTGCATGGGGATCCAGTGCAAATTCTTACTGTTAAAGAAGAAGAGGGAAAAAATATTGAAAAAGATGGAAAGAAATAGAGAAGAGGAGAGCAAATTAAAAAAAAATAGTTTTTAAAATTAATGTGTTCAAAAGAGAAAAGCAATAATTTTTTGAGAGCTTTTTATCCCCCCCCTCTTTTTTTTTTTGTTTTGTTTTGTTTTGGTTTTTTTTTGTTATTATAGGGTTGGGAAGCAAAGGGAATCATCTTAGGTAGGAGAGTGGATTGTGATCTCACTTACAACAATATAAATTCATTTGTTTCAGTTCAATTATTCCAGATTGACAACAGCACAACAGAGAGCAGAATCAATCCCCTAATCACTGAAGTGTTACCTGATGATTTTTAAGATATGAAGTCTATTGATCTCTGCTGTCAGAGGACAGTATCTCAAAGTAGCATGTGTATGTAAGTGAGAGAGACAGGATAGCGAATTAAAATCAGTATTGCAAAAGTATCTTTCCTTTTGCCCAGACAAATGTTTCTCAAGGAAAAAATAAATACCAAAATATAGGGAAAACTTTTTTTTGTTGGAATCATTCTTTTTTCCTGTCTGCACTGAAAACAAAAATGGTTTTCAGGAACATACTGAGTAATATGTAGATTAACGCAGCAAAGAAGGAACAACTCCCATCAGATTAGCTCTGGCAGAAAGCTACAGGAGCGATGCCACTCTGCTTTTGGTACCTGAGCTAGCCAAGGGACACTGGAGGTATCTTATCCCACTTGGGACTCCATGGAATGGAGGCTGCTTGAGTCTGTCTGCTTAGGAGATGGATTTGATACAGGTCCTGGTGAACTTCCCAAGCCCTGGCAGTTGAGACCAATTAGGATCTTTTCAATAGAGATAGTCCTTAGGTAACAAACTGTGTGGGGACTGCAGCAGGACATTTGTAGGTGACCCATTAACACACAAACTCCTGCCGTGTCCTGTCAGAAGAAAGTATTTGTCTTCTAACATCCAAGGGACACTGCCAGTCTTACTTATATAGCCAGATTTATTTGAAGGAAGTGGTGTGATTAGCTCAGGTCCCTATTTAATTTGGAGGAGAGTTCTTGAGAAGACAGCTTTGTAAATTGTTTAATCGATTAGCTTTTCATAGGAAAACTGAGCTTTGTAAATTTAATGAAATCAATGAGCAGCTATAATGATTTTTTTCAAAAACTGTTTTTTGTAAGTGGAAGTAAAGAAATTTCTAAAAGTCATTATGCCTAGTTAATATTCCAATAAGAGCTCCACTGACATGTAACACTGAAATTGACCTATGTGTCTCTTGGCTACTTTATTGTCTAGTGCAGTACTGGGAAAAGGTATTCCTTTACTTTGCTTAGGGTTTCTGCCTCACATCTTTTGAAATGGAGTCAGAGACCAGGCAGAAATTTGTTTTCCAAAGAAAAAAATGATGTAACACTCTGCCTAGTAGGGTTGGAGCCAAAGAAGATCCTGCTTGAAAAGCTGAGTTAACATCATCTTGGATAGGAAAGTTTAAAAGTGAGTTGACAAAAATAATCTGTCTTTAAAGCTGTGATCTTTTACTATCACATCCCTAAGATCTGTGCATTTTCTGCAGGTACAGCTAGATTCTCAGCTGCAAATCCTCAAGGAAGCTGGCAGGCAGCCAGAGGCTCAGCTGAAGCCCAACTGTAAATAAGTACAGCTTTGAATGGTTTCAGCAGCATTGTCTCTCCTGTTGTTTTTATTGCACACTGTAAGCAGCACTGCTTGGCTAAGCCTGCAAATACTAAATGGAAAAACTGAGAACTCAAGACTACTGTATTTCTGTATTTTCTGCTGAAACTGGGAAGGTTTTATAATGAAGGTATAGTAATAGAACAGTGGAGCAGAATTGATCATTTTATATTCCTCAAATGATTCTACTAAAGGAAGACTAAATAAAGGAATTTCCTTTCTTAAGAGCAGGAATTTAATTAGACTCATTGCTGTACCTAGCCTTCTTGAGCAGGTTCTCTAATTTTCAAGTAATAAATATCCTGAAATGATTTCTTGCA
Organism: Ciconia boyciana; assembly: GCF_034638445.1. Lineage (NCBI taxonomy): Eukaryota > Metazoa > Chordata > Aves > Ciconiiformes > Ciconiidae > Ciconia > Ciconia boyciana. Next base: position 18,478,024 of record NC_132938.1, read on the forward strand.
TGGGCTGGTTCATAATTATAACAACTATGGGAATAAACAGTTCTGCTTAATTTATGCTAAGAGCAAGGGCATCAGTGGCAGATAGACAGATATCAGAAATACACCATCACCCTGGTATAGACAATTAACGCTTTTCCTAAAGTACACGACAGCAATTTATGTGCATTAGTCCATCCTTTCCTAATTCAAGGTTTATGATCCTTGTAATATCAAGATATATGAATTTCAAGGATTATGCATGTCCTTGGATCAAATTTCTCAATAGTCAATGAAGTGTAACAATTAATTATAATAAATAATGCAAGTAGAACTCATGACAAAAAGCTGGGTCAGTAACTGAACAAAATGGGCAAGGTTCCTACTCAGCTTATTTAATATGCAGAAATATAAGAACAAGGAATTTACTACAAAGAATTATAGGTCCATCTGGCATGAGAATGAGGAAAAGAAACTTACATTTTCACAATGTCCTTCCTTAGATATTGACAAGGTTATACAGCATGTCTGAGATAATTCTCTTCTTTGACTAGCTCCAACTCTAGCATCTCATGCATCAAATGACAGCAGAACCCTTGCTTTGCTGCTTGGTAGTACTGGCTATGAAGTGAACTTTACTATCTGCTTGCAGTGTGTGATCTGTGTAAGCCCTGACGTTCACTTAGCCTAGTCATTTGGCTTGCATTCAGATCATGATGATGGGGCTTCTCATATTAGAACATGTGTCTTAATAATACAAGAACTCTGCACATCATCCATAATGGCAAAAATCCAAACTCCCTTTTACAATTTATTTTCTTTGCCCATCACTTCTTGCGTTTGTACAGAAGACTTAAAAATTTTGTCAATGAAAGTGCTTGACCCATCTGTACATGCTAAAAAGGCACACAGAACTGCAGCATCACAATGTCAATAATAGTATGAACGTGAAAGACAGCTCACTCCATGGTCAATGCACTTCAATTAAAACAAAGCCTAAAGATACATATCCAGAGTTCCAGTCATTCTTGTGCATTACTACACATTAATGCCTCATATACCAGTGGCAATAGATATAACACCTGATATATCGGTGCTGGGGGGAGAGTCCCTGGATGAAGGCTTTACTGAGACCAAAAAACCACAGTTGGTACCTAAGAGAAATAATATTTGTTGTTATTTTTAGTTTTCTGGTTGATCCCAGAATTCACTTTAGTTACTCTCCTTCCATATGGTAATAGTGAGATTCATGTAAGTAAAGATCTGGATAGGAAGTGAGCACACATTTTCTAGAGATCAAAGGCTGTATTTCTAGCTAATCCTTCCAACCCATTTAGCCTTATGCCCCTTCACTTGTAGACTGTAACTAGAATAGAGACACTGTCATAGCAATCAGCAACTTGAAATTTTGAGATGCTGAGTGCTTTAAAATACCTGTTAATTCATCGCAATCATGGATGCCTTTTTATTGTTTTATTTATTTTCTAGTAGTTCTAAGCATGCCCAAGAAAGATTAAAATTCTCTGATTTCTTCCTTTTAACTGAGGGAGTCATGAACCACATCCTTACACAAAGGATAAGATATTTAGAGGCAAAATCTAGTAGTATAGTAATGCAAAACTATTACGTCACTTTCCCTCTCCAAGCGCTACACTCTGAAGAGTTCACAGTGGAAACCTTTGCAGTAAGACTAAATCTCATGGAAGCCCTTGTGCCCTGGCAGTGTTAGAGAGACTTGGACGCCTCAGTGAAATTGATCTCCTTTTTAACAGAGAAGGTTTATTAGCCTGTGGTGCCCTGGAAAGAAAGCTTGTTCTGGAGACAAGACTTCTCTCATGCAGAAGTGCTGTGTGACAGGTGGAGTTTGCAGCTAGCACCTGGAATTTGTGGGTTCTAATTCTGGCTTATCTTCTGTTTTATCTCTGGACACTAAAACTGGCTAAATCATGGTTATTTCTCTGCTCCTTGCTGTGTCACTTGTTTAATGGATATTATGCTACTCCCTGTTTTGATGCTGTGGGTTTTCATGGCAATGAATTTTTGTATGGAATTTTGTTCTCTAGGAACATGAAACCTTCTGTATTATTTCACTGAAGAGCATCACCGAACTGAAGAGTTCCTATCCATATAGATAGACATTATACTTAATGCTTTTAAAGCTGGCAGTATCATGTATATGCGTAAATGTTTTAAGTATAAAGAAAAGAAAACTTGGGAGTTCTGTCTAAAGACATATATTGGCCTTCTGGGACTAATATTCCAGGCTTCATCTAAAAAATAGCAGTCTATTGGCCACTGTTCTGTTTTATTTATAGTCTCCGGGGAAGGCCACAAAAATATATCTGGGGGCGAAATAAAAAAAAGAAAAACCTTTCTACTTGCGAGTCACATTTGGTTAACTTTCCCCCTGTTCAGATGCAAATCAGTGTCAGTATTTGTTTATTGAAGGTATAAACAACAATTTACAGTGCTTTGAAATCTTGATTTCAAAGTAAGATTTCTGCGTATCTTCTGTAAAAACACACACACAGATACAATACTTCCTGAACTGCAAAATATGAAACCAAATTTTCAGACTGTGTTTGTGTAGATAAAAGAGTAGCTACAAATGACCTGAGCTTAAAGCTGTTCAAATCTATAACTTTGGCACGACAAAAAATGTGCTAGTTTTCATGCTTGTGAGGTACATGTCTAAGGAAACCTAGCTGTGTTGTCTTCAGTTCACAGCCAATCTATTCTTCACCTGTTGCCTAAGCATATTCTGGATTCATGAAATATTTGGGAGTTGGATAAATTAATTCCTTTGAGGCTCTTTCAGCATTCATTATAATGTAGTGCACGTAGTGACTTTTAAGCACCAATATGCTCCATAAGATAGAATCATAGAATCATAGAATGGTTTGGGTTGGAAGGGACCTTAAAGATCATCTAGTCCCAACCCCCACTGCCATGGCCAGGGACACCTTCCACTAGACCAGGTTGCTCAAAGCCCCATCCAGCCTGGCCTTGAACACTTCCAGGGATGGGGCATCCACAGCTTCTGTGGGCAACCTGCTCCAGTGCCTCACCATCCTCATAGTGAAGAATTTCTTCCTTATAGCTAATCTAAATCTACCCTCTCTCAGTTTAAAGCCATTACCCCTTGTCCTATCACTACATGCCCTTGTACAAAGTCCCTCTCCAGCTTTCTTGCAGGCCCCCTTCAGGTACTGGAAGGCTGCTAGAAGGTCTCCCCGGAGCCTTCTCTCCTCCAGACTGAACAACACCAACTCTCTCAGCCTGTCTTCATAAGAGAGGTGCTCCAGCCATCTGATCATCTGCGTGGCCCTCCTCTCGACTCAGTCCAATAGGTCCATGTCCTTCTGATGTTGGGGGCCCCAGAGCTGAAGGCATTACTCCAGGTAGGGTCTCATGAGAGCAGAGTAGAGGGGGAGAATCACCTCCCTTGACCTGCTGGCCACGCTTCTTTTGATGCAGCCCAGGATACAGTTGGCTTTCTGGGCCGCAAGTGCACATTGCCGAGTCATGTTGAGGTTCTCATCAACCAACACCCCCAAGTCCTTCTCCTCCGGGCTGCTCTCAATCCATTCTCTGCCCAGCCTGTATTTGTGCTTGGAATTGTCCCGACCCATGTGCAGCACCTTGCACTTGGCCTTGTTGAACTTCATGAGGTTCACACAGGCCCACCTCTCAAGCCTGTCAAGGTCCCTCTGGATGGCATCTCTTCCCTCCAGTGTGTCAACTGCACCACACAGCTTGGTGTCGTCACCAAACTTGCTGCGGGTGCACTCAATCCCACTGTCCATGTCACTGACAAAGATGTCAAACAGCGCCGGTCCCAGTACCAACCCTGGAGGAACGCCACTTGTCACTGGTCTCCACTCGGACACTGAGCCGTTGACTGCAACTCTTTGAGTGTGACCATCCAGCCAATTCCTTATCCACCAAGTAGTCCATCCATCAAATCCATGTCTCTCCAATTTAGAGACAAGGATATTGTGCAGGACAGTGTCAAATGCTTTGCACAAGGTAATATGGTGAGGGAAAAAAATGGTAGCTGGTAAGTACTCTATTGTATTCCTTGAAATACTTTGTGCTTTGGGATCTATTTTGAAAGGGTTTTAAAAGAGCATTCAGCATTCTAAAGAGAAGTGTTCACATTTTGCACACTTTGTATTCACATTTTGTGTATACACAAACACATGCATTTACATCTGCACACATATGTATATATAAACATACATATATATGTATATATAAATTATTTGTTCAAGCCCAAAGGTTGACTCAGTAGCAAAGCCAGGAAAAGAACTGATGTATCCTAATTTTAATGGCACTTCTTTCTTCAGTGAACTACACATAATAACCTCTGGCTTAGCTTTAATTTTTGATATTAAGCAGACAGCATTGAACAAGATTACTCAGTCTAAATTACATCTGATTCCCTAACATGTCCTGTTATTAGATACTATTGCATAAATAGCTAGTTGCACTTTTACCCACAAAGATGATTCAAAGTGTACAGGTATTAAACACTCATGAACGTTTCATAATGGAGAGAAGAGACAAGTATTCTATTAAAAAAATTATTGTAGTAAAGAGGTGATTTTTTTTTACTGGTTCTCTTAATAATTACTATTCCAGGATACGTTTCTGGCTTGATTTAATATAAGGCAACGTATAGTTTCAATGTTTTAGCTCATAGATTCTGCTAGCTTTCTATTTTCTTTCAAAACATGTTCCAAGGTTTCTGAAGTGGTTTGGCTGATGTACCTATACTGTTATTTTGAAATCTGTTCTTCACCCCACTGCAATGTCTAAAGCATGCAAGTGAATACATTTACTCTAATAGGCACATTTAGCAGACAATAGGCTTGACATGATGTCCTTAAGTGGAAGATGTTTGGAGTTGGTTATTCAACAACATGACCTCATAAGACACAATTTAAAAGCAACATTTTTATCCCAGTAGAGCATGCATTCATAATTTAGCTTGGTTTTGGTACAAATGCTAATGCTAGTCTTTAATAATCTGACATGGTAAGAATATTTAGTCTCTGAATTGCTCTGCATATGTATTACAGCTAACCCTGAAGTTAGGTTGCTTGGAATTTTTAATAATCCTTCTGGAAACTGTTTTATAAATATTAGTTTTACAACATTGATTTTCCACAATGTAAGTATTTTATGACTATGTTGCATTATTGATCACTTTTCTCTAATACACAAACAAGCAAAATTTTGCTTTTCCCAGTTTATTCTTTATTTTGAGTTCAGCTTACAGGCAGAAATTTCTGCCACTTCACTCAATGTCAATACAGGCTTTTTATTGAATGGTTTGTCTATCCACATGTCAAATTGATGAGAAATCCATCATGACCTGTAGAAGGCTAGGGTGTACTCTAATCAAAGCTTGTTATTTCAGTATTTATCTTAACATCCAATTGAAATAATAATTTGGTTAAATTCTTTGCTTTTCTGAAATGAGATTTTGTTTTTAAAGACGACTGGAAATTGTGTCCTTGTCCTAGGCACGTAGTAATTACAGCATGTGCATAAGATATCTAAATTTGCTTATTCTCAGCTAGCATGAGTGATGATGGCAGAGTAGCTACACAGATATTGAATAATTACCCAAAGGTCATGGGAAGGATTGTGCAGACTGTTTTGAAGCCTATGCCACTTCGTTATCATGATACCATTATCAGAGATAACTGGTCATAACCTATGGTAGCAAATTAGAGAAATGTTTGCAGTCACCAGATTTTCTCTATGTGTATGTGAGTGTGGATGTAAATCCAAATCCATCTAGTATATCATATGTATTTACTGAGGAAAAAAAAGTGCTAGCTTTTTACTGTTTGCCAGTTCTGTTCACAGATAAAAATACAAAAAAATGAAATGAAGTCTATCTGGGCTTTCTTTTCAGTTTTTCTTCATGTCAAAGTGCAGGGTGAATTCTTCCTTTAACAATTGCATTAAAATCAATGAGAAAACAATTAAAATATAAAGATTCAAGAACAGCACCTACCTAACAGAAAATTGATTATTATGCCTGATATATGAGGAGGAAGGAACACTAAGGAATTGACTGAAAGAAATGTTGTTTGGAGGGTTAAAAAAGCAGTGCTGAACATGAAGTGACCAGATTTTCAAATGAATAACGAGGATTCATGCCAAGAATGGACTTGGTCTGTGGTGTAGGGTTTATTTAGAGGTAGATAGAAAGGCTCATGTGGAGAGGTATAAGAAGCTGAGTTATGAGATGAGGAATGAAAGGGTTTCTCTCATCACCTTCCTGAACCAAGTCCTCATTCCTTTTCAGTTTCCTGCCTTTTAATATAGAAACTAAATTATTTTAAAGAAAGGGATGAACATGTCATTGATCTTCTGGTTTCTTTTCTTTATCTTCTATTTATATGGTTTGTATTACTGTAGTATTTCCTAGTTCAAGCCCTTCGCTATTATTTTTATTTGAGCCCAGTGGCTTTTAATGTTTTAAAGTCTTTTATTCCAGTTACTTTGAATTCTTTCTTTTCCCTTTCCCAAGTTTTTCATCAAAACCTTCCTGAGTAGGTTTGTTTCTTTGTCCTTTTTCCTCACAGTGTTCCTTAACTGTTCTTTGCTTCTCTCCTTCAGCTTAGCTACCATTGTTCATTCCTCATCCACCCACTTACTTGCTTTACTTTTCTCCTGATGCTAACAATTGCCCACGTACATGGTTTTATTTCATTCACCATTCTGTCTCTTTCCTGTTCAACTCAGTCACCCACTAATTCATGCGTTACTCTGCCTCACACTTGCAGTTGCTCATTCACTCCATTTTAGGAATCCGGGGGAAATGCAAAGACAGTAAATGTGAAAAGGAGGCATAAAGAGCAAGAAGAAAGACATAGGCTGTGAAAAGGATGGAAGTGGACTGCTGAGAAAGAGGCAGTCAAAGAGATAGAAAAGGAAATCTGCCGGAGTGAGAAATTCTTGGGGTGTCAGGAAAGCAGTTACCATTGGGGTGAGTGTGTTTGGGGGAGCAGACAGTAGACAGAATAATTTTGGAGAATGGATAAATGGAGTGGAAAATTGCTGTTCCAAAGAACTTCAGTCTTCTCTGGGATGAACTTGATGTGTGAACTCTGTGTGGCTGAGCAAGTTCAAAAGCCTTTATTTTAAAGGTGATGACTGTTTTCTAGCTTTTTACCTTATAACTTTAAGGGGTAATTTTAAAAAACTGTCACAAGACTATCATGGTGAACACTAGGAGAGTCACCAGGTGCTTCTGTTCATCATCCCATGTAGACCTTATTTATGAATGTACGTTCCCTTGGAGAAGTACAGAAACATATTGCACTATATCAAAAGAGTGAATGATAATTCCCAAATCTTACTGCAGTTTGAACTCATAGGCTATAATCATCATCACTTATTGTATCTTAAAACAGAGCCTCCTTCTCATGGAGAAGCAGACTTGGAAGTTTGCATCTTGCATGCTAGCAAATTATATATAATGGCCAAATATACATGAAACTGAGAGATGTCTCATGGAATACACAGAAAAGTGCAGCGAAATACTTAGAACTTTAAAGTATACATTAAATAAATAAAAATTACATATATCCTCTAAATGTGTAGAATAAACATGCAAGAAGGATAAAAGTATAGGTAACATGCTGTGCAAAATTTCACTGAGCTGAAGGGCATTACTATGATTAGGTAATATTTCAAATTTATCAAGTAATCCTACAGCTGCTAAAGCATAAATTTATTTTAAATGAGTCTTTGCAAAATCTATGTGTATTTATAGTCAACATTAATTTACCGAATGGAGAATATTGTAGAAAAAACTGTGACCACGAGATGGCAGAATTCCCATTCAAACCTGAGAAGTTTTTACCAGAACTGCACATAGAATTAAAAAAGCTTACACTGAACTTTGTTTATTTCTGCAGCTATAATATGGCACTTTTGATCTAAATTTCCATCTAATTTTGCAAAACACGGGAATCTATGAGAAGGCTGTTTTTGTGTTTCAGCTGTCTTGTGTATTTTTGAGCCATTCTACCCTCTGTCACTGTTAATACTGCCATTTTTCTGACACATGTATTAACCTATTAGAAATGCTGTTTTAAAACATAAATGTATTTCTTCAAAATAATTGGCATCAGCCTAAGTTGTTTTAGTAGACTGAGAAATGTGGAGAAGACATAAATTTTCTGAGATTCACACGAAACATTAATCAAAATATTTCCCGTGGATGCTGTCCTGCAGACAGTTTGATGAGTATTAAAGAACTTCCATTTTCCCATGCAGCTAGACCTTTCCTTCTGTACTGCGGAGAAACCAAGATACTTTTGTTTGACACTTTTCAAAATATCTTCTCTTTCAGAGCATAATTCATCAAGGTGAGAATTTTAAGGCGGCTTGGTGTTGGCTGACCTCTCTGTCTAGGGAAGCAAGTTGGCAGTTCTATAGTTTTTTGGGATGGGAATCACAATATTGTGTGTTTCCATTATGACTCACCTCCTGCATACAAATATGCAGAAATATCCTTTTTCATTTAAAATAAATATTTCTAGCCCTGAGGGCTATGGGGGAAAACACTTGGAAAACAGATTGCTAAATGACCTAAGGCACAAAAAAGATCCACATATTTATGACTTAAAAAAATAATTATTTCAAAGGTAGTCAGTTTTTTTGTGGCCTGACTTATAAGCTTTTCTTTTTTTTAATGGTATGACTTAAAGCTGTTATTGACATCAATGAGTTTTGCCATTGACATCCAATGAATCGAGGCCAAAGCTGAGGGTTTTTGAAACCCCCCCAAGTACATTTTTAGAACAAACAGAAATCTTCCTGCCTCATGTTTAACTTCAAATATAACTACGAGTGCTAATGCACTGATTATAGGTGGAAGGAAATCTTTTGTCTGTGAATACAGGAGGTATATTTCCCCTTGCAATGAGCAAACACACTCTCAGTTATACAATAAAATATACAGATAAAATGACTTTGAAAATCCATTGTCTGGAGAGTTCTAAAATAGTGAACTTTAAGAATTTACACTAAATTTTTATCTTATGAAATTACAATCTTGGTGCCCAGGTTTTTTTAGATTGTGGATGTTTATATCGCCATATGTTCCTAACTGTATTAATATAAAGAAGAATATTATGTTCTTTGAGCAGTGCATCACTTGTCTCTGGTGTCATCTATACCATTTAAGAACATCTCTAATCTGAGAAAATTCCATGGCTGATATCTTGATTTATTGTTTTAATGTATCCGGAGTGCATGATTATTGAATAATCCCAATGCATTTTAATAAATTGCAGTGAAAGAGAGCCACGTGCCAGGTTGATTACCATAAACGACACATCAACACTTTTATAAAGACAAATTTCCCAGTGTAAACTATTCAAAGTGAATATAATGTCCTTTGATGCACTATAGAATAACGCTACCAGGTTAGTATTTTTAATATAGTGGGTTGGATGTTAGGAAAGTGACAATATCTGCTTTTGGCTTTGTCCTTTCCAGGTCATTTTATTTTATGCTTCCTATGTGCAAAACGATGCATTTGGGGAAGATACAAAAAGGTACCTAGTAACAACCTATGCATTAACACCACCTTCATGGTTCTGACCAGTCTCTGGAACCCAGCATATATACAAGAAAAGAACCCTTACTGTACTAAAATCTTAGCTCAGATTTTAAACCCAGACAATGATACTGGACTCAGAACCTCACTAAGCCAGTGTTATCATTTTGTCCTATTAATTCTTCCTGTGAAAACTGGGTTTCCATTAGCACTTAGCTGGCAAATCAGTGCCAAGGAGCACAAAACACAGCTGAGTTCTCTTGCAGCCACTGCTGACTGAACTTTTTTGTACTCACATTGTAATATCATCATTAGTTTTAGTTGTTTGTCAGTGGCAGTGTTAGTTCCTCTACAGATGCCAGTGTTTACCACAGTAGTATCTAAGATATTATGGTTTTTTTCATAGTAATGAGAATGCAAAATAAGTTAGTTTTCCAGACAGGTCTCTTAAAAGAACCCTCAGTGTCTGCATGCAATCAGAACAACAAACTCATTGGACTGTGACTGATGAATTCATCTTCATCATTTTTCATGGTTTTTGAAAACTGTATTGCTGGAATATTTTAGTATGGGAATTTTGGTAACTGATATATGTTAAGAATCATCAGTAAACTAGGAACTGAGCTGCAACAGGTAAGAAAATGGTTTTGCTTAATATCTTTTATCAGATGTGGTCTTTTGTGATGTAGGCCTATTTCTTTCAGTCACAGAAATATGAAACTACATTCAGAAACTGTCATAGATATTAATGTATATCTATGTACATGTCTAGGTATGTGTATAGGCTACCTTTGAATTTAAGTTTTCCTCACGGCACTTCTCAGGATTTCCAATCAAATCAGAATCAGAAAAAAAAGAGGAGTGTGACTGTTAGAGGTACACGAACATCCTTATCATCTTTTACACACTGTGATTTTAAATTAGCCTCTCTCTTTTTCTCTGTACATTCCACACTGCTAATCCAAAATATGGTTAGTCAGAAAAATGAGCTGATGTGAGATGTTCCTCAAGGAACTAGTTCATTCCTAGGAAACTAATGGTATGGACAACTGCTTTAAAAGAATGTGAATTCTTGATTCAGGTATCTGCTGAAGAAAGTTGTATTTTATTTAATTTGACATGTGGAAATCAAAAGTTTAGGGGCCTATGTAGGTCATTCTTCTTGTTAACCTTGTTTAGTTGCTTGTTGTCTCAGTGGAAGAAATATTTACATAATGTCTTCTTTCTGGGAGCAGTAAAAATTTCACGAACACTTGGAAGATGAATCTTACATTAAACTTAATGATTTAAAACACTATTTCCAAACGCTGGTCCAGAAGAATACCCAGAGTTTGCATATGATAGCTAAAATGAATTATGATTTTCTGTGATGGCAGTTGCTGCATTTCTACCAAAGTATGCAAGGATAAGAGAAAGATTTCACTAGTTACTTGGTAACAGGTGTGAAGATGTGTGCATTGCCTCTTTCAAACTGCAGGGAGAAGGTACAGGAAGATCAGGGACAAAAGCTTTAGCATACGAGAGGAGCCATTCCAGAACAGACTAACAGCTTTCTTATGCTATTATTCCATCTGACAATGGCCGTTACCAGATGCTTTAGAGGAAAGTGCAAGAAACCCTGCAGTGAGCACTTATGAAATATTCTGCCCGTAGAGGAAATTTCTTGTTAATCTCTGTCAGTGATGATTGGTTTATATCCTAGAGCATGATGGCTTGAAGGTTAAGTATAAAATAGCTTTAGGACTAGTACAACTCATACTACTGTAAAAGAAGCTGTTTTTTTCCTGAGATACTTTAGTTTTGTAATGTGATAACAGGCACTGGCCAAATGATGTTAAGCAAATTCCTTAGAATGTTTTGGCATTTATTGTAGAGGCTGGATAATGAAGGAGATCTGGGATAAAAACAAGAGATTAAGTCTGTGTCATTTACAAAGAATTCATGAAAACAGGCATGTCTTTTTTAATGACTTTTTGCTATCTTACATACATTTAATGGTAATATGAAAAATCTTACCTAATTTTGCTAGAAACTTTTATGAAGTCTTTAATCTGTTATGTGCCTTCAGATGATTCTTGAGAAGAAGTTTTTTAAGCTTTAATAAACACATTTTTATCAAAAATATTAAAATACTAGCTTTTGCATTGAAAATGCTTTCTGTTCTCTGGTCACATTCCCAACTTCTGTGAAATCATTGTTTTACTATTCCTTCTAGTCACAGAATATTCTGCAGGCAAAGACTGAATTTTCTCATTTTAAAAGAAGAGAGAAAAGAAGAAATCTTCAAGCTTTCTTTTCATATGATGAAGGGGCAAAAAGGCATACATCCAAACATCTTTTCACCCCTTTAAAATATGGTTAAATAAAGGAAAAGTGATACCCTTTTATTTTTGATTCATCCACAGGCACTTTTTTTTTGTGACTTTGTGGTAAAAAAAAAAGAAAGCCTCTAAATAATTTAGACTGTCTAATCTAAATAGGGTCACGAGGAGATCTCTTCTAGATCTAGCAGTGCTGAATGAGGATGTTACTATGCTCAGCTCTCCAAACCTATAATCTGCCAGCTGGAAGTTGCCATTCCCACAGCTCTGCTGGACAAAGGAGTCTGAGAGCTTTGCCTTATCCACTTCAGGCAAAGTCAGGTCTCTTTTCAAACTGCCTTCATCACCTGATTAATACTACCATGACTCCATATGGAGTTCTCATATGACCCATTCTGCCAACAAGCTGCAGAACTGGCAGCCTCTTGGGAAGAGACAGGAAGAAACTCTTAGGGTTGCTAATATATTCAATTGTCACTGCTCTTTGCTAGAGGAACATTTGTCTGCAGCCTACAAATGAGCTCTGTATGAGCACTCTGCGAAGAACATTGCTATTATTATGCTTGTGTTTTTGTGCACTGCTTGTGAACTTTTCATCTCCTTGCTAGCCTGGCTATCTTAATCTTGCTGGATATCTTGAACTTAACCTACTGTTGTATAGTTCAGGTTCTGCATATCCTCAGTGCAGGTTTCAGCCTAACAATTGCCCTGCATGCCAAAGGAGAAAAAGAGGCAAGGCAAGCAGCTAATGAACCAAACAATCCAAAATTGTTCATGATTGCAAAATAAGCAGAATTACAGATGGTATTCTCTCTACTTACTTTAGATTCAGACTTTCTCTGAGGTGGCATAGCAATATACAGGAACTAGAGCAGGTAGCTTAAAGTCCTCAGGATTTTAAGTTACGGAGATTTTTTTCCTCTGCTTTATGATACTTTATATGTCACTTATATGACTGAAAGGATTGGAGAGGAAGGCGCAAGTTAGGTAAGGCAATGTCTGAAATCATTAAACTGTTTTCCCAAGGTTATTCAGCGTTCAGTAAGATTTCCTAAAATTTTGCCATATGTAGTAATCATACTGCAGATTATTTGTAGACAGCTCATACCTGTAGGAAGATCAGTTATCCAAGTAGCCAAAAGCACTTCCTGAAAGACTGATGTACATAGGCATGCACAAGTGGTGTGTAAAACAGTGATATCTATTCCCATGTTATGGGAGTGAGAGGAAAGGAGAGATGTTAAATAAGAAATAGACATTAGCAGGCAGCTGGTGTGCTGCTTTGCCTAGTGCTCTTCTAGGGAGTTTGGTTACTGAAGGTACGCTGACTCTGGTACTTGCTGTATTGGGCATGAATCTGCTGCTGTTCTCAAGGAAATTCTGGCTTTATTTTGCAGATTAAAGAGAGTCCTACACTGAATAAAAATCAGATGACCACCTAACAGAAAATGGAGAGTGGTCTTTGTAGAAACAGCACCCTGTCAAACTGAGGCGTTCTTACTGGAATATCCAACCTGGTCTAAGACATAGTATTTTTTTATTGCCTTTTTGTATTTGACTTCTTCATTGAGACCTTTATCTCATTTGGTTTACTTTTTCGTGATATATAGTGCTTTGAAAGTATGGCTCATCAGTAGGAAAATGTACTTGAACAAGCATTTGCAGGATCGAAACTTAAGGGCATTATGTGTGATCAACAGATCCCTGATGTTATATAAAACTCTGTTGCCTTCCAGCTGGACTGATTCTTAGATGTCAGTCTGAATGTAAGGATGGTCATTTTGTTATACCTGTGAGATATATACAAATAATTTATAGTAAGAAGTAATAATAATTATTTTAAATCTTTTTTTTTTGTAGGCACGTAAGTCCAAATGCAACCCAAATTTTATAAAAAAAGTAATATTCACATGTGCTTAAAATTGAATGTTATTATACATAGAACTGGTAGTGTGTTAAACAATAAAATTAATAAATTTAAGTAATAAAAACAAACTTTAGAAGAAATTGGAGGTCTAATTCAACATTTTTTCAAAGTGATATAAAGTTGAAATGACATTCTAATGTACTTTTTTTTTCCTTAGAATTTAGATGTTGTGTATTTTATAGAAAAAGAAACTTGGAGAACATAGAATAAATTAGCATGAATTCACTGGAGGTACGCCAGCTACTACCTGCTGAAGTTATGCTCCCAGTTTTATTTTAATAACATAAGGCTAGATGAAATAACATTTTTGTCTTTTTCCTACTAATGGCAATCAATATAACTAGACCAGAACATTGACAGTATTTGCATCTTTCTGTAATGGTTAGGGAAATTCATCAGAAACAGTGACTGGAGAGAAATTAATGACTAGATAGGGCCTGGCTGCCAACAGACCTTTTAATGTTGATCATGAAAATCATTTGCTATCATACTGAGGTGTAGATGAATTTCATTTCTAAGTGGATTTTCAGTTTCAGCAGGGCAAAGTTAGTACCTCTAAGTAGGAGGAGTTTGTCTAACATATGGCATGACTCAGACTTTCTTTCTGGAGTTTACTGCAATAGTAGAAGATGCTCTGAATACATTTCTGTTTACATGAGACCAGGAAGGCTTTCACTCTTTCAGTGGTCCCTGCTGTTCATGTGTACTAGCATAGATCTGACTCAACTGGAGGTTGATATCAACTATTTTTCATTTGTACTTTTCACTGCTGTCATGTGCTATTTGGCTTTAAAGGACATGAAGTGCTTTTAGAGACATCACTTTCCGGAGATGATGCGTTAAATTTGTGGCTTCTTATATATTCACATGCATAAACAAACTGGCATACATAAATTCTGCAAATTGGTATCGCTCTGCATAGGACCCTGCCCTTGGCACTCTATCAGTATAGGTTGCAGCTGTTCTACTAAAGATTTGCAAGATCTTTTTTGTTTTACCACTATAATTAGAAACTAATAGCGAAGATGGCACTGGGTTTCACTCACATGTCATTTATGCACATATAATTTCATTGCTTAAAATACAGTTGCTTTAGAGGGGTATGGGCTCTGGATTATTTGTTCTTATTCCCTCCACTTAATAGCAGAGTCTTGAAATTAAGAGAGCACCCATATGACTCTTTGGACCCCAATGCCCGAAGTCCAGAAAATCAAGAATTGATGTAGATAACTTTTTATTTCTAGAACGGATAGAAGCAATTAAACAAAGAAAAAGGAGCCAAGACTGTAAATAAATTAATACCAGTGCATTGCAGAAAGTCTTAGCAACTTAAGGCAACTTAAAATGGCTCCAGAAACAGTTTTCAGATCAGCATAGATAACAGAGCAGAGCTGCAATGTGCTCTTTGTGTGTATTGCTAAATAAGCAAAGTCTGCAAAGTCACTGTGTGCAATAGTATAGACTGGATTTCCTGAAATCATTCACTTGAGAACAAACCAGGTAAGCAATCTTTTATTTCTAGTCAGTGCCTCAGTGCTGCTTGGGGTAGCAGCTTCCTTCAAATATCCCACATTGTCAGGTTTGTATTGATTTAAGAGCTCTGGTGTGCTACTAGAGCAAGACATCCTTCTGGGAAGAAATAGCCTCAAAGCATCTGGGTAACAATACCTTTATTAATCATGTGATCGAATATAAAAGGATGATTTTTAACATGTATTGTCAGGCTAATGACAGTGAGATACAGCCTCTCTAAGTGCAAATAGTGTAGTTCCGTAATGTGAATTATTCCTGATTTATATCAACTGAATACTGGTCCATGCTATGTAATGCTACAGTGCTACTTTTCATACCAAAAGTGGTCTTTTGTGGAACATATGCAAATTAACTGTGAATTTCATTAACTGTAACCTCTCTTGGGAAATCTGTGGAAGCCTAACAATACCAGGTGACATTAACTGCTTTTTTAAAGGCCAGCCGTAGAGCTTTGTAGCTTTATTTTTTAATGCAAAAATGACAGTTCATTGAGCTCAAGAGAGAAATACCTAATAAGGTCCTAATAAGGCTCAACTGTTTGGTGTCAGCTCAGAAAGCACATGAATATAGTATTCCTGAAAGTTCTTCAGGAGTTGGGGGCTGCTCCCTCAGAGCAGCTGTCTTTATTTAAACTCAAGCTTATCAGCTGGAGTTCCCAGACTGATTGAAACTGCTTCGTTGTAAAACAAGGAGTCAGTGTCTGGAGATGCACCTAGAAGCAGATTACAGAAAAATGCAGGTTACAGGCTACAGGGACAATAACCCCTATTTGGTACAGATTGTTAGATAAAGCTGTCTTGAGACTGCCACAAATGATAATGGTGTTCCCTACAAATTAGGATAGACATTTAATTTGGTTAAAAGACTGCTTCACCAAGCATCTATAGGAAAAATACATTTGCAGAGTAATCATTGTTTTTATTTTAGTAAGTTTACTTCTTATCAATTGATTATCTCAAAGATCAAAGACAAACCTCCTGTGAAACAAAGTGATGAGCATAAATATAAGAACATGTACAAAGATTTAAGTGCACCAGTATTCTGGCAGTGGCCAGTAGCTAAAGCTTTCAGAGAGAATAGCAGAACAGGACAAGTAGAAAGTAAAACTTTCCCTGCTATTGCTTCTAACCTCTGACAAACCATAGCTCAGGGACTTTGTGAGTGGGAAACTTCTTTTTATGTGTGTGTGTGTTATATAATGGCCTTTGATGAATTTTTTTTTCCATAAGTTTTCCTAATTGCTTGTTAACCCACCTAAGCTTTTGACATCTCCAACATCCTGTAGCTATGAGTTCTAGAGTTTAATTACGTGCTTTGTGAAAAGTGTTTCCTTTTGTTTGCTCTAAGTCTGCCACTTGATAGCTAAGTCTCCTAAGTTCCTTCATGGTGGGAACCAGGGAACAGTTCTCTGTGTACTTTCTTTATTCCAGTCAATATTTTATAGGGTTTCATCATATTAATCTCATGGGTGTTTCTTTTCCACCTAGTCTTTTTTTCATCTCTCCTCGTTAAATAACAACTTTTTATCATCCTAGGTACACTTTTCTGTATCTTCTCTAGTTCTCCAGAGTCTATTTTCAGACGTGAGGAAGTAGAACTGCATTCAATATTCAACAAGATTTATTCTGTATTCCTTTTCCAACTATGTCTACCATTCTGCTGCTTTCATGATCTCTCGTGAGTATTGAACTGAAGCTTGTATAGATGTGTTCATAAAGACTCCCAAAACTCTGTTTTGAGTGGACATAGCTAATTATGCTCATCATAGTAATAGTTGTTTTATATTAATGGATGTTGATATTCGTCAGATATTTTCTTGTCCACACACTCATTATTATGATAACCTTCTGTAGCTTGTTGCAGCTAGCTTTTGTTTTCATAACCCTAAATAATTTAGCATTGTCAGCAAAATTTGTCATCTCTTCATCAGCACCCCCGATCCTGCACATAAACTCTGAATAGAAGAGATATCCACATCCTTTTTGAGCTTTTCTGGAAAACTCCCTTCACAGAAGAATTTTTTTTTTAATTATTATTCTTTATTTCTTATCCCTTAACAAATCAAGAATCTTAGGGAATATTTTTTCTGTTTTTCCAAGTAACTTACTGTCTATAAGATCCCTTGGTGAGGAACTTCGTTAAAAGCTTTTTGAAAATTCAAGTACATTGTCAACCACATCTCCCATGATACTATGCTCTTGAATTTTTCAAAGAGCTCCAATAGTTTGTGAAGCACAATAATACACTACAAAAGCTGAGTTAACTTTTCTCATGATATCATATTTATCTGTTGGTCTACCAATTTTTTAAATTTAGTTTCCATTGGGTTTTTTTCCTGATAAAGAGCTCAGATTTACTCGTGCATATTTTCTTCTACTCCAGCTGAAACCTGTCAGTAGAACTGGCTTACTTTTGTTACCATTTATTCTCTCAGCACTGAGATCACTTTCAGTAGTATTAATCATCTGGCAATTTCTTATTTGACTTTCTTTGACTCGTAGGTGAATATCATGTCATTGTGGTGATTTGTTACTATTCATTTTATTGATCTGTTCTAAGAATTTTTTGACTGAGAGTCCAATTGCAGACAATTCCTACAATTCTCCCTCTGTAAAAAAGGTTCCTATCTGGAAACCAGTCTAATCTCATCTACAGAGAACACCAATATGAAGAATTAATTTAACTGTTCAGCTTTGGCCTTATCTTCTTTTACAGCTCCTCAATCATCTGTTGGTCCTGCAGAGTCTTTGGCAGACTGCCTGCTTTTGATGCTGAAAAGATTTTATTATTAGATTTTATATCTTTATAAAAAGTTCCTTAAAACCTTTTTTAGATGTTTTTTATGGCTTTATATTTCACTTTCTAGACTTATACTCTTTTCTACTTTCCACATTTGCACAAAAATTTTGATTTCTGAAGGTTGCCTTTATACTAGCAACCATTTAATAAAATTATTTTTTAAACCTATTCCACAACTGTTGGGTTTTTTTAAATGGCATCTTCTGTTGTTTTTATGAATAAAGTTATTTGAATAATTTTATTTTCTCGTGACAAAAAGGCGAGGAACACATTCTTTTGTGTGATAGTGAACTGTATTACAAGTGTACCCATGGTACATATAGTTGCACTGACAGCCGTTAACTTCAATACTAGTGTGTTTGAATTTAAGTTTTGATTTGCTGCTGCTGGAACTACACAGTGTTATTTCTGCATTTTCCCCAAATCTTTGGAGGCACAAAATTAAGATCTGAGGTATGATGCCGGAACTGTTGATTTGGACATACAACCTAAGGACAGTTTTATAATAATTGTGGTAGTCATACCAAAAGCTAGATTTAATTTTATAAGAAATGTGCTTCCAAGTAATTATACTTAACCAGATGCCAAATGAATGTTCTTCACTTTAGGGTGCTGTTTTAATCCAATGAAGTAAAATCAAGTAGATTATTTTATTACTATTTCAATGAAAATCTTTTTATGTTCTCACAATTTATAGGATTTAAATGGTTTGGAGACCTATTGCTGTTCTGTACTCTGTTTCCTTGTCCTGTAGGTCATCTATAGGAAAGATTATTATTAACATAAGCAAGTCAACACACATGTACACAGAGAAACTAAGTGTTCTGATGTAATATTGCAAACCTCAGTGGATTCCAGTATACCTAGGACTTCAAGGAGCAAAACGTGTTTTATGTTCAGTAATTATGTACTTGAGAAATCTGTATTTCCTGGTTTTGACAAAGATAGAATTAAATTTTTTTTCTTTTTTTTTTTTTCCCCTGGAATGATTTGCTTATTTTACTAGGACTCATGCAGATAGTATATGTGACTGACTTTTTCTTATGCTGATTTCATTTCTCTCCTGGAGAAAAACATTTTAAACGATTCAGGACTTTGACATAAAGTTTTGTGGTTGCTAATCTATAAGGTCTTATTCATGCAATCTCTGGTAACATGAAATAGAGAGGACTTTGCCACTGCCATAGTGATGAATATCTTAAAAAAGTTCTGCTTCATTTCTTATTCACTATGTAAATGTAATCATATGTACATAAATGGAGGTGTTCTTCCCCTGGTGTTCAAACTGCCTCTCAATACCATCACAGCCACCTTGCCCACCCACAGATGAACATTCTCCAACAATCATTACTAATTGCAGAGACATTTCCAATGTCCTTATTGGAAACTTCCCACAGACCCAATCTGGCACATCTGGACACTCTTCCACCTCTTGGAGATGAAAAAACACTCACTTTTCAGGTATTGAAATTACCGGTCAGTGTCCTGGTTTCAGCTGAGATAGAGTTAATTTTCTTTATAGTGGCTGGTATGGGGCTATGTTTTGGATTTGTGCTGAGGACGGTGTTGATAGTGCAGGGATGTTTTGGTTGTTGCTGCACTAGTCAAGGACTTTTCAGCTTCCCATGTTCTGCCAGGTGCGGGAGAAGCTGGGAGGGGACACAGCCAGGATGGTTGATCCAAACTGACCGAAGGGCTATTCCATGCCACATGATGTCATGCTCATATATAAAATGCTCAGTATATAAAGCTGGGGAAGAAGAAGGAAGGGGGGACGTTCGGAGCAATGGCGTTTGTCTTCCCAAGTAACCATTACGCGTGACGGAGCCCTGCTTTCCTGGAGATGGCCAAACACCTGCCTGCCCAGGGGAAGTAGTGAATGAATGCCTTGCTTTGCTTTGCTTTGCTTGTGTGCGCGGCTTTTGCTTTACCTATTAATCTGTCTTTATCTCAACCCATGAGTTTTCTTACTTTTGCTCTTCCAATTCTCTCCCCTGTTCCACCAAGGGGGAGTGAGCGAGCGGCTGCGTGGTGCTTAGCTGCCGGCTGGGGCTAAACCACGACAGTCAGTTTCACTATTTCTGTGATGATTTAAGTGTCCAGCATTCTCTGTGCCATTGCCCAGGGGAATGCAAGCACTGTACCAAGTTATATGCAGAAAATCAGTCTGCAAACCTTGTTGTTACTATGGACTAGGACAGACAATTATTAATGTTGTATTTTAGTAGCATAACTCAGAAAAATAGCAGAATTTGATAAAAACATAGTTCACTGGAATTTAAACGGGCAGCTATTTTCTATCTACAGAACTAAATCCAACTGGAGATGTGCAGAATTTATCAGTGCATCCAAATCTAGGATGTGAACATACAGCTTGATACTTAAGCTCCAGAGTGCTGTCTGGTTACTGCAGAAATTTCTTCCATCTTTACTAGCCCCCTGCTTTCCTCCATACAATGCATTCGAAGCAAGGGTGGGTTTGAAGGACAATAGATTGACTAGTTTGCTGAGCAAATGGCAGGCATAGGGCAATGAGAAAAGGGAGGTGCAAGTTCCCTTTGTTGTCAGGGTGCTAATGCACCTCAGACCAGCGCTAACAGGGCTATTACTACAGGCTGAACGAGAAATTGTCAGCTTTCAGAGTGTCTGCTGTGCTAGCTGCACTGTGCAAAGTATTATCTGTTTTGTATATCCAAATTGTTGAAACTTACTTGCTGGGGGTTGTTTCTTCCTTTTCTATTCCTTGTTGTCTGCGTATGTCAATCGAATTTAAGTTTCTTGCCTGCCTGTTCTTAAATTTATGATCAATGTCTGCCATTTTACAGCAAAATACCTTCTATTCAGATAAGGGAATACCAATTTTTTTATTGGTTCAAAAGATGAAGTGGAATTTCCAAGGGGAGGAGGGGAGGTGCTGCTTTCTTCTAGTTCTCCACCCACTATAAAAAAATGAGATGATGTTTTTAGTCTTCTTACCTAAATATCTTGGAGAATTTAAAAAGCAAATGGATTTTGACCTTAAATTCAGATGATAATGAAACAAAAAACTTTACTACCGATGAGCCACTTTGGACATATTTCAGGTCCCTCCCACTTTATTTCCAATCTGCCTAACCTACCTGTGTTACTTCACTCTTGAAGAGGAAGATATATGGTGATGGCGATGCTTAAATCAAAAAGCTGATGCAGCAACATTATTATTTAAAGTGTACCATAAATTTCTAATCGGAATTTGAAGCATCTGTATCTGTCATTGTATTATCATGCTTATATCATTGCAGTTATGGGGCCTAGAGTCATTTAGTTCAGTTAGAAGAAAGAAGTGAGAAGTTTGTGGATAACCAGAAATAAAGTATTTTCTATATTTACAAATAATAAACATTCATAAACATGGTACAGAGGAGCTCAGCATTGTTATTGACCTAACAGTAATGTGGCTCTATGCAAGTTGTTTGATCCAAACTCTTGCCTGCACTGAAGTGTGACCCAAACTTACTTTTCTAGGCCTTAAAACCCTAGTTTTGAAGCTGAGTTCCTTGGATCTATTTTCTTTTTTTACAACTTATCAACCGCCCTACAACTCTTCCTTATTGGGAGGACTGTTTTCTCCTATATGGGAGAAGATACAGGGCTAAAAAAGAAAGAATAAAGGAACAAATACTTCGGTGTCTCCTGGTAGTAAGCTGTCGTGTTTTTTGCCACCATCTCACACTTACCCTTTATTTTTACAGGTCAATACCCATACTGTGAAATAAGATGTATTTCAGTGAGGATTTACCTGAAAATCTGAACTGGTTAACAAAACAGTTGTTTTTAAATTTTGTAGTTCCTTTGGACATTCCAGCAGGGTTTTGGTGAAGATCCTCAGTGCCATTAGAATACTTTACTGCAATATTCCATTTTTTTGTCCTGCATGGCTCTTCTGAAGTGACCTTTCCTTCAGACTGCCAAGAAATTATCATATTCTAATGTCTCCTTCAGGCATTCCTTCTTGTGCTGTTTCCTTGGGAGTTTGGAAAAACCTCCATACCATAACATTTCTCCTTCACTTGTCTCATTAGCAAGCATTTGGCTGTTGAGAATAATTAGTAGCAGAGATGTTGGGATAGGCCTAATGCTAGTGGTATGTTTAAAATATCAAAACAGAGGTTTCTAAGCTGCCTAGAAAGTTGGGCTTTCTATATATAATTTCATCAGTCAGTGGAATAATGAAGACATTCTCATTGGAAAACTGCTAATTTATATGTAATTTATTGTAATACCAAGCCTAATGGTGCCTTCTTTTGATATGCATTTCAGTATGATATTCAGGTTCTCTGATAACACTGCAAACAGTACACAAGTCGTTATATTGTTTTGACCAAGAACCATGTAAGCATATTTTCTTCCAGCCTTATTTGGAGATTGTGTACATAGGCTTGATGTTCACTTGCTTTTTGTGGGGCGACAAATTGAAGTAGCTAGAGTGTGAACATTATTGTATCTGTTTCTCATTCCTTCAGAACCTCTCTTCAGACTTCTGCAAGTTTTCTGGCAATCAGGAGTCTTGTCTCACTGCTAGAATTTGACTTTACAATTTGTCTTACTGTATGTTAAGGTTGATCCTCCAGAAAGCTGAGGTGTTTAAAAAAACCTTTATGCCACTTTCCGCAATAAGCTGACAAAGGGGAGGAAAGGTCCATAGCTATTTAAGATTGTGTAGAAGGTCTTGAGGACAATGAGCTGATCCTTCAAACTTGGCTTTCAGATCTTCACAGATGGAAGCAGGAGAGCTGGAGCACAAACAAGGAGGAGCTCTATACATAATTCTGAGCTATGCAATGACCAGGCATGCCGGAGGATCTGGGTCAGTGCGTTAACAAATATTTCTCCAGGGTGTTGTTTTTTGGTATGTTGAAGTCATAAATAATCAGTCATAAAATAATATGACTGTTGTAAATTAGTTTTTTACCTAATGAATTGAGAATAAGATCTGATGGATTCTTGTGAAGATTGCCACCATAGATACTTTCATTTACACAAAGCGTTTTTTTTAATACAGGAGACCTTTGTTACTGCTGAAATCATAGGATTATATAAACTTCTATAAATGCTTTTTCCAAATATAGTGTTTGTTCATTCACATTTTTAGTGAATCATATGATAAGAGCTTTAATTCAATACTGTAGAATGTGCTTGTAGTGTTGCAAAAAATGCCACAAGTCATTTTTCTTTAGAATACTGAATATTTTTATGTGTTGGAAGTATAACTTTTTCCCTTCTTTCAATTACAGTTAAAGTAATAAGTCACTATGGAAGACAAAATAATTTTAAACTTTGGGAAAAAAAACCCCTTTCTGTCTGTAGTTATTCTAATACTTTTGCTTTTGGTATCTAATTATGCAGCAGCATTTCAAAAACATGATTATTGTGTTTATCAGTGTGGTATAGATGCTTAACTGTCAATGGCCAATAGATTCTTAATGATAACTCTTTTATTCCAGGCTTAGCTGTTTTAAACTTTTAATGTCTGTAAATTGATAATATCTTAATATTCGTTTCATTTTGATGGTGTTGGTGGATTTAGTATCACTGAGAAGCAAATGTGACATAAATGTATTATATACTAATGTAATACATTTACTAATATCACTGTCTATTGATATTTTCCATGATTGTTGGATTAAATTTGAAAAATAAAGGTCTTTGCAAGCAGGACAAGAGTTAAACAGCTGTGGTTGTGTTAAGTGTTTCTAAAAATGATTACACTGCATGGTGCACTTATTTCTTTTGTGTTTAAAATTGTGTTAGGCCTATAAAACTCAGTATGTCAAATTTGTCATGAAATAATTTGGAACTTAAGGGGCTGTGTGGCTCAGGATTATGTGTTACAGAGATGAGAATTTTATTAACATTGGAAAATGGCCACACTGATCCAAGAAAGCTGTATTGTCTTTCTCAATTTGAAATGACATGAAATATTATGCTAGGATTTAACTTCAAAGTGTTCAGAATGTACAGTATCAGCCTGGTATGCAATCACTGCAAGTGTGGGCATAAGCAGAAAAGTATCTGGCTCCAAAGATTATGGCCTTGGATATGAGTGCATATTCTTGGTGCTCTGTGACTTGTGAAAATGTTGATTAGAATGAAGATAATATTGCAAAGGCGTAAAGATCACTTTATGTTTGCCCAGTGCTTTATATGTGTAAATGCTTATATAAATGACTATTAAAAATAGTGGATGTATCCTGTGCTTTTTTATCTGTGTGTGCACAGAATATACTAGGAGCTCCAGAGTGCTAAAAATTAATTTAACCAAATAGCTTTTTAAATTATTATTATTACTACAAACATGCTTACAAGAGGCAGCATACAAAGTTTAAATAAATACTTACTATAAGCTGATACAAAAAAGATAAGAAATGCACTATCCTGTCATGGAAATGAACAAGGACATGACATTGGAAAGTTCATGACAATGAAAAAGTCAAAACATACTACCATTAGTGCAGATTTAATTGAGAAATTTGTGTAAATACCAATGGAATTCTTGATCTAGAAAAGCCTTTTCATGCAGCCTTTACTTGGCTCTAAGCAAATGTTTAAATTTTTTTCTGGTTTATTACTATTGAGAGATTTTATTTAGGATGCTTTTTGACAGTCATGTTCAGAGAGGTGTATGTGCTCCTTTAATGCTAATTGCATGGCTGTCCAGCTTGGGAGACTGTTCATCTGTGCTCCTCTTTCTGGCTTTCATGCTCAGGTCTCATCCTAACACAGAGCTGGGATGTGGCTGAGTGTGCACTGTGGCTGGGAGTTTAGGAACAACCTTGGATCCTGTCGGATTGGTATGCTCTAATTTGCTACAGTTTTGATCACTTTGATTTTAAAATGTATTCTAAAGAGCAGCTGTAAATTACATTTTTATTCAAGTATGGCTCAAAGTTGCTTCAGGCTAAAGTAGTTCAATCTTCCAGTAAGACACAGGCAAATGATGTTGACACAGTTAATAAAAACAGTTTTAAACCTAAGTTGGAACCTTCTGCTGGGCTTGGAATTAAGTACAGCTCAAGTGCAGTTTGCTCTCATCCATAATGGCTAGCTAAACATTGTTATACTCATTTTATTCTGAAGACACCTCTTGTAACATGTTTTAATATAAGTATATCTGGCCTGCAGTATCGGTCAGAAAGCAACTGCTGTTGGCAGTTATTTCATTTCTAATGTGCAATAACACAGCAGAAGCAATTCAGTGAATCACAGAAGTAGCTTCAGGGAGCCCATAGGCCATAGAACTAATTTCAGCCTGTGAGTAAATAAAAGATGTGAAAATACAGTTCCCACTTTCTCAGTGGAATCGGAATGACAAGGTCAATAGACACAGATTACTGAACTGTACACATTTACAATATTGGTACTTGTACCACATAGAGTATAAATATACAAATCCTTCCTACTCTGTCAGTCTAATGAGAATTATGTTCTTTACAAAACAGTGATACCATACTTCAGAGAAAAACATCATTTGCTTTTGGTTTAATATGCAAATAATTTTCAGTATTCAAATGAACTAGTTTTGGAATATATCTTGGTAATGGCCATAGAGCCTGCTTCTTATTTTCTGATTCTGTCTGAGGAAAATATTGGGATTTGTGGTAAAGTTGTCAGTATGAAAGTAAGAAATAAAATATTCCACCCATTTCCCCATGTTTACTATGTTTCAGTGATAGTTTATTTATAAAAAATATTTCACAACATTAGGAATAAATGGGGAAAAAAAAAGCCCAAGATGTTCAATGAAAAAACTCAGTTCTGGTGTCAGTTGCTGTCTGAGTTATAAGAGTTAGCTGGAATGTGTAGTAATATTTTCCTTGGTGGCCATTTTCCAGGTATATGAGATTAGAATATCTTTCTTTTCTTCTTACAACCTAAGAATTTTAATATTCTGAGGATGTAGTTTGTAACAGTATATCTAATATAACACAGCTGGAGCCACCAGATTTGCAATTGGCCTGAATTTTGTCCTGGGTTATCATTTTGTTCTGTTCCTACATCAATGAGTCTTTTCTCCTTGGTGAGAGAGCAGTCCTTTCCTCCTCTTCACAGCTCCCAAACAAAGAGAAAACATTTCTGCCCAGCAAAAAGACAAGCAAAAGCCATTCAGACCAACTAATTCATACAATCCCTGCATATTTACTGGCAGTCATTTCCATTTCTAATTTATCTACACAATTAACAGACACAACCCTACTGTCTCCTCCCTTGCCCCAACTGTCTTGCTAACCGTTTAGACACTGAAACCTGTGCAAAGTCAGACAACAATGAAATCAAGAAATTAGATTGTAAGAAGTTAGAACCTCTACACTTGACCTATATTGCCTAAGTGCTTGATAATGTCATTTAATTGCTTTTCTCTGATTAAATCTTGTGACAGGACTACTTATTAGCATTGACTATCTTGGAAATCCATCTTTAGTACTTATGAGACACCTTTTGATGGATTTGAAATGAAAATCTGTGCCATTACAGTATATATCACATAGAGAGCTCCTCTTATTTGTCCAAACTTTAACATATGTCATACACTTTGTATCACCATCAATTGACTTCATAATTAATATTTTCCTCCGGCCTCACTGGATAAAGATTCTCTGCAGCTTAGTAGAGCTCATGAAGTGAGAGGAGCTGTTGTCTGTATAATGTCTGCCTGATTTACTGCAGAAATGGCTAGATTTGCCATGACTGAAGGAGAAATCTAGTGGAACAGAAAATAAATATTCACAGTTGAAGCAAATGAATATGCTGCCATGAAAAAAATAAATTCTAACTATCTCTGAATTTCTGCAATGGCAAGTGAGCCAATTAAACCAAAATTCTGATGTATTAATTTTAATTTTCTAGAACACATCATGTTTGTTTTGAAAATGTTCTATTTTGTACTCTCAGCTATAGCTAAATCCAAGGAGCTCCTACTCTCAAAATATATGGTGCTATCCAAGGTTCAGTACTGTAAGAAAATCAAATATACAGATATTAGAATAGGCATTTGATGTAATAGATGCTTTTACCTTACATTTTCTCACTTCTCTATTTGTTAATTGGAGAGTATAATCCTCTTTTCTCACAGGATTGTGCAACAATACATTAATTAAGTTTTGGAAAGTATTCAGATTCTAGAGTACTGAGACCTTGACTGAAAAGCCCCTGAGAAAATGAGTGATTCGGTCCACAAGGAGGATTTGAATACTGTTCAATAAATAAGGCCTACAGATACATATTGAAAAGCACAGAGAGAGTACTGAAGAGCTGCATGTCAAGTAACCACTGTCTCTCTGCCGTTCTGTGCAAAGGTACAGTATGTGATTCCAATCCATCACAACACAATGGATTTGCAGTTTGCAAACAGGGATGTGTATGGGTGAGTTTGTGTGAAAATGTAAACTCATGACAATCAGATAACCAGTTTAAAGAATTTTTTGAAAACTAGTAAACAAAGAAACAGAAACTTTAACTGAACTGTTAGAGCTAGAAAGGCAGAAACCAACTGAAATATTGTCAGTATCAAACTATGAATTAAAAAAAACCCTGGTCTGAATTTATCTTCCCAGTTTTTTATGGTTATATGATGATGATTACTTTCTGCTTTCTTTTTTTTTTTCCTTCTGTATGTGTGTGGAAGACCATCAGAAATAATAAAGGAAATGTATTCTTTTGGCTTCCCTCTAATGAACATGTTAGGCGGTTACTTAAGTTTAAGCATGTGAGTGATCTGGAAGGCTTCAGCAGAACCGCATACATGCTTAAGGTTAAACATATGTTTTGGTGTTTTAGTGTTGCCTTGGAGATGACATCCAGGAAAACCTAAATGCTCAGATGAAGAATGACTTAAGCTAATACAATATTCCACAAAGTGGTGTGAATTTCCTTGTATGGCCTTTATGGAGGAAAAGAGCCTATAGCTGTGTTTCTAAGAGGTGTTCCGCACAGGTAGAGAAAGGCAGTTCCCAAACAGAATCAATTTGCTTGGGCAATGCTGTAAGCTTCCTCTCAGTTTCCATTGCAGCCCAGGGAAAAGTCACCTGAATTTCACACAAAAATAGAATTGCTTTACGTCTGTGCTATATACAAGACATTGGAGTTGTTCTTTTATTCATTAATTAAATATGTGATCTCCAAGTTATCAGGTGTACTCTGAGCTGACATCTATCTTCTGGGTTTTTATATCACATTAAGTACTTTATTTTTTATATATACTGGACTTGATTATATTGTCATTGACTTTGATATAAAAACGTCCAAATATTGTAAAGATTACAAGGAGGCTTGAAATAAGTTCTCTGTAACTTTTCAGTCACAAATAGGATAGTATCAAATGCAGTTATGGTGTATGTGGTTCAATTGTATTTAATTCAATCATTGATTAACTACTATGGGGAGTGATAGGAGCTCTATTATTGTTATTGACCATTTACAATTATTTGAGAAATGATAGGATGCTGGGTTTGTGAGGAAGAGGTACCAGAAAGCAATTGCTTCACAAGTAATTTGCTTAATTCAGTAAACCTAACCTCTACATTTGCATAAGTGACATGTGAAATCAAGGCTGGTAAGATGATCATGTTGTTATTTACCTATGGTGTACCCTAGTCAGAAAAGACACACACTACTGTTATCAGTGAAAGAGAAAATTAATAGTGCTTGTTTCAATTGTTCTTGAACTCTTAAGAGGGAACAGTGGTGTCAATACAGTTACTGGAGTTACAGGATGGATTTTCAATGCACCATATTTAAAAAACTGAAACCAAAATACACTTGTAGATGGAGATACATCCAATGTCCTGCAGAGCTTCCCCAAGATGATGGATTGAAAAAAATGTCACTATTAGAGGAGGTTGTCTTCTGCCCTTAAAGCATAAACGGAGTGAAGATGTCAGCTCACATTCTGCCTTCTCTGTGACTCCAGATATTGAACAACAGCACTGTGGCTAGGCTTTCAATCTCTGTTTTTAGAGAAGTGTCAACTTCTGTTTCAAATGCACCAGTTCTTATTTTTGCTTTCCCATTCACCCATGATAGTTCACCAGTCAGTTTAAGAAAAAACAGTTTTAAGGATTCATGCCTTGGTGATATGAACACCTGAGCTCCCTTGTGTGTTTCAATGCAGGAGCTAACGAGTGAAGACGGGTGATCTGTAGTGTAGATAATACACAGTTGGGTACCCTAGACGCGTGTCTGTTCCTTTGTCAATGATGTTAACAAAAGGCAGGCATGCTGAGTAGTCAACCACTGATATAAAATGTTTGTCAAATGGATAGGTTTATTGGAAAGAAAATGCTATTTTTGCTCTTCTAATGTATTAATAAAATGAACTAGATAGATAAGATAATAAGATAAATAAAAATCATAGCTGACTGGCACCTTTCCTATGAAATTTAATAATTAATTGTTTTTAATTGAAAATGGAAGGCCTAATCTTTCTTTCACATTAAGTTATGTTTAGCTTTCTCTGGAAATGTCTGTGGACCTGAATTTGCCAGAGCTATATTTATGTTTTTAATGTAAGTGAGACTTAAGCCCTGAGTTTTGGAGATTAGTGGATTTATGTGGGGTGAATACAAAAAGTTTTTTTCTCTTAGTATCTGGAGAGTATATTGACAGGTCATACTTTGACATGAGGACCATTTCTCAGTTATAGCATAGGGAAAGCATTAGTATAATAATACGTTTGACTTGTAAACATTTACTTCAGAAGTATATAGTGTTAAAAATGCTAAAAACATAATTTCAAATTACTTCTACTCTACCTTTCCTCTCTTTCAAAGTGTAAGAAATAGTATATAACACAAAGCTATGTCCTCTCAACTGTTACAGAGAAGAGGGCAAAGGGAAATTAAGGAATGACTGTAAAAATACTACGGTAAGGAAAGCAAGAGCCCAAAAATGCCCAGAACACTGGTACCAGCATGTGTAGTCCAGAGGCAGTGGTGCTCAAAGAGCAATTCAAAAGACATAAAACTCATCCCTGTTCCAAATCTTGATATTCAGAAGGGAAATTTAGAAAATGTGCTTTCAGGTTGAATACTTCATTGGCGTTGTTTCCATCTCTTTATCACTCAGACATAATTTGTTTCCTTGTGTTTCCAATAAAATGCAACTCCATGAAAACCAGAAACATTACTGTGTTAGATTAAAAACTGTTGAACGAAAGAGAATGTGCCTTTCACAAGATAAGAATCAGGAGTGAATTATCTAACTGCAGGAAGAACTTAAACTGATATCAATTAATCCACTAAGATTTGGCTTATTTTTAATATTTGGGATAGAATTTTCCTTCTAGTTTTCAATAGAAGATTTGTTTAACACAGAACACGATGCATTTCTCATACGGCATTTCCAGTCTTATACACTAATTGTAACCACCATGTGATGAGAGTGCATGGCTTGTTAGGCTCTTGTGAGGGTAGAGGAAAGAAAATAAACTGTTATAAGAAACAATTTAGAAGGCTGATAGGCCTAGCTCTCTAGGTAGGAATAATTTTCTGCTCAATACACAGTTGGGACCCATATGCAAAGAAGGGAAACTGTGGAAAAAAAAAGTCTGACAGTTCCATAGCAAATTTTAGTGCATCTATCACCACTGTTTCATTCATACTGCTTGTTTGTGGTTCAGGAAAAGCACACTATAGGAAGTTGAAAAGGAAAGACTTTATTACAAATGTTCCAAAAGCCACACTCCACATTTCTTTGAAGTGCTAACTACCTTTAGCTAAAACAACAGTAGACCACTTAGGAAAACATTCATGATATTTACATATGCCTTTAATAGATGAACGTGTTATCCATGAATATAGCTATGCTAGTGAATTCCTAATGACAGGTTGTTTAAACCACATTAAAAATGGCTCCAGTCTGAAGACTGATGATATAAGGAAGACAAAGGGGCATTGGACATGGAGCTTTCTCAGTAGATGAAGCACTTTCCTTTCTATTGTCTATAGTACTCTCTGCTAACCCAGCTGCTATAATGTCAGGAATATACTAAAAACTATTTCTTAAAAATATAGCAAGTTTTGAAAGGTGGCACGTGTGCTGTATCTAAGAGTACTGGGCCCTTCTTGACTAATCTTTTCATTTTCTAACTACATGCCTTCAAGGCTTTGTATGTGCTGGCTGCTTGAGACCTCTTCTAGTCTTCAGGTTTCTGGACAGCTTGGTGGACTTTGTAAAACAAATGAAAAGGTATTGTTTTCCCATCCACGCTGCCATCTGTGGCATCGTTCACTGTAGATGGTCACCTCAGCAAACATGAGGAATAAATGAGGATCAGTTTCTTACTTCAGTTAGTAGAAAAGGGTTGAGGGCATCAAAGTCATGAATATTTTGTAGCAATGAACTTATATGCACACCACCAGGGTTTGCTATGCTTCCAAGCTATTGTCTGCAATGTCCATTCTGCAAGAGCCATTACAGCTGGACTCTGTGAAACTGTTGTGTTGAAAATTGTCTGGGTCACAAGCCTTTTCAGGGTGTACATTTTTGTATTATTTTACTCCTAACAAGCCAGATTACATTCACAACAAAAAAAGTAGAAAAAAGTATTACCCCAAAAATGGGCAAACGTACTAGAGAAGCAATATAAATAAGGTGAATGTGTGGGAGCAAATCTCCAGCATAAACTGTAATATTTTTGTAAAATCATGTCTAAAAATAGTTTGTATAGAAATATAGTGGTTCTACTGCAGATCATTGTGTTTAAGGAAACTCACATTTTACATTTTGTGTAAAATCACTGTGCCTTCAGACTTGCACATTGTGTATAGAGTCCCATCAGATATACATGAACACCCACCCATGAAATCAGTTCCCTAATCTGGAAAAGCATGTGTCCTCCTTTGTTCTTGTTAGTAACTAGTTCCTTCCCTCTCCTGACAGCCCCCAGATTTTTAAAGCTATACTGTTAGGGAGGAAGACTAGCCACAGATTTTGATACATGTTGAATTTGAAAGACAGGATTCTTGACAGTACCCCTAGCACCACGATGGGCTATGGAGTCTTCAGCTCACCACTGACTCGGAGGGAAGCATGTCAATTATTGAGTCGCCAGCACCACCTCCTGCACCATCTGGTTTTGCTTTCAAGAGGTCTTCTCTTCAATGCCTGGTATTGCTCGCCTTATGAAATCTGACAGGATCACAGACTAAGACAGTACAGCAATGAGCCTGTTTTGCATTACTTAAACAGTGCAGTGGACATGAGGTTTCCAGCCACAAGGGGAGATTTTCAAAGGCAATTTGAACTCAACTCTCATGGAAAATCAAGAGGAAGACTGATCAGTGTCAATGTATTTCTGTAATTTAACTTACATAATGCCAAGAAGTGCTATTTCTGTGAGTAGGTGTGGTCTTAAAATAGTAACATAGACTTTTCTTTCGGGAAACCTCACTTACATCAATGCTGCTCCATTAGCAAGAGGCAAATCTCTTAAACCACTATCTGGTTATGACTATGCTGGATTCATCCTGTTCCTTGCTGTTCTTTGGATTCCAAATTTCTCTTGAGATAACATCGAATTGCAAAGTTGACTGTCTAAGATAATAAAGCTTCCCAAATTAATCTTCTTCTGTGTGGCAGCATTGCTATGCAAATGATTTTGTCAAAGTATTCACGTCTCATCAGAGCGTACAGTCCTTTAAACAACAGTATTATGTTGTCTAGAAAAAATGTGAAGTAATGTTTATAGATTATTGTAGGCAATCTGATCCATGAAGATGTCAAGAAGAAACATTTTAAAATATTAAATTCCAAAATATCATAGAGTGCACTGGTGATTCAGTATCAGTATACATATTTCAAGTGTCAGTATGGCACACTGCTGATGATTGCAATACCTCTTGGAGTGCTAAGTTTTGTTTTTGAAAGATGTAAGACTTTAAAGATTAAATTCATAAGGTATATTCGTTTTTCTCCTTTATTAGTTAGTAAACTCACAGAGCCATGATTCTGCTGGGGTTGGCACTACAGATTCAGAGCATTTCATCAGAGCTTGTGAAATATACATAGTTAGAAGGTCAGACAGTACATTTGTGTGGCAGCTGCATGTCCAAGATGCACAAATACACGTGACGTGTACATTTGCAAAAAGGATGTGTGAGCACATGTTTAAAACAGAATAAAATGTAACTTTGAACTCTTTGTTCTCAGTGTCTGTAGTTCCACTCTGTTCTCATTGATGTTGAAGATGCTGTGGTGCTTAATCAAGCCAGGGGTTGCTAGGCATGCCTTCAGTTTTAATTTCTAAGAGCAGCACTTTAGTGTGACAAGCCTACTGCAAAGGATTATAAGTTTTTACCGATTTCTTGAATACTGCTAGGTGGGTTGACATTAAAAATGTCTTATACAAGTACATGGATACTGACAAGTGACAGCTCTAGGTCAATACTGAGGGAAGGGGAAAGGTCATTTGCCTTAGTTATTGTACTATTGAAATAAATAGCAGGCAGAGCACCTTTGAAAATGCTCCTTTTGTATTGCATTTGTTTGTCTATTATTATAGGGCATTGTAGAAGAATTGCTATGCAATTTCACCTTGGATATAATTTTAGGTTCTTTATTCTCCAGCCTGCATTTAGCTGATTCTTTTTGTGCTCTGTTTGGCACTGGGTTTCTTTACTTCACCTGTCATATCTAGATACCTGTCTACTCACTGCAAATGTTCACTAATATGAACCACAGTTTTCTGGGTGCTGTCACTGTTCTTGCATGAAGCAAAAAGGCTAATGAGAGACACCATCACCACCCTTTACACTCAACTGCATCTTTATTTTACTGTTCTAGACACCCACAGATTTTTGCAAAAGATAGGATTAAAGGGTGTTTTGAATTTTCTAGACCTCTTCTGAGTAAGGTGACTGCTTCACCAGTAGCACAGCAGAATTCCCAAACCAGATGCTCTGCAGTGGTTGCTTTCTTCTATGCTTTCTTTAGCTCTTATTTGGAAAAATCTATTTTGTCTTTTTTTGCTGTGTCATTCTCTGTAGTTCTATAGCACATGAAAAATATGGGTTCTCTCAACATCTTATCTCTTGAGTACATCTTGATGTCCATTAGTAAGTGATCATATAACTACATTGCTGACTGCTCACTGCTCACACAAAATGTGCACATTTTGTTAAAGTCTTACATCTTTGTGAAATATTGATATCTGTGAAACACCTGTCTTTGATGTCTGTCTGTATCAAAAGAATTGGGCAAATTTAATTCCCAGAAAATGTCAGTAACTTTAGACAAGTTAGCACCAACGTAATTTGGCTAATACTATGCATACTAGATATTCAAATTTTTCTTTCTATATTTTCAGGAATGAGTCTAGAATGCCATTGTTTTCCCTGTCTTGTTACATTGACTTCATAAACCCCGTTATGAAATGCTTGTTTTCTGCTCATCATCCTGGCCTCTGCTCCTCATGGATTTCTCACTGGTATTTTCCACATCCTTCTTCAAATGTGGACCACAAAACTCAACATAGAGGTAGTTTCCTCTGCTAAATTGTATCAGAGGTAAAACTTTCCCTACTTCTACTTGATGTTCTTCACGTTATGCTCATAAGTGTTACATTAGCTTTCTTTGCCACAGATTCCTCTGACAGCTATGCTGATGTAATTATCTACAGTGACCCATATGTCTTCCTTTGAATCACTGCTTTCCAAGACAATTTTAACCATTCTTGAGGTATAGCTTGCATTCCTGGTTTCCAGATGGAGAACCTTGAATTTGGCTGCTTTAAGATTTCTTTAACCAAGTAATTCAGCTCATTATTTATGACCCACTGCACAGTCAAATTTCTGCCATATGTCCATCCTCCTTTTGGCTTCACTTACTTTAGGCTTGAAACTGATGAACATTTTACTCAATTTCCATTAACTAGCACTTAATTTTTGGCAGAAAGTTTTAATAATTCTGTTCAGTTAGCATCTCTTGCTAGTCTTTGGTCCGGGTAAAATAATAATAAAGCCATATGCATTGTCCACTAGCGTGTGTCAGCTATGGAACCAGAATAAAGATAATGTATGACACAGTAATACTAGTAGTTTTTCACTGGCTCTGTTCTTGCACCAAATACACAATTTGTGTATGCATAATTAGCTGGAAAATAAAGATGTTTATTTTGGTGAAGTTTCACCAAGGTTACAATAAAGAAAAAAATGTAAGCAATATGATTTGTATAAAATTAGTAGATAGAAGCAATTCAATACGCACATTGAGTTTAATGTCTATATGCATGTTATCACTGGAGCAACGACTCCAAATTGGCTTGGACAGAAATGCTCTCATGAACAGGAAACAAAAACTTCCCATGTTTGACAACAGGAGTGATTTTAATTATTGTCATTGCTCTGCAAAAGGAAACCCCCAAAAAACTTTACACATGAATCAGACAGTAGCCAGAAAAGAAATAAGATTAGAGAAAAAAAAAGAAGAGCAAAATGATAGCTAAGGTTGGAGAAATGAACATTATGTAGAAGACAAATCAAAATGCACAGTCAGAAAGCAAAATCAAAGAAGCAGTCACCTGAAAAGCACAGAAGGCTCATAGAAGTTATCTGTTTAAACTTTTCTTAGTTTTTAAAATGGAAAGTTTTGTGATATATGTATAGGCTGTCTGCGTAATTTGCACTACAATATTTCCTATAATTCCAGTCTCCACTTAGTGTTGCCAAGTAGGAAGCTCAGATTCCTAAATCGGTGTAGTTTGCCATTCTTTTAAAAAGATGGCTGAAACTATAGGTGATGCTGTTTCCCACTATACATATATATATATACACACACATACATGTACATATATGTATTACTAATGTTTAGGTCATTTACCTGGAAACAGAAATCGTGGAAGGATTATCTGACTCATCGCGGG
Organism: Ciconia boyciana; assembly: GCF_034638445.1. Lineage (NCBI taxonomy): Eukaryota > Metazoa > Chordata > Aves > Ciconiiformes > Ciconiidae > Ciconia > Ciconia boyciana. The sequence goes on from NC_132938.1 coordinate 18,514,065, forward strand.
GGGTTTGCTGCCAGAGTTTCCCTTCACAGTAGACTAATCATCAAACTATAAAACAGTCAAAAGGAAAGCAGCCTCCAACATATGAGTTGTTAACCCAATAGCCTGTCTCCATCTAGACCAATAATGGTTAGCAATATACAGTGGTCCTCCCATGGTATACTTCTAGCAGTCTGGAAGATTGCGTTTTAATGGTTGTATTTAATAACCACCAATAAATGTAAAATAATCCATGTCTTTGCCCAACCCTGTTTTGAACCAGTTTGCCCTTTTGACCTCTACAACATCTTGTTACAGCTGAACTATAAAAATTATGATTTGATTGATACACACACAATATTCTCACTTAAGGGGTCCCTAGTTCTTTTAATGCAAGAAATACCAAGTCAGTATTATTTTTTATTCTCTGTACTATATTATTCACTAGTTAATCTCTGTCAATATACTTTGCTCCTGCTGTTCTCTCTCTTCCAAGTTAACTTGTCTGGACCACTTAGTCCTCCTTTGTACAGAATGCGAAAAAACCCCAGGAATATGTGCACACCTGGGCATGTCATTTAGAAGTTTAGGGAGTTTTCAGGCAGGTGGCAACTGACTTCTGAGTTTTCCTAAGACTGGTGGTCACAGAAATAGGGACTTTTGGGGTCATTTTCTTAGGCTTAGTTAAAGAGCATCCAGTTAAGTTCAGAATTGACACAGACCTCCCATATGTAAAGACATAAAGCAATTAGGAGGAGCAAATACTTTATGTCTGATGTTAGTTCTACTATCTTGTGCATATCATTTTCTGTAAGAGAAGAGAAATTCCATCTTTTCTTGAGCTTTGTCAGCTTATCTTTCTCAGGTTTTTGCTAAATGTTTCAAATTAAAGCTACAATGGTTATTTACTGTTCTAACAGTGGGGTTATTGCCCTGCAGTTCTCTATACATTGTCTCAAGATCTTTTTTGGTCCTTTCTCTTTTTTACCCAACTATTTTTATCCTTTTCTAATGCTGCAAGTCGTCATTATGCTCTTTAAATCTTCTTTCCTTCTACAGTGTTCCTTTTGTTATGTTATATATAGTGGGTCAAAATGATGTCTGGCACAAAGCCACAGTATTAAACCAGGAATTAATATGGACCAGTATTCTCAGACTGAAAAATGCTTACAGTCATTTAAACACCAAAGATAAGAGAGAGAGGCATATTTCTAAAATCTTTGCAAATGAAGGAGACAGGACTGCTGTTTAAGGGAGTTTCAACCGAGCACAGAAAGACTGAATGCAATCAATCAAAAAAGATTTATTCAAGAGTCATAAATTAGGCTCTACCTTAGATTCCTTCAGTCTCCCTTTCTTATATATCATCTCTTGTCCTGACATTCAGTCTGAAGTATTTCCTCCAGCCAGTAAAGAAAGATTTTCCAAACTCAAGAGTCCAATTAGGAAAAATGTTCCCTTGCCTTTCAGCATTGCATTATCTGAACCAGTTCCCTCCAGAGAACCCTCTACAATGGAGGCATTTATAACTGAAAGTATCTCAGTAGGAAAGGGTACTCACTTATTGTATGAAAAATTGAAAACTACAGGCTGAAAACAAGCACAGCTTGAGGGCTGCAGTATACCTGCTTTGTGTCTGTTTTATGACTGAGGCAGTATTCAACAATTGTGAGGAAAAGACAGGGTAAAGATGGGCTGAAAAGTTTGATAAAAAGTAAGAAAAGTGTTTCCAGACCAGATGCTATAAGAGGGTCCACAGTTACAAGTGCTCATTCCAATTTCCAGTAAGGAATTACTTCAGCGGCTTTTGTTTTAAGGATTCCCTCGGCTTTTGAAACTGCCTCCTTCACTGGCACTTCCAGTTCCTGCAACAGCTCCTGTTCTGTGAGTTAGCTGGCATCTCCTGGTCTGTAAGGGGAAAATTTTAAAAATAACAAACTTTAGCCTCTTTCCCTCCATTGTCAAGGTTTTGTCAACAATCACAAGAGGTAGAAACATTCTCAATTGCTTGTTCATCATGCTGTGATGAATGGGTCTCTTAGCTGTGCTGGCACAAATGTCTGTGAACCCACACTGTCAGCTTGCAGCAAACTGATTTGGCTTTGAAAACACTTTTCTCTCTCCTTCTCTCTCTCTCTTTCCCCAAGTAAACTTTGAGCCTGAGCAATTGTCCAGATTTGCTCTCAGCAGAGGCATAGAAGTGGTTTTGCTAGAAGAACTGAAAGGTTAATAAGGTGCACAGGAGTGGGTAACATCAGAGAAGCCAATATTGCTACTGAAACCACAGCCTGAGACACCAAGAACTGGTGCTTTATAAATGACACCAAAGGTTGGAAACACAGATCCCATGTATTTTAATTACATGACATCTAATTTAACTGTCTGTTGGAGGTTGTGAGCATATGCTGGAGAAATATCACTGTATATTTACCCTGTTTTCAGAGGCAGGTTTCTAGGCTCAATAGACATAAGCTGTAGTTGTTCCAGAGTGCTTTATATGCCCTTCTTTAAACATGATATTTCTGTCTAATCATCAATTAAAATAACTAGGCAAGACCTGATTCGGTTATTTCCTTTCAGTTTGTCTGTGCTATTGGTATTCACCACCTTTCCCATCACTATAAGTTCATTTGTTTTCCTTGTGACAGCTGATGTCAAGCTGATCTGTATTTATCATCTCACCTTCAATATTTGCTGGGATGTGCCACAATTAGAGCAGCTGACATTTTGCTGTAGGCAGAACCAGAATTATATTGTGTGCATTCTCTGTGGGTTACTCGTCTGGCTACCCTTTACAAACACACAGTCATTTAGATTCATTTCTAGGCAGTTCTGTATTCTGTGTTGACACAATACAGCACTCATTTTGGGTCCTGGGTTTGGTTCCTGCTTCTCTGTATTACAAAGAGGTAATGTGGCTGGGGCAGTAGAGAGATAGCGGTGATGGAAGTTAGAAGGGGCAAGGTGATAGAAATCTAAATCAGAAACTAAGCAATGACTAAGACCATTTCTGGCTGGTCAAAATGTTGTGATACACAGCTCTCTGAATTGGTGAGAGGTTGGTGGTTGCAGCAACATCTGAACAATGCATCTCTGATCCAGGCAGACCCTAAAGATCTGAGTACAGTAGATGGGCTGAACACAAAATAACTACCTGTTGAGGACGCAGAGTTGAGAAGGAGTGTATCAGTGAACTGCGGCTTAGGGAAGAAAAAATATGGCTTAGAAGAGGATAAAATAGGTGAAGGTGCAAACCTATGCACAGGTCAACTTGAAGGTGTATTGTGCATTGTGAAGCAGAACAAATTAAGAATAATGCATCCTTCGGGTACCCCACAAAGAGGTTAGACAAGCTAGAGTATCTGGGGCTAGTTAATTTAACTGTATTCTCGCTGCACATAAACTCAGTCTTAACCTCAACATCTCACTTTATTGACTCTCTATAGAGGCAGGCAGATTTCAGTGAGTTCAAGTGGACTTAACTCCAGATTTGGTCATAAGCTTAACATTAAGAGTGAACATTATATGTTAAGTCTCCCCATGTTGTTTAACCTAACCTAAGAAATAAATTTAGTTTTCCCTTCCCAATGCACATTTTTTATAGACTTCTAATTAATCATCTTTGGCATGTAACTCCTTGTACCTTTTAGCCTTTCTTTTTGGTGGGCTTTGCTGGTTGTCTTGTTCATTGTCTTCTTCAACAATAGACAAAAATTGGGTTTGTTTGCTGACTATTTCAGATTTATTGGTACATGTTCCGAAAAATGAGAATTTTGTTCCTTAATCAAAAAGTAAGATTTCAACAGTTGGTTCATTCATTATCAAGATAAAAACTAGATTTCTTGGGAAAATAAACCATTCCATGATAGCCAAGGTGTTAATACCTAATGGTATTCTGAAAGGATGCTGGAGAGTCAAAGCAGGAATAGTGTTATGTGATCTAAAGATATACATGGGCCAAGGTTTGTCAGGAGAACTACTATCTTGTATTAAGTCAGCTGATATACTTACAGTAGCAGACACCCATCACAGCATCACTCTTGTTGGCCCAGCGTCTAACCCCAAGCTGTAAACTCTCAGCTGGCTCATCACCCATCCCTAGGCAGGGCGCCATGCATCCCTGCTGCTCTGTCACATAAAGGGCAACTGCCCATCCTTGCCATTCTGGTCTGTTTTTCCTAAAGTGCCTGCATCCGATAGCTGTGGCAGCACTCCAGCTGTGTGAGCCATCCCACCACGTCTCTGTGATTCCAAAGAGATCACAGCCCTGCAATCGCACGCAGACCTCTGATTCCTCCTGTTCATTGCCCGTGCTGTGTGTGCATTAGTGTACAGGCACTTCAGATGGGCTCCACTCATGCTGATTTCCCAGGAAAAGTGTGAGCACAGTCCCCATCATGCTGTCCTGTCTACATTTCCTTATTTGTGTGCCTACTCTTGGGGTGGCATCCTTTCCGCCCTGATTTCTTGATTATGAGATCTCTCTTGTCCACAGCACCCTGCACACTTTGCTTGCCAATCTGTGTATTTTCTTGTGTGTTTTTTAATGAAGGCTTTTATCAATCCTGGTCATTGTGGGTGCAAACTGACATCAGAGCACCCACATTGTGGGTGCAAACTTATAGCAGGGCTAAAACTGACATCCATTTATGCAGTACATAACTTGCAGCATTGGCAAAACAAATGTGCTTACATCACTAGACAAACAACAGAAGACCTTGAAGACTAACAATGGTCATCTTTCAAGGCTCTCTTGCATATTTTATGGTAGCTCTGTGTTACTTTCCCACTGCTCTATCCAACAGCACATGATAAGCAAGAACGATATTTTTAAATGGGAAGATCTAATGACTTATTCTATATGAACTTAAAGAGAAAAAGAGTGATTATATGTTTGTTTTAAGTAATCATTTAGTTTCATTTAATTTTCATTTAGCAGTCTCAGTTCAGACTGTAGCACTGTGTATGTCTCATGCTTTCACTTGTGCCTCACAGACTTCACTACCTTTTAATTAATTACCTGAGCAGTTTAAGATGTTGGACAATGACACTTTAAATCTTTGGGCCATGTTTATCTTAGATTGTATGTTCTTCCCTACAGTCCAGGCATGGGATGGTCTGAAATAACAGTAATTTAGAGCTCCCTTCAAGATAGGCATTATGGCTAAATACTCAAAAAATGCCATGCAATTCATCATGGTTGAATCTGCATATTATATGTAAAACTCTCTCCATTCAAATAAGTTATCTTCGTTCCAAGTAATACACCAGTCAAAAATAGTGATGAAAGACATGAGCCACTTCCTAGGTGGTTTTTTTGTTTTATGTTTTTTGCCTTTTTTTTCCTGCCATTGATTACAATAGCCAGCTGGCAATTCCTGGATTTCTAGCTTTCAAGAAATCTTCTAAGATGGCTGAAGGTTAATATCAGACACCCACTGAAGTTTTAGTCTTGTTTTGAAGAATATTCTAGATGTGCCTTTTCAATATTTATGCAGCACTCTGACAATAGAAAGGGATACCAGTTAGGTTTACTTCTGTTGCAGGCATTTTCTGCCATACATCTTCCCACTTTTGCCATTCTGAAGTGGATACGTGGCATGGAAAGTAGAAGAGAGAACTTGAAGAGGGCTGCTGAGAGTCTGAAAGAACCTTAAAAGCTATTAAATGTTTCCTTTCAGAGCTTCAATATACATGTTACACATACATAACATTTGTGTTGTACTCTTGCATCTAATGGCATATTTAGATCCTCAGATTACTGGGCATTTAGACCAGGAAGCAGACAACAAGAAATGCTTTTACCTCAGGGCAGCCTGATGCTTCAAAGGAACCAGAAAAGTTTGCCATGACAACTTTGGAAGGATACTTTTTTGTTTTTGAAAAGGCTTGAGATGTATGCTATCTTGGTGACACACCCTAGAACAGGAAAGGTGCAAGCTAACTATTTTCTTCATTCCTGAGGAAAAGAATAAAGTGTCCCTTTTCACTGGTACATGGATTGCAGTATTTGACAGCATTCTTTTTAGAGTTTGACAAGTATCTAAGTAGTGATAAGGCTAGGTATCAAGGAGGCTAGGGGGTGATCTGAGAGCTTACAGCTGCTTGAAAGGCAGTCACAAAGCTGACACAGTCATACTCTTCTCAGTAACACCAGATGACATATTAAGGGGCAACAGCTGCAAACTGCACTTTGAGACATTTAAGTTTCCTTGCTGTGAGCTAGAAGGCTGCCATAGGTCCCTTCCAACCAACGTTTCTACACTTGTAAGAAGAGGAAGTGCACTATACCAAATTAATTATTACATGTTTTAATTTAATACAGTTTTACCTTCTTGTTATATTCTATCAGATGGCTGTATCAGAAGTCTGAGCTTTAACCTACTAATGACAAGTTTCCTATCTTCTCAATATTTCACATAGTAATCTCATGACATAAACACAAAACTTCATTTGTTGCCAAGTACAGCTCTACAAATAGGAAGAAATAAATATATTAGATTTAGAGATTCATAGATTGTGATACAGCAAAGGACAACTTTCAGCACGTAATCTAACCTCATGACTGCAGGGCTTTTTCAGATTATTACTTGTGTGCACTAGACACATCATTTAGGAAAAAACTTTCAATGCAATATGGCATTTCCAGTGAACTTGCAAGACTGGTAATTGCAATAGTGACCATGTCTCTTCAGTCTTTGCATTTCCTCACTCATTAATTTTTTTCAGACATTATCGCCAGTGATGTGATGTTTCTTTTTATTGTTCATTGATAAAGATATCAATTAACATAAATCTGAGATCCTATCCCATATATTCCTCATTAGAAACATAATCTTTTGGTAATTATTCACTGTTCACAACTCTATGTAGACCTATCCATTAATCTTTTCAAATCTTAATGTTTGCTTTTTTTTTTTTTTACCTAGCTAAGTGCTTCCTTTTAGAGTCACATCTCCTTTTGAAAAACATATCTTACCATGATCATTTTTTCCATGTATCTTTTCCCCTTTTCTTTCTTCTGATGAGGTTTCCCACAAATTTTATCTGTGGTGATTTCATTTTGATCTGCTCAAAAAAGTGGGGACAGTAGCTCAGGGTCAGCCATGAGCTCATCCTCCCATCTCTCCCCAAACTGATGAACATCGTTAAATCTGATGTCTTTTGACCACACATCAAGTCTCTGACTGATTTTTTCTGAAGCTTTTCTCAATATATCTTGCTTTATCTGAAATAGCACATTCAAATTCTATTTCCAGTAATAAAAAAGACACCCCAAATACCCCAGAATATAGCTTTAAGAGCTATCTAGAAGTTTGAAAGGAGTTCAAGGAAGTAAAGGCACCTTTTCCTTGCATCATGACAAATTAAGATACAATTAGCTCTGAACAAAATTAGTGAAGAACCAGCTTAACAAACTACTTACTTAGGTAATTGTGCAAATCAGATTCTTCTGCCTTCTTTTAATTAATATTTGATTTTCTCCTAAAACACTGCGGCTAGTTTCCACTTGCAACATATTATCTGGTTGTCTCCAGCTCTCTTTTCTTAACTGTAATGGAAAGTTTTCGATTATCTATCCTTTCATCTTCTGAAGTGTGACCAAATGATGGGTTGTGAATTTTCAAAAAATGGTCCTGATGTCTGGACCACAGTGTCTTTAAGTGATGGAGCTTCTCCTTAAATATGTCTTAAGATATTTGCTGATAGAGATTTAGCTTGATTTTTTCAAGCTTGATTTTTGATAGGAAAAAAAAATCTAGGAATATTTTCACCTCTTCCTAATTGCATTTGCATACTGTTCTAATATATTTCTCCCAGGAATATGAGGAAAAAGTCCAGATACTGATTTCTACTGTACTGTGTAAAGCAAGTAAATTAATGCAATAATCATTCTGCATTTGTATTGTTTGGCTAAGAACAGAGGATACTGTTCTTACTGGCTGGTAACTCTTAAAATCATGCCCAACTGTTTATTTTATGTTATCTTTTTCTTGAAGTTTGAGAACTCTAATGCAGTGATTTAGAAAAGACTGTGTGAGGGAAGCATCATGTGCTTATTCTTTATTGCTGCATCATATAATACCAGGTCATTAATCATTAGTAGAAAGAGTAAAGGTCCCAATTTAGTGCCCTGGGGAAACATCTCCATTAATTGCTTGCCAATTGGAGGGGACACAATTGACTTTAACCTGCTGGCTATGGTCCATAGGAAAAGCTCTGACCCATTTAATCAGCCTGGAATGTGTTCCATAACCTTTCAAGTTGGATCATCGAATGTCAAGTTCTGTCGAAGGCTTTATTTAGTCAACCATGACTGGTAACCTCCTTATCTTCTGCTTTTCGTGTCAGAGGTACAATAGTTTTATCAACAAATGTGCGGCTATTTTCTTTTAAAGCTGCCAAACTGTATTCTGTCCAAATAGCTTTTAAAGATTTACCATAGCTCTGCTGCTATCATATTTTATGCACAAGCTCAATTGAAAAAGTGAAATTTGTACTTGCTTTCTTTTGTCTGTCATTTAATCTGCACTGTGAATAGTAAGCATTACTATGTGAATAGTGAGCTTCAAGCCACAGTAACTTCCTCAGAGACTTGAGAAATATTAATAAAAGATTCTCCTACTTTCTGATATGTAGTGTATTCTTTCCTTTTCTTTACTGACCATAGTATATGTTAGCATGGTACCATCATTACTGCACTTTGTGTCACTGCTAACAAGGAATAAATGAATTCAGAACTTCTGATGGCACTGAATGACACAGTGAATCAAGATGTTACTGTTGTTGGTTGGGTTTATTTCTTTTATTTCTGTGCACTTGCTTCATCTACCAGTTCAGGTCACCTAAACCATTTTGTCATGTTTTATGATAATATCCAGTAATATCTGCTGTTCTGGAAAGAGTAAATCAGAGTCCCTTCTGAGGGAAGTACTGGCTTTGTATTTTGGCTTATTCAGAAGTAGCAAACCAAGTGCAACTGCAGAATAGTGGCAGTCCCAACAATAAAACCTCTGTGTTTATTCTGTCTGATGAAACAGCTATCTGACATCTACAGCTACCTCATAAAAAGGGACCAGACTGATGAGTGTAAGTTATTGAGTGTTTCTTGGTACTGTGAGCATTTTGTTGCTTACAGCTGTGTAGGCAGTTTTCTTTCTCTCTTTTGCTGTTTCTCTCATTCTCCATTTTTGCTGGGAAGGAATGCTTTATGTTTTCAACCTTTTCATTTTACAAATTGGTCTTTAAAATTCCTGGCTGCCTGGATGATAATAACAGTGAAATAATTTCTGTCTAACTGTAGGTACATTCATGAGCCTGCCAGAGTGAGTGCAAGGAGTAAACTGTACATTTAATTAGTGGCATTTCTTTTCATTTTCTAAGTTAGGATCAGCATCAGTCTGTCATTAGGTCTAAAAGGATGTATTTAAGAAACAGTATTGCATTTCCTTTAAAAGATTCTTACTAGATTTGAATAATAACAGACTACAAACATTAATGATAACGAGTATGCAAAATGTTCTGTACAAAAGAGATCTGACAAGCATGAATGGTGACAGATGATGACCGGAATTTTCAAAATTTATGATCATTACAATGTGAAAAAGTAATTATGAATAATAAAAATCTGTTGCAATAATTAGCTGTAATGAATGCTCATAGCAAGGCAAATGAACTGGAACAATTTAAGGCAATAACACACGATTTGCATTTTATACTATGTCAGAACATTTTATCATTACACAAGTCAGCAATATACTCTTGCGTTACCGCAATTTTCAACTTTTTAGCCATGCACCTCATGCTCAAGTCTGTTGCTAAGCTGTGAACTGTACATAAAGGAAAGGTGGTAAAAAGAATAAATCACTTTAACAAGGCAAGCTTCACTACATTTAAAATAAATATTTTCATGTGAATGTTGGTTTTGCAAATATGCTAATAAATCTGTTTGTAATGTAGGACTTCTCTACATAGTAGTAAACCATTTACGGTGTGGGAAAGAGTCTGTGTAAGGTGTCAGTGTGTATTTTGTACAAACTAGGACACTGCTGTGATGGCCTTGTGGAATTTTCTATGTATATTCACTCATGCTGTTCATTCCAAAAGCAAGACCTGTTTGAAGTGGTCAGTTCCGCTTCTCCAAAACTGTGTTTTAGCATGTGAGAATGTGCAAGTGCTTGGGGAGCCCAGAGCCAGGGGATAGATTTGGAACTACTTTAAAGTTTGCAGCTCTATCTCTTTCAAATTCTTTCCGGCAGCGAACCATGAATTTCAGGATGATAAGGTTACAACAGACTGGCTCTCACTGTTGGATCAGAGTAGTCACTCCCGGGTGGACTGTCATCACTAGCATTCAAGGTCACTTTTTTCATTACAGTGGACCTTTCCAAAGGGCTGTAATTCATCATTCCTTAGACATGTGATGTATCAGATCTAGGGGCATCTCTATGATTTACTTCAGTTCTAAGTCTTCTTCGCTTGTACCATCATTCTGCCAAAACACAAAACAGGAGAGCTTGTTGAAGCCCACCAGGAAAGTTGGCTCTCCTTTTTCTATTCTTGTATTTTAAGAAAATGATTCTGAGACCACTGAACTGGTAATACTTCTTAACCTTGGCTAATTGTTGGTTTGCCAGAAATGCTGTTCACTCTTGCACAGGCAAACTGCTTTTTGAAAAGTTTATTGCTAGTTCCCTGCTATAAATCTAACTGCCATCAGTTTTATCCTTAAGTCACTGAGTTTTGCTACACCTTGCTCTAACACTCATGCTCTCTTATTCCTGAAGAAGTTTATGGCAGAATAGGCATTCAGCAAGTGACATTTCCAAATAAAGTTGTGAGCCAACTGATGATAAAGTCTGTGGAAGTCTGTCTGCTAACTATAAAGAGAACCAAATCAAAACTTCCAAAAACATGTGGAAAATAACTCCTCTCCTTACCCTCTATTAGGACACAGAAGCTGTCCTGGAAGCTGCACTGAATCTTGCTATTGAGCTGTCTGCTTTTTCAACAAATACTCTGAAGCCAAGGGAAGAATTACTGAGCTTGCATTTTATAAGATGTCTTTGGAGCAGACACCTTTGCCAAACGCTTAAGAGTAATTTAAAATCCAATTTTTTTAAGGTACAAATAATAACTTTTATTTAATATCAGAGAAATAATAAATAATATCATATAATCTTAGGGAGGCTGCTATCGCATTTGATGCAACCTTTGTTCTTCTATTGTCTGAATCAAGTATTAATGGCTATATTTTCATACAGAAGAAATATAGGCTGATTCTGCCCTTAGACCACTTTTACCCTCCATTAAAAAAAAGTTTTCCAGGTTTATTGTCACCTAGGAAGCTTGTGCCATATGAATGAACCCCCAGGTAGAGACCTGAAGAAATCCTTTCAAGCCATTTGGGAGTTAGAGTCCTTTTTTTTTTTTTTAATTACAGAAGTGTTTGGATAGTAATACAGGACCAATGGGACACATTTTAATTACTTGTTACTGTTTCTTCTTAATCTACTTCAAACAGAGAGTGCAGTGTGTGATACTGAGAATATCATAGTCCCAGTCCTTGTTCTGGGTCTGGGTCTTTTTTGCCTGTTAACTCTGAACAATTTGTTTTTTCTGGGTCAAATGAATTTCTAGATAGACCAAATACTTTCATGTATGACAAGGACAGTAGGACATCAAAACATATATACCCCAGGGAATGGCTTTAAACTTCTCCTTTTGATAATACTCTTCCTGACATGTTCAATGCATCCATCACATCAAAGCTTAAACTTTTTTTTTTTTAAAGAAACAGCTTAAGTCTGTTTGTCTTAGAGAATGCATGGAGGTTGTTTAAATAAAAAAAAAAAGAATTATATACTTTCAGAACAGGAATTGCAATATGCTTGAGCAGAGACATCTGCTATTTTTATTTTCAGTTCCCCGGGAATAGAAATTTGTTGTAGAAGACGGTAATTTAATGTGAAAGTCTACAGACTACTGAACATTAAAACCAGTGGGTATAGAGATAATAAAAACATTAAATTGGTCTGAGCCTGTAGCTCCATTCTGGATTAGAGCATGCAAGAACCTGGAACAAGTTTACTCAGAACTAAGCTTTGAAGTGGTGCTTACTTGGGTGTCCTGTCTGCGCTACACATGGCACTAGACACACTTCTCCCTTCTCATGACTGTATTTTGAACTAAGTAGAATTCTTTGTTTATGACTGAATAGAGTTTATACATATACACTGCTCAAATTGGGAAGAAGGATTGCAGATAAAGGGATCACTACTTTCTAAAGAAGCTTATAACTTCCTCAGGATTGATTGCCCTTTTTACACTCCGAGTTGCCACATGCCTGCTTTTGCAAGCTGGGGGACAACCTATGAAACCGCTGAGGGCTGCTGCACAGGTGCAGTAACTCTGTAATGTGTTTAAGCACTTGTAAAAGGCAATGTGTGGGGAAACTTGGTACATGTAATAATGACTTTTTTTTCTGTTTTTCAGTGTTTAACAACTAAATATGCTCATCTTGTTCGTATTGTCTTGATGATGAATAACTTACACTGTTTCTTATTTTGTTCTCTTACGCCTCTGTTGCCTTATAGTGTGACTGCATGTTACTCTTAAGAAAAAACAACAAAGAAATATTTTAGTGAGGTTTGTAAACCTCTGGTGGAATGGACCCTTTTGTTCCCAGGGTGGGAGTCAGCCCTACCTACAGGAAAGTGGGTAAGACCCACTTGTTCAGCTGAGTCACCTGGGCATTTCCAATAGAGGAATCTGGCACGAGCCCCCAAGCTTCTTCAGGCATGACACTGGTGCTGCCTGCTCCGAAGAGCAGCAGGACCTGCATCACAGCTCCTAGAGAGCTCCGACCTCAGCAGGAGGGCAGACACCTGCCCATTCAGGGATGCAAGGCTTTCTGTCTGTGAATACTGGGATCTCTCAGGTTCTGCTGCACCGAACACCCAGCAGGAGTGAAGAAGCAGGTTGCCTTGCCTCTCATGGGAGGGATCGCATGACCTTCATGAGAAGCAGCTGCTGCTGGATCCTGATCCCTGCCAAGTTCGGCAGTAGCTCCTGACCTCAGGGCTGAGAATCGTATGCCCACGCTTTCCCATGCTCCATGCTGAACACGGTTGAGAGCTCATCGCTCGGTAGAAAAGAGGCCAAGGAACACTGCAAGTAGTAGTCTTCTCTGCAGGTTTTACACAGTATTGATTACAAGTGATCAGTAACTGACAAAATTAGGAAAACAAATTTGTTCAATGTTATAAATAAATTATCTCTCTTGAGTAATAACTCTTGTAGAGAGTTACTTATGAATTTCTTCATAGAATCCATGCTGCCATATTTGCAAATGCAGTTTGAATAGTTGAAGACAATAAGATTTTAATAGTTTGATCCCGATTCAGAAATGCAGACTATGTAGTCCACTTCAGTCTGACATATTTAAGTTGCGGTCTACAGGATCGCAGTGTTTTGACCAGCATTTCTCTTTACACCATAGACTAATCTTACATTGCTTACATTGTTATATTCTGTGCGGTTGGAATTTTTTTTATTGTATAAAGTCAATGTTATTTAAAATAATTAGATGTACGAGAATACTGAAACTAAACAAATTTCATATTGTTCGGAGCAGAAATTCAGTTTGAATAGACAAAGGAGTGCTGCTACATTTATCTCTTTGCTGTTTTTTTGTACTCGCAGCCTTTTTTTGTTGCTGAAGCTTTGTGACTGGACTGAAGAAAAGACATACAAACTTCATGAGATACTTTAGATGCAAAACATTGATTTAGACACAGTCCTTAGTTCTACGTGATGACTCTGTGGTTTGTGTGATCATTTGTGCTTCTGTCACATCTTTTTTTCAGTAATGTTCCATGGACTATGTTATGAGGATGGCTGGTGTTTTGATGCACATTGTGGTATATATTATGGTATGCAATTGCCCTATAAGCATTGAAACATTAAGACCCACTGTCTCAATTAAATCTTATCTAGCTGACAGATATGATCTTTTTTATTTTATTGACATTTCCTGACATAAAGTTTAAAGCTTTGTTAAACCAGTTTAACTGAAGTAGCAGCTCTCCAAGCTGCTCAGTGTTAAAAAAGGAAGGAAGGAGAGGACGAGAACCGACTCAGCACCAGCAGTCTGTGTAGGACAGTATACAAGACAGCAACTTATTGACACTTTTTAAAATGAGTGAAATTCTGAGTCCCTGTGGGCCTATGTGGGATTTATGGCCTCCTGAAGAGGAAGGGAAAAATCATCCGCTTCTTGCAAGGTCGTGATTCATGCCAAATGTTGTAGCTTTGGTGGGAGCAGCTGAAAGGCAATACTTTGCCTCTGCAGATGGCAGGAGTGCCCGCCTTCCTCTTTTTGGTCTGCACTGCAAGCTGTATTCTTTATTTCTGTGAATTAGGATACTTTTAGATGCCTAACCATTGTTTCTGCTGGCCACTTACATGACTAAAATCTTCCCTGTTGATAAAGGTCCCAGACCCCAGACATCATAACATCTATTTTGTTCCCTAACTGGTCCAAATCATGTATTTGCAGAGATGCAGTGAGAAAGAGAAGTATATCAATGTTTTGGCCACTATCTAATGCCTCTTAGCAGTACTGGTGATAGAAAATCTGTAGAAAAATAGTGTGGCATTCTTTTTGATGAGCAAAATTCATTTAAACATAAAGCAGTAAGAATCTTCCTACCATAGATTATCGCATCTCATTATGTGCTTTTTACAAGATATATGACTGTGGAAACCAGTCTGGTCATAAGTTCGTTCTGCAAGACTTTCAGGTATTGACTCAGCTCTTCAAAATGTCTAACAGTGCTTTCTCTCTGCCTGCCTTAGACATATATAGACATTTTAAAAGGGATATAACCTCACCTTTCCATGCACAACAGATGCAAATACATGAGAGAGGGGGAAAAAAAGGAAATGCACGCTGTTAGTGTTATACTTCATGAAACAATGGTAACGTATGTGACACTGAGGCACTCTCAGTGAGCTTGCAAGCTAAGTCCTTATTCCTGCAAGCCTGGAGCCCATGGTCTCTGTGAGAGCGTGAGGTCTGACTGCGCGCACTAGCTTTGCAAGGGACTTTCTGTTCCCTTTATGCTATTCACCGCTAAGTCTATGGGAAGCCAAAGAGATCCAGAATCCCATTGGCACAGACGTACTGTATTTCCTAGTTTAACCTGTGCTTTTAATCCACATAACGCCTCGTTAATCAAGCTTTATGGGTGTAATCCAGAGCCCATTGATCTCAGTGGAAAATTGCCCACTGATTCCACTGGGCTTTTGAGCACCGCCTGTACATGTGGTGTTAATTTCACCTTTAAATCTTGCACAAACCTACCAGGTTTGTGACCGGCCTAATTTTTCAAGGTTATACATAACTGAAAGTTAAGTGAAAAACATGCTTCCCCCCGTGTACCTGAGACAAAATCCTGCCAAGTCCGGCACAAAGTGGGAAGAAAAGCAGGAATTTCTGGATGTGAATCTTCCCCCTACCCTGCCCCAGTTTTGAGTCTGGAGGACCTCTGTGCCATGGAGGTTCACAGACTTGGCTTCAACACCTGGCCATGCTGTCTAGCTCCAAACTTGGCCTGGCCTCAGAAGTGTTTTTCCTCAGAACCATGGGTGCCTCCCACAGAGAGCTGAAGGGGATGGAAAGCTTAAGCAGTCCCACAGAGAACTTAAATCCTAATTCAGCAGTACCAAAAATTGATTCTTTGCAGCTGTGGAACAATTTTTTCTTTCCTGAATTGAGGGAAGAAAAGCTCAAGAAGCTCCAATGTATTTCTAGGAGCCAATTTTTTTATTGTACTTGGAAATTTTTATTTGATCAGCAGCCTTGAGATTTGAAGAGGATTATTCACCTCCCTTCCTTGTTTCGAGAACTAGCATAAATAATCCATTTAGTGATAATGTTGTGCCTCCCAGTGTGCTTGTTTATCATTAGAGTTCTCCAGCTTTCAGTGGGCTAGTGCACTCTGATTCCTGGCTGGATTTACAATGCAAATGTCAGGCAGGAACTCCGTGTCTCTGTTTTCAAGCCAAACCTCTTTATTTTTACATTGGATTTCAATTATACATTTATGGAATCGTCGGGAAATATTTGAAAATATTAAAATTCTCTTGACATTTAAAACCATGTTGGAGGTTATCTCCAACCTGAAAGTTAACTAAAAGTCCATAGGAGTGCCATTTACGTATTGTTACTTTCACTACATTTTCTCTAAGGGTCATCATGTGGGTTTTCGGCATGCATATCAAACACATGGCCATTCTTTCCTCACTCTGTAATGTCTTTTCATTTATTTTATTTGTATATTGTATCTTTCTCTAGAAGAATCTGAGAATTTTTTAAGAGTTCTTTGTAGGTAACGAGGCCCTCTTACAGGCGTAGGTACATCAAAATAAGGAACAATCAGCGAAAAAGATTGCAGGAACCAGAATAAAAAACCCTGTCTTCACTAGTAAGACCTATGGGAATAACTGTAAGAAGAACTTGTTTTCGAACGGTACTCAGCGTAGTCCAACCGACATGATCAAAATCAACATGTCAGGCACTGAACAGATTACAAACTAACTGATAGGTCTTTAAATGCAGTTGTTGCTGGGGATTCAAAATTGACTGTGTGATTTCAGGACTTCAGTGGAACGCAGGCTTCTAGTATAGAACAATAACAGAAGAGAAGGTACTATCCTTGGAAGCAGTTTAATACCTGAAACCATTGAACTAAACTATTTCATTTAAACTATTATTTACTATTGTTTGAAACCATTATTTAAACTAAATAGTTTAGTTTAATAGAAAAACATGAAGTAGGTTTATATTGTTTCTGTATTGGCACTGAGGCATGATGACCTCTACTAGAATTATTATCCAGTCTCATAACAGACCAATAAATATCTTGTTAAATTAGAAAGCCTTCAGATAAGATCTACAAGAGTGACACAAGATTTGAAAAAAGTACCTGGCAGTAAGAATTGTGAGAAGCTAGATCTGTTTAGCTTAGACAGTGATGGTTAAGGAGGACCTTGGTGGTAATTAGGGATAGAAGTATCTGTGATCCAAGTGCAGCATAGACACATTCACATCTCAGGAGATGGATCTGTGCACCCTATCTGCAGTGCTAATGTAGAAGATAAAGTCTGCATAACTTCTCCAGTAAAGGAGAGCACAAACTTGATAAAAGGCAGTTGTATGTTCTAACAATGAAGATGGAAAGAGATTAGTTAGCAAGAACATTGTAGACATTGCAACTAGATCAATTCAGACCAGAAATGAGTCATTGGAGAGTGGCCCACTGAAACAATTTACCAGATCTTTCTGTGTATTTTCCATTACTTCAGGATTTTCTTTTTTTTTCATCATCAATTTGGATGTTTTTAAGAGTTACCTTCTACTTCACAAGAACTAGTTTGAAAAAGCCCACCACTCAAGACAGCACTGCAGGACTGTAACAGACATTCTAGATTTATTATTTGTGAAAACATACTACTCATGTTTCTTACAAGTCTGTTTTCAGGAGCCTTTGATTTAATAAGTAGCTTAATTTCTGTCAGAAGTAAGCATTTGTGCCTACAATACATATGTACAGATAGAAAAGACCCAAACAAACCCATTTTTTTCATTTTCATGTGGCAGTTTGATTTTTCATAGGTAGAATATTAGGGCTACCTTAACCTTTATGTGGGCAGGGTGTTCCCAAGTACCATTAATTTCAATGAGAGTTGTAACTGTTCAGTGTTACTAAATTTGAATTGGGGATTGATTTATCTTTTGTGTCATGAGAACTGAATCATTGTACCTGAATAATAATGTTGTACAAATAAGTGAATGCAGAAGTTCCAAGACAAGAAGACCATGGGCCCTGGGCATGTTCTGTGACCCCTTATTTTTAACAGGAATTGCCCACTTGCTATATATATATCAGCAAAAAGATTACAATAAACTAAGAAAGGTATCTGAGCAACAACACAGAAATTTATCTTTGGCTTAAGAAATGTCAAAGTTTTAAAATGTTATGTAAAGTAATAATTCATCATAGGATGAGGTGGGATAAATTAAAGTCCTTGGAAGACTTTTTGTCTGAACCACCACATAGTTTGGAGGTACAAGAAAAATTCTTGTTAGCTGATAAATTTTTATGTTTTGTACTGCTGTATTTTCTAGTTTGTAATTTACTTGGAAGTTGAAATATCCCTGGAAAAGCCTATTCATATGTTATTTCAAACCTGAGAAAAAGTGGGAAGGTGAAATCCTCTCAAGAAAGATTGAATGAATATTTCCTACCCAATTGTGTAGAATTCCATCAGTTTGAAAAAAAATTAAGGCATGTGTCCAAAGCCAAATTGCTATAATCATGTGCGCCTAAATCTGTCCCCAGTTACCATGATGAAATCTGTAATCAGAATTACATAACAACATCTGAATGGGTCCTTTCTGTAACTAATAATGTTCCCAAATACTTCTGAAAACGAAAACCTGAAATCTTTATTTTATTTTAGTCCTTGTCTTTCAATCTTTTGATTTTTAAGCATCATCAGAAATGAAGAAATGGAATTAGACATGTGGCACTTAAATGCATGCTTAGATAGGCAGTATTAAGAACAGGTATAATCTTTGTAAATAACACCTGGGGACATATAATCACCAGTTACATTGATTTTCCTGCTCAGGATTTTAGTCACTGGCATTAGTCAGAGCTTTATAAAGGAATAAACACTTCTGTATCAATAGATTTTGTAGATTTTTATAGAAAAGTTTAATCTTAGAATAAAGGGAGCTTTAGACTGGATTGTGCTGCTATGTTCTTTGCATGAAACCTTTACATATGTTGCTTATTTCAGTCCTAAGGGAAATGACAAATGCTGTTCAAGCACCAGATCACTTTTCTGTTTTCCTTCCAAGTACCGACTGAAAGTTTGCGAGGAGGTCAGATGCAGATTTGGTCTCTACAGATCTCCATTTACTATTTTCATCTTGGAGATCCAAGTCCTGTGGCATTTATAGCACCCCCACTGAGGCACTGATTACTCTTGGCCATGCGTATACGCATAGTTACAGTTAGGTAATGGCTGCTTACTTCCATGAAAAAGACACCGGGAATGGTTTGAGAACCTGCTTCTCCAGTGAGCTCAGCTG
The DNA here is from genome assembly GCF_034638445.1 of Ciconia boyciana. NCBI lineage: Eukaryota > Metazoa > Chordata > Aves > Ciconiiformes > Ciconiidae > Ciconia > Ciconia boyciana. Next base: position 18,533,206 of record NC_132938.1, read on the forward strand.
AGCTGGATTCGAGCCTCCAAGGAGCGCATGGTTTGTTCTGCCCTGTGTAGCTCTCCATGGCTGAGAGCAGTCTAAATAAACTCAGGAGCTGTTTTCAGGAATGGGTTTTGAACCTATGTCTCCTTTGGGGGGGGAGTTCACTGATGGAGGACAGTACAGTGCCATAAAAGTCTATTAGTTATTAGGTGACACTACAGCTGTACGTTTCAGTACAGGAAATGGCATTCATACATGAGGGATAAGACTCAAACTGAAAAGGTGAAGAGCTATGTAACATCCTTGTCCTGAAACAGATTAGCAGTGCCATCAAGAAACTTCCTTTCTTGCCTGTGCTATACCTTTAGGGCAGATGGGGAAGTGACTCCAGGCCTCTCACAGACTGTTTCTCCCTCCCTCCCTTTGCCTGCTGAGCTGAGCTCACTTCAATGAACACTGTGCACTTGAAAAGTCTTGTTAAGAAAAGACCTCTTCTCATATAACCGCTCCTGGGTGGATTACATTCCTTATAAACAGTTTAAACAAAGCCAACACACCTTAACGTCCCTGGTAGGCAACAAGAATTTGAGGTGATCGCCTGAAGGCTCTTGCTCTTTTTACTGAAAGCTTGCATTTAGTCCTTTTCTCTCTTTTCCTTTCCTTTCCTTTTCTTTCCTTTTCTTTTCTTTTCTTTTCTTTTCTTTTCTTTTCTTTTCTTTTCTTTTCTTTTCTTTTCTTTTCTTTTCTTTTCTTTTCTTTTCTTTTCTTTTCTTTTCTTTTCTTTTCTTTTCTTTTCTTTCTTTTCTTTTCTTTTCTTTTCTTTTCTTTTCTTTTCTTTTCTTTTCTTTTCTTTTCTTTTCTTTTCTTTTCTTTTCTTTTCTTTTCTTTTCTTTTCTTTTCTTTTCTTTTCTTTTCTTTTCTCTTCTTTTCTCTTCTTTTCTCTTCTTTTCTTTTCTCTTCTCTTCTCTTCTCTTCTCTTCTCTTCTCTTCTCTTCTCTTCTCTTCTCTTCTCTTCTCTTCTCTTCTCTTCTCTTCTCTTCTCTTCTCTTCTCTTCTCTTCTCTTCTCTTCTTCTCTTCTCTTTACATTATTTACCCTAAATGTGCACATGTTTACCTTTCAGAGCTTTACTTCTGGGACTTTGGAATCCAGTCATCACATCTTTTTCCTCTCGTTGAGGCAAATGAGTTTGCACTGAAGACTAAAGTGTTTGACCTTCATCAAAATCTAAGCCACTTATAGTGTTATAACTCCATCTCAATTAATTTTATTTAAGTATTATAGCATGCCTCTTATTGGAGGACTAGTTATGGCCCTTCTTTGTTAATATAAGCTGCATTACAAGCTCAGCTTCGATGCAAACTTAAATCCATGTAAAGTCAATACTTCTATGACTTTATCAAAATAACAGATACTGAGTTGGAATGGCATTGTCTCTTTTTATATCAGGTCAGTCAAAAGAGAATCAGGAAAGTCTGTAAAAATGGAAACCATTTTTCTTAAGTCAGAAATAAATTTTCTAAATTTTTATTTTCCAACATACAAAATTAATTACAATTATATTAAATTGAAATGCTGAAATAAAGATGGATGACAAATCAGCAGTCTCTCCAATATATTGTTTGTTGGGAAGGGAAGAGCTTCCCCAGCTGCAGTAATTTGTCACTTTTGTTGACAGATGGAGTGCAATAAATTCTGATCCAGAGTGAGACACTCTCAGCTTCACATCATCTAGCAAATGTCTGTAACGCTTCTTCTACATGGCCTTTCCAGTGACCTGAAATATAGATTGTTGCCTGATCACTACATCTTCACTAGAAGTCAGCTTGCTGTTAATCTTCTTTAGCATAGAGTCACAAATGGATGTTGGGGAGCAGGTAAGGAAATGGTTGGAAGTATTATTTTACTTGAAAAACAGTTATTAAGATGCCGTTGAAATGCTATGATAGAGATCATAGGAGAAATAATTGCCTTTGATTAAGTCAGGACAGTTGAGGACCAGAGGACTAAGGCATAACTACTGGGGATGTATAATTTCTTTTTTTTTCCCTCATCCTTAGTTTAACTCCTCTTCATTGATTGACATTTTGAAGTATATTGTAGTGTTACATATCCCATCTATACATAGAGAATTTGTGTACTTTTGGTACTTTTATCTGGACCAGCATTCCAGCTCTGCAGTAACATGAAAAGATGAGGTAGGGTATATCGCAAAGGAATATTTAGCCTTACTGCAAAGTCTTATTGTATCACACAAATTGACATACCTTTCACATCCCAAAAGAGACAGTAGATAAGATGAAGCATTGCAGCTGAGCAAAACCACTAAATAATATAATTACACCAAACATTTGTCTATTTCATCATACCTTTCTGACAGGGCTATTAGCCTGTTCATGATGTATCTAAGCTTTGATTTCCAAGAAAGTAAAGGAAGTGGGAAAATAGATTTTATAACCAACAAATGCATATTTTTATACATTTCTTATAATATATGTTGAAGAGATACATATGGTCTGTGATATAAACATGGCTGTAAAAGTGGCAATGCAGTGCATGCATGTACTGTGGAATAGAACTTTCTGAACATGTTAATTTATTACTGTTGTCACAAATGAGTGATTTAGATCACTTAAAAAAACCACTGTCAAAGTTATTAGCAAAAGTGGTTTTAATATGATGTTGTAAAAATGCAACTTAACAAAGTTCAATGACAGGGTTCACTCTATTAATTACTGCATGGAAGAAACATATGAAGGGAAACTGGAGTACGCTCAAGTTAAAATGATACACAGAGAGACCGAGGATACAAAAGGGTATGGAGGATGCTTCTGTTGCATCACGAGGTTCAGAATAGACCCCCTTGCTTTCTAAACTGCTGATGGAGCTTAGGTGCAGCTAGGTCCAATCTTAGTCTCAGACTTGGACAATGGTTTATGTCTAAGGGATAATATATGTAAAATGTATCAATTCAACATGCAATCAAAGTTACAAAGACAAAATCAAAGTTACCGTACTACAAGGTTATGTGCAATATCGGTCGCTTACCAAAGATCTGCTGTTGGTAAAAGGTCTCTCTGCCTCGAGGAGCAACCTTGAGAGGTGTCCCAGCTCAAGGGGAGATCACCACCATGCAGCCTAACAGGGAGAGCTCAAAGAAGGCTCACTTAGGCTGTCATATTTATAGGATAAAGTGGTTAGCTTGTAGTCAAATTACATGTGATAGCCTCATGATTACATGCATGAGGCTCCTTGTACCCACAACTTTCTTTGTTCCTCGATAAACGAGTCTTGGAAAAGCCACCCGCTGTTCATGTGTCATGATCAGTGTTCCAAGCTCATATGCTTCAATGGTCTCCATGCCACTTGGCTCCTTTGTGGGTTCTCAGACAGCAGATTGGAACCAAGAGTTCTTGGCCCAGCCACGGCTCAGACCTTTTCCTCCTTTGGAGCCTATACCAAACTACTGTTAGTTTGGTTAAGAGGTTGAGTGCATCCATCACAACTGTATCAATCAGTTCATCGGTTTAAATCAGGAACTGAAGTGACATCTGTTGACGTGCAGTTTGGTCCATAACACAGAATTTCTTAGTCAATGCCGTTTACAATGTTAATTTCTAAGCAGATGAATATTTTCAATGAGAATGACATCCAGACAGAAAAACAATGAAACAGGTAATCTCCTAATTCAGTTGAAGAACTGTTCTGTTAAAGTAAGGGCCTGAAAGCAATACGAGCTGAAGAGCACAAGTCAGGAAGGAAAGACAGCATGATTGCATAGTACTGCATAGTTTTTCTTTCCAGAGGGAAACAAAATAAGAGTTATAGTGATAAGGTGCAGGGAAGAAAGTTACAGACTGCGATACTATGTAGGCTGAAATTAAAAAAATCCAGGTCATAAATAAAATAAAAATATCAAGATTAGCCATGGGAAATACCCATTTACAACTCATATTAACCACATGGCCAAACTGACAAGTGCAGTTTTCACTTTTTGTAACTGCAGCAAAGGATGGACTACGTGGATTAAGTGATCTTTTATTACTTCTGTCAAAGTGAGAAATTAAAAGGGAAATGTATACTTTCTCCAGAAACATCCAGACTCTCTTAAGTTAGAAAAGATGCCTATGCAGAATTCTGGTGATGTGCAGTGTTAGAACAGTCACGAGGAAAAATTTATTTCACTGATAACTGACGTTGTTTTCTCTTCCCCCCCTGCAGTGTTCATCATAGTAGCCTCCAGCTGTTTTCCTTGGGATACAGCCCTACTGCTCTGGGGCATCCAGCCTCCAGGGTACAAAAAGTAGTAATTTTTAATTTCAATCTCCAACACCTGCACGAGGGAGGGAGCGCTGGTGCTTGATAGTATTTAGTCATTGACTTCCCTGAAAATAGGATTGAGCCATGATACGTCCCTGGACAGCTAGGATACATTAGGGGCTAATAAGTCTTATGATATATGCACACTATTGATTTACCATTCTAGCTTTTAAAATCTGAATACCAATGGCATTTACCCAGGGATACATGTTAAGCAGGTCCATATGGAAATATTTACCATGCATCAAAATCATGTACTTGTTTTTGCATTGCATAGTTTGTCAAAATCACTTAGATTGTTCTCAGATACATATATATATATAAATAGATACAAAGATATATTGGACTAAAAAGCTTTAAATAAAAACCAAGTGTTCATAGCTCTTGTCCTTTGTTAAATTCTCAAAGTGAAATTTCACTTTGTCCTTGAAATATAGGTTTAGCAGATAAGGGAACTGAAGATCTGATCTAAAGACAAGACAAATGCCCCCTTGGTGCTGCACTTGAAAAGACAGGCCTCTAACCATGCAGAAGTTTAACCTTGTGAGGAAAGATTTGCAGGGACATGAAATCTAGAACTTTCTGCTGAGTTTGTATGCATCATGCTATCCCAATAGAGCTGTTTGGTTAACTATTACAGCCAAGGCACACAGTTTACTATTTCCTAATGTGCATTTTAATTTCCCTTGAAAAGACTTACACTTTAGGATGTGGCCCTGCTGCCATATCCTTTCAAATGTATACATTTTACTCATTTAAAAGCTCTGCTTTAATTTCCAAACCTGTCTTACAACAGCAGAAAATTACGTTAAGGTGCTATCCTTGGGAACGTTAAAGCCAGGAAGGCATCAGGAGAGAGTCTGAAGATAATACCTTTCAGTGAAAAAGCTCTCCAACACCTAGGCACAGATCCAGCTAAAGAAAGGACACCCCCTGTTACATGTTAGTCTGCTCCTACTGGTATTAAGGACTTTTCTTAAACAGTGAAAGATATATCCCAGCAGAGAATACGGAGCTAAATATCTAATGTTAGAAGAAAGATTTTTTTATATGATCAGATTAGTTAAACAGATTTTTCTGCAAGGGAAAGAACTATTAAAATACGTATTTTTTATGACTGACAATCAGCAGAATGAGTGTTTCATATAAAATCTATTTTCCTTTTGGGACACAATTTGTTCCTGATCTTTCTCCCTAGCAGATCAGTTTCCAAGGAGGCTAAAAATAAATAGTCTCCTTTAAAAACAAAACAGGGACTGAATTAGTATGCTCCTGTGAAACAGCAATTATTTCTGACAGGTGAAAAGGCCATTAGACATGAATTGATTTTCAGAGGTACTGTGAACTCTTAGTCTAGTCGACAGGAGCTGTGTGCGCTCAGCACCTCTGAAAATCAGGGTCAGTCTTGCAAGGTGCTGAATGACCTCAACCCACACATTTCAGGAACTGGCCATTAGAAATGAGACAAGAAATCTGTAAGCCCAAATACATACTGTGAAAATTCTGAAACGCAATCCCTGAGCTGTCATGTTGTCTGCTTTAAATGGCATTGAACTTGGCACCATGAGGTCCTGAGAAAGCCACTTAACTTCCCTGTACCATTTCCACTTTTACTCCTTCTGTGTCTTGTTCTTCTGAATAGTACCAAGACCTGAATTGTCTTCTGCTCCTGAATACAGTGCCTAACACTACTGGGCTCTAGTATCAGTTGGAAACACTTATTACTATGAAATAGCTGTTCATAAGTATGAGAATTATGAAATAGAACTGTTTAGAGAAGGGGTTGTAACTTTGCTAAAGCTATGCAGCTGTGCACCTGAGCATACAGGTGTGTTGGGCACTTAGTTAGCCCTCCATAGTCTTCTAGAGTAAAAACAAATTCTGAAATTGTGATCCACTCAAAACACTGAAATCTAGTTAATATTTGAAAAAGCCAATACAAAACAGGAAAACGGCAATTTGGATGAGAGACAACAACTAAGTACTAACACAGATGAGACATCAAGAGTTATGCACAAGAGAATGTATAATTAATAAGGTTTTTTCTGATTTCTTAATTTTCTTTTGTCTTTGTGCAGAATCAGATTAGATCTACCTCTCAAAGATCAGTGAACACTTGAGTCCAAACATATCTGAATTTTGGGGAAGCTCAGACTGAGGTGTGATTCTAGAACTTTGTGATGTGAGCATCTCTCATTATGTCATGATTGCCTTTTCTTTCATCTTTTCCATACATCACCATACATGTCGTATGTGCTATGGACAGTTAATTTTATAGTAGCAAAAAAACGCTATGCAATCAATATCAATATAAATATGCTGGCCATATTTATGGGTCAAGTTTTCCACCTAAAAAGGGCTTAGAAAATTGACCCTGTTCTGACTGCTGCCAAAGATTCTCTAGTCAAGTCCTTCATTTGGGCTTTATTTCCTGACTGTATAAAGAGAGGTTAATAGCATTTGATTTTCCAAAAAGAAAATTTGTGGTGGGACAAAGTTAATGTTTGTAGACAACTTTGGTATTCTCAGGCAGAAGGTGGCTTAAACAGTGACATGTACTGCTTACTTACATGTCTGCATCTTCAGGGATTTTTATGTGTGGTTGTCCAGTGATACTTATTGACCTTATGATTGCAATAGTATGGATTTTGTTTGGTACAGTGTATTAGATTTTACTCCTTTTTCCATCAGATGGGTAAAGGGAATATATACATTTCTGGTAAGGCATTTAATAAAACAGTGACTAGAATGGTATGGCTAAAATGATGAAATTTTCCTAGATTTATGTTTCCTGGATTATAAGGGAAAAACTTGGTGCTGTGCTTGTGTCTTGGCTCTTGCAACATTCCTCTGTAGTCTAGACTAGAAGTATGTCTTCTCCCAAGTACCAATATTTGGAAATTGTCCTAAAATGAAACTCCTTTATCAAATCCTTTGCACCACAGCCCCCAGACAGGAAATACCAACATGGAAAACCTTGATCTGAAAACTTTGAAAAGCTTGACTAAATTAATACTTTGACTCTTTGAAAAGGACCCTTGAGAGCTGAAATGCATGCACTGAGCATTTAAGACCTATAGCTCACAAAATGAAACTTGACTCCAGACAGGTTTCATTAATTGAGAAAAGTTATGATGATAAGCATTGCTTTACTTTTCTTTCTTCCTAGCAATAAAGTTTGCTAAGATTACAATGTTTTCTATCTTAACTGTCGGAGTAAAGAGACTTCATGTTACTAAAGTTTTCGCTTTGTATAGTCATAATGAAACTGTACTAAATAATTTCTGTGAGTGCTTGGAGCATTCTCACAACTTTCATGCAGTATAGCAGGTCACATGAAGCAGTTCAGGCCTGAGATCAGTACGGCGACTGGTATGCCTTCACCCAAGTTCCTGTCAAGCTATGCAGAGCTAGGCTTTTGCAATGAAATGAAGCCTCCTTTCATTGAGAAGGCCACAGTGACAATTTTGTTATTGTCATCTATGATGCTCACGTTTCATCTGCAACGTGTCTTTATAAGGAATTGCATTTTGAAAAAAGTAAGCCTTATACTTTAAAGATTTGGGACAAAAATAATATATAGCAATGCTTACTTTTGGTTTTTTAATTATTTTTTATTTTTATTTATTGGCTTAGTTAATTATCCTGCATATTATTTGTATTTTGCATTAATACTTATTGGTTAGAGCATGACTGTCTTTCTGAAAAGCAGAAGAGAGCTTCTAATTTTTAGATCTGTTTATTGTGAGCTGTTTTCTTCCCATGATCTAACCCACCTGGTGTTCTGTGTCCATTTTCTCAGACCTTTGCAGTACCAGATTCTGAGAAGCTCGTGATTTTTTTTAATCAGTTCCTCAAAGGATTGCATAGGTAGTTGGTGGATGCCACTCCTAGGAACCCTGAAGTGTGAACACTATTTGAGAACAAGCAAGAATTAAGGAGACAAACAAATTCAGAGACATTGCTCTACCTTATGGTGGTAAACACTAGATAAACATTTCTGTATTAATTGTTCAGCAGCTTCCTTAAACTTTTTTACCATTCTACCTATGGATCTTTTTTTTTTAATGGTCAGAGATCAAAAATAGACAACTAACGAATTTGATATAGGTACAGCAAACACACTTATACATCTAATGTCTACAATAAAGAAGACTAACAGAATTTAACAAATCTTTTGGCAGTCAATAAGTGAATAAGGTTGTCTCCAGCATTCCAGGAGTGTTTCACTCCAGAGCTGCAAACACCCCAGGCCTTGTTCTGTTATGTAAGAGCCAACTAGGATCTGCTATATTGTTCTCTTTCTCCCCACCACTGGGGAACCAGGAGGTGAAACTATGTCAGAAGCTGACTCCACTAGCTTGATACTGTCAGAGCTTCCCTGCACCTGGTAACTTCTGCTACTCTGGCCTGATTTGCTTCCAATCGTCTTTGAATCACCTGAATGACTTTGATTTCAGTCTGTTCTAACTCTAACCTTAACTACTCGTTTGTTCTTGATTATGAACTAGCAAAGCAATAGATATGAAAGGGTACTAAAAATCTCAGATTAAATGAAACATAGGTAGAGTTTTGACCTAGCTCTAACCCTAATGAGATGGTAACTTAAACAGTCATCAGAAAGTGCAAGAATTGTGGGTTTTTTAAAGTGAGGTTTTGTGTTTGTGAATTAATATTCCCAGCATAGTAGACAGGAGTTATTTGCAGAAATCTCAGCTTAATAGGTTATTTTTTATATGAATAAAATTGATTTAACTTCAGATATTGCAAGAAGCATTTTGTTTCTGGTTAATACAATTAGGAGGGTTAATGAACTAATTTATAGGGTTGCATTTTGCTTTCATCTATAGGAAATGAAAGAAGGAATAGAAATAAGGCAGTGCATTTTAGGTAACAGGTGCCTTACAATATTAAAACAAAAAAATTTATTTAAGCAAAAAATGTCTGATACATTCTGTCCTTCATAATGCAGTTACTTTTTTCCTGGTCTGGTTTTGCAAAACCGATGCTTTGTGTGTACTGTGGTTTCCTTAGCATTGACTGATGGATAGGTCAAAAGTTTCAACTATGACCAAAGCCAGAACCTAAGTTTCAAAGAAGAGTTTTTCCTCACACTCATCAGAGCAAATGGCAGGATACACTTCCCAGTGACCAAAGAGCAAAGGCCTTTTTTTTAAAGGAAACAGGTTACATATTACATTAGAGCTCTGAGGAAGTTTAGGGAATAAAATTCTCAATATAAGTAAAACAAATAAATAAACAGGTTACCATTAGGCCCTAATCTATTTAGAAATAGGGTACTCATCCTATGCAGGCAAAAAAGCTTAATCATCACAGAGAATCAGAGTAGTAATGAAGCTAAATAGCTGTGGTAGGTATTACAGTTTTTTTCCCAAGCTTTCCTCCTTTTGTCACCTCCCCAGAAAATGACTCATCGAATACACATGGAGTTGTACAACTAGTAAAGTCAAAGCCAATACATTTGTTTTAAGCAGGAAAACGTTATAATTGTGTGGGTCTTAATCTTGCTTATTTAGACTACTTTAATTTTGTACTGGGAACATAAGGGATGTTTATAAAATGAGAAAAATGCCCATTGGATGCTTACTGTACAAAGGTGCTCCCTGGCTGAATGGGAGTATGGACTTGACAAATGCTTCTAACTGGAAAATTTCTGCTCCCCAGAGTGACTGGAAAAAATAGGAATGTGTCATAGATGCGGTGGGATGGGCTACATTGCATTGTGGTTATTGCCTCCTGTGCAGGAGTCATAAGAGACCCCAGGAGCTAAAATATAAGTACAAGCAACTGTGAGATCCTGATCTGAATGTGAGTATGACAAAGATGCTTAAGAATATGATGGTTTCTCCTTTCCAGCCTTAGGTCAAACATAGGAATAATTGGAAGTTAAGATTCTTATATTTCATCTCGGGTTTTCTGAAGTTCAGTCTTCACTAAAATGGAGAAGGAGGTATTCTATAAGAGCTTTTCTTCTGTGTATCTGTCTTCCTGCTTTGATCATGCCCCTTTTAAAGAACTGTAGAGACAGGGGCACATGGGAAGAGAGATGTTTCTTTTCAGGTAAATCAGGCAGGGGGACACAGAAAGACATGATTATTAAATCAGGATTCATTTGAAACTGGGTTAAAAACATGGAAGCATAGTAAAAAATATTATAGAGTGTTTAAATGAGGTAAAAACCTAGATATGAAGAAAAGGCACAGTTCTGTACCTCTACTGCAGGGAAATAAGGCAAAGACAGATCTACTAGAGCCTGGTTGACTAACTGAGAAAAGGTGGTTAAGGCATCCTATTTTCCAGAAGAAACAATACACAAGTAATATGACTAGTGTCATCTGTGGCTACTCTTAAGTGGTGACCTGTAGTGGCCAGGTGCCCATTTACATCTGGGTAGGTAGTTTGTGATCAGCCTTGGCAGGCGGGTGGAACAAGGCCCACTCTCATCAGTCTCTGGATCCACAGTGAGTCCTCTTAAATGCTTTACCATTGCTTCCCCTTTTCCATCAAGTTATAAGCTAGTTTCGAACTAATGAGGGGTAGGAAAAGGAAAAAAAAAAAATCTTTCTTGTGATTACACTGTCCTGTAAGTACCTGTTGTGGGATTTACTCTACATTTTTCCAAGTCCCCTGACACAAGCCTGCATCAGAGACAGAATACAGATCTAGAGGAAGCAATGGCCAGCAGAAAAAAAGCAGTTGTTTCCCTTCTGTCTGGGAAGAGAAAAGGTAAAAGTAGTGTCACTGTCCCTCTGGTTGTCACTATATCCGAGATACTTAAGTGTTTGTTACTGGTGTCATAAAAACTTCAGTCAGGATAAATTTATGAAAAATGTGATTAAATTCACTCACTATTAGCCTTTCTTCTCAACTTTACTAGTGAGAGATATAGTAAGACTAGTGAGAGATATTCTTAACCACGGTCCAAATTCACTGACATTAGTGGAAAGAATATTTAGGATTTCAATGGATATATAAACAAGCTCTTATACTGTCCAGCATATTTTTTTATCTATACTTTGGTATATATGATTTTTTTTGCCTTCTGTTGTTTCCCTGACAACATTTTTCTATTTGGTTGTTGCTGTTAGGAGGTTTTATTTAGGTGGCAAATACCTCTATAGCAGAAATGTATCACAAGGAAGTGCTCACACAGCGTGCTTTATCCTACCCTAAGTACAGGAGAAATATATAAGTCATAACACATAGCGGAAATAATTGCTAGTGAGATGCAATTCTAAGGGTATTACACATTTAGCCTTTACTATAAATGGATATAATATTGTACTACAATTTATTGTGAATTAGGACAGCAGGTTCTTTTAATGATACCAGAAGCTAGAGGACCGATTTCTAGCATACTGCTTTGAACATTTACCGCATAGCATGTACTATCCTAGGTTTTCAAGGACGTGTTTTAGCTTTCACCTGGTACAGGGAATAAGGGGAATGGAAGGGAATAAAATATCTATAATTTATAGCAGGATTTTCTATTTTTATGTAATAGTAATTTAATCCTAGATTAAACTCAATAAATATACAACACTTTCACTGCATTCCATTGCATCAGGATACAAACAATTAATTTTGATGTTGTGTCCTACACAAAGGGAGAGATTGATTAAAGTGTTTTTATTAGCTCACGCAACAACAACAAAAGTGTGCCTCTCCTTCTCTTTAGTATTCTTGGCTGATTTAAGAAACAGTACATCAGAAAAAAAGAGGAAAATGTAATTCATGTAAGTTATTCAGATAAGACTGACGTTCGTTCATATAATAATAAAGTAATACTTTGTCTAATCTACTTATCAACACAGTGTTATCTGACACTTCGATAATAGACTAGTATGACCTTAGAGGTTAGCAATGACATTGCTTTCTGACATGACAGTCCTTACCATGCCTTTCTGAGCCTGTCTGAAATGTTTTCATTTACATAATAATGTGGGCACAGTGGTTGCAGTATGACAACATGAAGCTTGCTAGTCTTTAGTAGTCTGAAATCTTACCTGCCATCTGAAACAGAATGTGCCTCCTCTGCTTGCAATGAAGACTTTGCCTACATGACTCCAAACTTGCCCTTTTACAGCTGAGTCATGGCAGTTATACCAAAAATGGACACAGGAAAAAAAAAGGGCACTCTTACCATGTCAAAATCCATTGCTTAAAACTTAATAAAAAATGCTTATTTGAGTAAGTAAACACCTTTGTTATTCTTTCCTGAAATAAACTTTTCCGGGGGAAAAATCAAACATCAAACCAGAATTTTAACTTTATTACTGTAAATACCTATTTTATTTTCCTCACCATTAGATGTGTGTCTAGAGATGACTCTAGGAGCATATTTTTCAAAAGCAGGTAAATAAAAATGTAAAAGTACAGTGGAAACAGATTTTTAAGTTTTATGGGCAGTTAATGACCAAAATATACATATCTTGAGATTTTCAAACAGGCAAATCTCTTAAAATCAATAAGTTTTGGTTGTCTAACCTGATTAAAGGCTTTTGACAATCTTACTAGCTACTTATTCACATTCTTCAGCAGTTAAAAGCATTTGGAAATGTGATTTTTAGAAGTGAAAATTTTGAAAGGGGACCTTAGAATCCTAAATTGCTTAGTTTATTCCTATCTGTTGAAGGTAAAGCATCTGGTAAGTCACAAGTGCTATATATTTTAAGCTAATGCTTGAAAATTCTCATACATTTTATTAAGGGAAGATAATTTTTAACTGAAACATCATCTTATTTATTTTTATTTTTAGAAACTATTAAGTTTCTAAAACATTCAGAATTGTAATTATATTTGAGACAACAATTTTAACAACATTTGGACAATTTAACAACACTTATTTAGAATACTTTTATCTAAGACTTAAGTTTCCTATATATACTTCCACTATTGGTATAGACAATGTTGGACCTATGCTTCTTTCTTTGTATCTTGCTAAATACTCTCTTTAGTTCAGTTTTTGAGTTTCGTGTCTCCAGACAAGATTCTCATACTAAGGATCCTATCACAGCTGCCACAATATTTGGTTCTTTGTAGTCAATTTTGAATATGATTCACCATTTTTCTAGAAGTTTGCAAAACATAGAATTCATTAATTTATTTTATCTGACCTTTCTGGTTATATTTCTCATTTCATTTTCTGGATGGCACAGCTTCCATTAGTTTAGACCTTCTTTTTTTTATAATCCTTTTTTTAAATACTTACATTTTAAACTCTCTTTTTTTATACCTAGCCACTGAATTCCAGCTTTATGTCGCGCATAAAAAGGTTTTGTTCTTTTTATTTTGGCATTAGTTCTTAGTTAATCCTATTATTTCTCATCCTATAGTTATACCTTCCCATTCTCCTCTTACTGTAACTCCCCTCTGTGACAGTTCAGAGTATTAAAGCATCCGTAGTGCCAGTCCGTGTCTCCTGTAGGAGAGGTATGGGAAGCAAATGGGCTCATGATAGCTCTTCCCAGTGAGAGATCCTTCATCAGAACATGTGTTCTGGGTTTGAGAGAGGCAAAGTCTTGTGTTTCACATCCAGGGCGGCGACTTGCTGTTTTCTGGAGGGTGGCATACCATAGGACTGGTGACCCTTCTATGGTAAAGACTAGGAAGGGAGTAATTTAGGAGAAGAAAGTCTCCACTGTAATACACCACGAGGAAGATGTTTACTGACTTGCAAAATCGGCTGCAAGATCTGATCCCTGTTCTGACAGATTTTCAGGTGTCTAGTTTGAGACATCCTCAGAAACAAACTTGCACTGCGTCAGCTCTGAAGTTATGCTCTTGGGCTCTCATTTTCACTCAGGACTGCCTGGCGGGGGCAGTGCTAGCTATGTTTTTGGGGGCTAAAGAAGGCATAGCCTGTCTGCCTCATCTAGCCGCCTCCTGGCAAGTGTGGCAAATCAGTGTCTTGCTCTTCTGTAGGGAAACTTCTGTGTCATCTGCTACAGCTGCTGGAGTGATAATCCTAGGCTTTCCTTATCCAGAAGGTGATTCAGGACAACTAAAATGTCATGAATACTTTTCCCACCAGGGCATTGTGTGTGGTGTCCAGTGGACAGGGAAAACAGTATCACTGAGAAAGAGGAGTCCCCTTTCTCAAATGTTGTCCCTTATGCACAGATGTGAGTAGAATTGATGCTGGTGGAAATATCTGGAAATCAGAATGACTGAATTCTGAATTCACAGAATGAATTGGTGAATATTTGTAACTACTTTTTTCTATGACTTATCCTCCCAGAAGCTATAGAAAAAAAAAAACCAAAACATTAAAAACAACTATTAAAAGCACATTAAAACCAATACAGTTTAAAAACAATTAACTGTGTTTGTATCCTGTGTCTGATATCTAAGTTTATCCTCACTTCTTTTTCTTTTCCTGTAGACCGTCCAATTTTTATTGTACTGTAAGTTTATACTTCAGTGACACATATCTCTGAGAACCAATACATCACCAAAAAAGTCACCTGGTGACATCCAGCTTTGATACAGTTACATAAGCAGATGATACATGAGGTACAGTGGCCTGAATTTCTTCCAAAGCTATTACATTTATACTACTAAAGCATAACTGGTTTCACAGAATGTACACTCTTAGGGGAAACTAATGAATTTTATTATGTTTCAAGGGGTTTATTGGAAAGTAAACTGGTTATAAATGGTATAGGCTAAGCTGTCCATGTAAATCAAAGTAGCTGTATTGAATCAGTGGAGCTACATTATTTGATACTGTTAAGGAACTGGTTCTATAATTCCATTTGTTAAAAGAAGTACTGGTCTGACTGATTACAACAATTTTATGGCAATACCATATCAAGTTATAGTTTGTGTTCACAGAAGGCTGGACTGATTTATCAGGTTCAGCCCTGAGAAAGTTGCAAATTTAGCTGCTTTTCAGAGGAGGTACAGCGGCCTCCCCTACTGCTTTGTCTTGGCTGGAAGCAGAGGTAGAGTTGTTAAAAACTATTCAATGGAAAATACTGTTTTTTGTCAAAACCAAATTATCTTATACCTAGCAAGTGTTGACCATAATTCTTTGATGTGAGAAAGTCAAAACATCTCAGATTTCTTGCTTCATTTTGAATACGTTTTGCTCTGATTGTACATTGATTACTCTTGTCAAACTTTCTTTTCAAATTTATTGTTTTGATTTTTAGGCCAAATCATATCAGTACATTTAATTGTACATCTTTTAATGCTTTTTTCAAATTACCAAAGAGATTTTTTAACCCCATTCTGCAATGAAACCAACTCAAAATTTTCAAAATAAAATTATTTATTTTTTAAAAACTCCTATGGAATTGTATCTCTATGGGGAATTTCAAGTAGTTTTCCTGATTTGGCAGGAAGTAATTTTTTCAACCTTGGACTTTTCCATGGCATTCACTTGTTGAACAGCTGTGACCTAACTTGTATTTCCAGAACCTAGGAGGTAGGCTTGTACCACAGGCCAGGGTGGTCCTTCTCATCCAGAAGTACACTGAGCTACAGCCATATAATAGAAAAAAAAGAAGTTAATTGAGTTTACTGACCTGCAGGATGACTTTCAATATGTCTTTGAATGGGAAAAAAGTCAGTACAGTAGGTAGCATAGTGATAATGTTATTTTTCTTCATGTAAACCATAATACAAGTTGATGCCTTGTAATTTTCTCATGGGTAATTTGTACTCTCCACTCCATGGGCTGTTTTCAATACTTAAAGTGAAGTATATAATAGACAGGTGATAATCCAGCTTTTGAAAATTCTGCAAACAGCACATTTTATAAGATCAAACTGTATATTTGTGTGTGCCTAATTTTGTTGTTAAACAGGAGATTTTGCTTAAAGATTTATTTTTTTAGAGTGATCTAAGGTATGTTTTCTAAGGTACTTAGTTCATCTGCTTTGAAACAACTCACATCTAAAGTAGTAAATTTTTAATTAATATGATATCTCCTAATTCTCAGATGCACAATTAATTTTCATTCAATGAGAGTGGTCTTTGTTCCTTCTAGACTAGCATATTCCTCCTTTTTCATTTACTATTTCTGGAACAAAGCTTGTACTTTTAAGGACAAGTTTTACTTCAGGTGAATTTCAAGAATTAATTACTTCTAATCCTGAAACTAATGTCTCTATGAGAAAACAAGTTTAGGCTGATTTTAATTACTGTCATCACTTTCTGGGACAGTAGCTGTCGTGAAGGCTGCATTAAAGCTTCCACTATTGTTTAATCCACATACAGATTATGTGGCCAAGTGAAAGCTTGAGCGAGCAGTATCTAGTGATCTGGTTTTGCAAAAACCTATGTTATGTGATGAGGAGAAAGGCAGATTAGTATATCTAATAAAAAGGGAAAGAAAGAAAGAATGAGAAAGTTTAGATTAAAGATTGCCTTGATATAATTTTTGGGACTTGAATTAAATCATTGCAGCAGCTCTCCAATCAACAAATCTTTTAGTGCTTTACCTTGACTACAAGATGTGTATCACCATCTATTACTGTTAGAAAGAAGTAAAAAGAAATGAGATTTTTATATAAATTTTGAAGTACTGTAAACCATTCCCTCAAATTTCTAATGGTCTGAGTTAAAACAATACAGGAATAACAAACATATATATGTATGGAATCATAGAATCGTTAAGGTTGGAAAAGACCTCTAAGATCATCTAGTCCAACCATCAACCCAACACCTCCATGCCTACTAAACCATGTCCCGAAGTGCCACATCTACACATTTTTTTAACTCCTCCAGGGATGGTGACTCCACCACCTCTCTGGGCAGCCTGTTCCAATGCTTGACCACCCTTTCAGTAAAGAAATTTTTCCCAATATCCAATCTAAACCTCTCCTGATGCAACTTGAGGCCATTTTGTCTCATCCTATCACTCGTTACTTGGGAGAAGAGACCGACACCCACCTCGCTACAACCTCCTTTCAGGTAGTTGTAGAGAACGATAAGGTCTCCCCTCAGCCTCCGCTTCTCCAGACTAAACAATCCCAGTTCCCTCAGCCGATCCTCATAAGACTTGTGCTCTAGACCCTTCACGAGCTTCGTTGCCCTTCTTTGGACACACTCCAGCAACTCAATGTCCTTCTTGTACTGAGGGGCCCAAAACTGAACACAGGATTTGAGGTGCAGCCTCACCAGTGACGAGTGCAGGGGCACGATCACTCCCCTAGTCCTGCTGGCCACACTATTTCTGATACAAGCCAGGATGCCATTGGCTTTCTTGGCTACCTGGGCACATTGCCGGCTCACGTTCAGCTGTCTGTCAACCAGCTCCTTTTCTGCCGTGCAGCTTTCCAGCCATTCTTCCCCAAGCCTGTAGTGTCGCATGGAGTTGTTGTGACCCAAGTGCAGGACCTTGCACTTAGCCTTGTTAAACCTCATACAATTGACCTCGGCCCATCGATCCAGCCTGTCCAGGTCCCTCTGTAGAGCCTTCCTCCCCTCAAGCAGATCAACACTCCCGCCCAATTTAGTGTCATCTGCAAACTTACTAAGGATGCACTCAATCCCCTCAGCCAGATCATTGATAAAGATATTAAACAAGACTGGCCCCAACACAGAGCCCTGGGGAACACCGCTTGTGACCAGCTTCCAACTGGATTTAACTCCGTTCACAACAACTCTCTGGGCTTGGCCATCCAGACAGTTTTTTACGCAGCGAAGACTATACCCACCTAAGCCATGAGCCACCAGCTTCTCTAGGAGAATGCTGTGGGAGACAGTGTCAAAGGCTTTACTAAAGTCCCAGTAGATAACATCTACAGCCTTTCCCTCAACCACGAGGTGGGTCACCTTGTCGTAGAAGGAGATCAGGTTGGTCAAGCAGGGGACCTGCCTTTCATGAACCCATGCTGGCTGGGCCTGATCCCCTGGTTGGCCTGCACATGCCTGTTGAGCGCACTCAAGATGAACCACTCCATAATTTTGCCCAGTACCGAGGTCAGGCTGACAGGCCTGTAGTTCCCCAGATCCTCCTTCTGGCCCTTCTTGTAGATGGGTGTCACATTGGCAAGCCTGCAGTTGTCTGGGACCTCCCCTGTTAACCAGGACTGCTGATAAATGATGGAGGGTGGCTTGGCAAGCTCCTCTGCCAGCTCCCTCAGTACTCTCGGCTGGATCCCATCCAGCCCCATAGACTTGTGAGTGTCCAGGTGTTGTAGCAGGACGTTAACTGCTTCCTCCTGGATTATGGGAGGTTTATTCTGCTCTCCATCCCTGTCTTCCAGTGCAGGGGGCTGAATAGCCTGGGAATATACATACATGTGTATGTATATATGTGTGTAATATACAGACACACACACAGAGTTTTTGATGCTTGTGTGTATGTGTGTTCATATATACATATGTACACACACACATGGACATGCTTGTATGTCTCTGTGTGTGTATATATATGTCCCAGAAGCTGCTAGCCTACTAGTTCAGTTGGAAGTGTTTGGTGCTTTCAAAGTTTTTAAACATTTAAACTTCATCTTACATTTCCAATGTCTTGTTTCTCACGAAAGAAATTAATCATTTAATTTTATCCTCTCTTATTAATGGAGGCAAATAAGAAGAAACCTGTGCTGAATTTCTTGCAGGGATGACTACAAGGAAAAAACAAAACTACTATTGCTATATTAACCTGAAGGTTATGAGGTGATTCATACCAAAGAGCTGATGGTGAATTAAGTTAATAACTACCTATATTAATCTTAAAATTAATAAATTATCATAATACTGAATTGCATCCCATCTTGTTTTCTGTCTCCTTCAATACTCTTGCATACATGTAGCTTGAGAAAACATTCCATGTAGGTAAACAATTGCATGAAACTATCTTTTCGCAATTGCATGAAACTATCTTTTTACGATCCCTTGGAGGTAAAAGAAAAGACAGTTTAGAATAATATAATTTATTTGAAGTAGAAAGAACAGGTAAGTTGACTGGAGCCCATAATGCTGATGTATAAACGCATGCTTTCATCTGTTGATGTTAAGAGAGGGTCTAAAGCTACCTTAAAAATAGCAGAGAAGGATTATGGCTTCCTGTCGTGACAAAATTGCCCTTCTGCTTTCTTCCCAGTTTTCTTTCACTAGTTGAATAGTGAATAGGAGATGTATTATGATCACTGGGCAAAATAATGTGTTTGATTTTGAATGTTAAAAGTTACCTTTTTCCCTGCTGAGCCTATCGATGAAAAAATCTGTCACTGGAGAAAACTGAAACCAATTACTTCTTACCTGAAGTAGATAGACTAGTGGCAGAACCATTTTTAAACAGTAACTGAGAAGAAATCTCTGTAAAAATGTAGTATTCAGTACTGATCCTAAAACTGGCATATGAGGGATCCAACTGTAGATTCTCTACTTATTTACCAAACATGAACAGAGCAGGTAGACGTTTTAGGACCAGGAGAGGAATCAGCCCTCATTTAGGTTGGCATCCTATCCTGAGGTTTTACGTTCTATTTCTTGTAGAAATCTAGAGTCCCTGCCTGAGTGGCAGAGTGGGTAGAATATTTTTCAGCTCTCTGTAACATTTTCTAGTACTTAGAAGTTGGTGCACGCAACCCCAGATTAATAATGATTCTGTGCAATAGGTGTAATAAGTTTGAACTATTTAGAAATGTCCTTGATGGAGAATTTGAAGATGATTCTTTAGGAAAACCAAGAGAAAAATAGAGAATGGAAGTGGAAGCTGTTTTGTGCTTTTTATGAGCATTGGTTTTAAAGTGAACCTAAATACACATGAGGAGGGTAACTTGGCCTCCTCCTTCCCTTGAGGATCATCAGAACCCTGATCCACTTAGAGAATGAAAATTTCTTCAGCATGGCTGACGCTTTCCCTGAGCAGGTCAGTCATCCATGGAGTTGAGTGCAGTAACTTTCCATGGATCATTAAGAATAGATATAGCTGATAATGATTTGCTAAATTATTTCTTCTCTAAATCTAATGATCTGTGAGGTGAAAAGTGTGGAGTTCAGGCTAGGAGAAGGAAAACTAGATGGAGTGACTGGAGTTTACAATGAAAAAAGCTTTGCTCTTTAAAGTTTATATTTCTGCGGATTTTTAGATATGGGACTGAGATAAAGTAAAAAATAAAAACAAACGTTTTGTGGATTGAATATTAGATGTATAAGAAAATTAAAGCTTCTTTAGAGTAGCAAGGTCTTAATCCTAGAATTACTGAGAGCGCTCTGCATGTGAGGAAATTATGTAGATCAGCAAGTTCTAGTTCCCTTGAAGATTGCTGTAAGTAGGGAAACTGGTACCTTAATCTTTGTATTAAATATGCGCCAAGATGGACTTAGTGGATATTAGCAGATCTGTAACAGACTCTCAGAGTCTGGATCATGTGAGAAATAATGCTACTGAAGAGATGTGATATATCTCATACAGTATTATTTGGAATATTTCAAAAGTTCCTGGATATAGGTTGGAAAAATTCTAGGAATAATGCTAGTTCCTACTTATTCCTAGGGGTGAGTGCTGAAATGTTATGAAATAACTGTAAAATCAGCAAATTTTTAATGCTGAGGAAAATTATAAATTTCTTTGTAAACAACCTTCTCCCACATTGGACTTGAACTGAGCAAGCCAAGGCCTACTCAGCTGAAATTAAATGGAAAGCTAAAAGCAGACCCTCTAACAGCACTTCACAATTTCATAGGAATAAATCTGACAATGTAAGAAAGTTACTGAAGTCTATTCATTTGAGAAGCTTGGGGCAAAAACTGACTGAAAAACTTGGCATTTTCATAAGGTAGAAGCGCAAAAGCTATCTCAAATGTGTAAGTGCAAAAGCTATCTCAAATGTGGACTCCAAAGAAAGGGAAAAAAGAAGACTATGAGATCCAGACCTACTTGGATGATCTAATACTCTCAAAAAGGATATTGAGGCTACAAAGAATGGGAAAACAATGGACTGATCAGCAAAAAAAGATGTATTTTAGAGGTTTGGAGATAAAGTGAAAAAAATACAAGAATTCGAGCTGAGGTAGTCCTTGAAAAGGATATTAAAACTACTATTCAGGGGTTCTTTGGACACATGGATAAGAGAAAAAAGAAAGAAGAAATGGGTTATGAAATAGAAAGGACATGTTGTGCCAAAAAAAAGATAAAAAGACAAAAAAATATCTTTTTTGGATAAGATAGTAATCTAGACAGAAAAAATACAATAGAACTAAGTTGTCTGGATTTCCATGAAGCATTTGATATGGTCCTACATAGGAAAATCAGTTAACTGCATAGTGTACCAGAGGTTTAAAGCAAGTACAAATCATTTTAGGACAATCTAGATTCATTAATCACCTTGACAGAAAAGGCAGGAGAGTTTTACTAAAATATGTTGTGACAAGTAGTTGGGAATCAATATAGAAAATAATTTGAGAAGAGCTGAATGTGCTTGCAGATTAGAACAATAAGAATACATCAAATACATGAAATACAAATTAATGGTTAATTTAGGCTTTGAGTTGACCTCTGGTGTTCCACTTCCTTCTGAAGGGAATTTGGATTCTGAAATAAAATTATTGAACAAGACAACAAATTTTAGTGAGAATAGTACTGTTAGACACTAAGATGGAGAATTGCACCTGTGTGACACAGGAGAAGGACCTCTGTATATTTATGATATTAATAAGAAATGTGATATAAATGTCAGGAAGGCTAATGTGGTTTGTACATATACTTTGGAAGGTAATCCCAACAGGTCAGTGTTAAAGCTATTGTACAACTGCCCTACAGATAGAGGAAGATCTACTTTTAATTTTTTCTCAGACATTTTATGAAGGTGAATATAGAAAGCATATAGTAGTAGATTTTGTCTGGCATTCTTGAATTCTGTGAAATGTGATCTTTGGGTTTTCTGCAATGACTTGGAATGTATTTGTCTCACTACAGTTGAGAAACGGACTTAGTAAGTCCTGAGAGTCTTTTATTAGTTGTTGTTTCTAAGTAAATTCAAATTGAAAAGATGAGGCTGAATAACTGAAGAGGGAAAAAAACTTGACCCCCCCCAGATATGTATGTGTGAATTAAAATCCATAAGCCTCTATGTCTCCGAAAAGTTTAAGCACTGAGACACAATAAATATGTCCATTTACAGTTTCAGAGGAACAGCCACAGAATGTCAATAACGCTACAGCTTAGGTATGAAGTCCTAAATTTGCTACAGCACTCAGGAAATTTTTTTTTCAACTGCTTTGGACTAGCAGCATTGATCCAGTCTATATAGATTATGCAGATAATTTAATCTTGAATTCTTATAATTAACATCAATTACTTCCCTCATTGCTTGGAAATATGCAGCTGTACTTTCAATGTAGATATATACTATCATACACAAAATACTGTGAAAATGATAGAGTGGAACCTCTTATTCAAAGACCAGACACCCCAGCTGAAATATGTTGTATTTATTCACAGTTTGGGTGCCAGACTCTCTGTCGTGCCACCTGAACCCTGACCTAGAATGACCAAACACTAGTCATGCAAGAAAGTCTTTTATCATCCCAGCTTCTTCAGTCCTTTGAACAAATGTTGTCAATTATGTCATTTAAATATGTCAGGCATGGTGAATAATTGCCTGCTAAGACTAGTCTTTAAGGTGAGAAATAGTCATCTCTGAACTCAGAAGACAGAAAATGAGACTCCCAGTCCCAATCTCCTTTAATTTACAATGTTCTTTATTTCCCCCCTCCTGTCTCCAGAAGGGCTTTCAGCTACATTATCAGGACATGCACACTTCTGGTAGTGAAAGGTCACTGATTAATTCACTCTACAGCACAGTGCTTTGTGAACTTTTTAGATGTAAATTCTGTTGTTACGCTTGTTGGAGAACATGTAACTGGAAAACATAAGCCTGTTCCAACCTAAACCATCAATGCAAAAAGACAAAAAAGAAGGATTCTTTCAAGAAGCATCACTAATGAGATGAATGAAATTAATCAGCAAAGGGCCTGATCTGCAAAGTTGCTTTTCTTGTAACATGCTGAAGAGCTTCTGCTCAGTGATACTCAGTGAATCATGTTTTTCTAAGTATAAGAATTGCAACTTGTCCTCACAATCAGGATTATTTTGGTTTTATGAAAGGAAAACAAAGAAAAAAAGGAGAAAAAAGTCTGCTGATGAAAACTAACAAGTGCAACTCAACTCATTTCATAGGAGTTGGCGTTAATTGCCTCGTCTCGGGTTTTTTTGTGGGGGCAGATTGCAACAGAAATGCTTTGCATTTAAAAGGCAGTATACTGAAAATATAAATGTATTTCATGGCGTTTGCTGAACTTTCAATTCTGGACAGATGCATGATAGGCTCTTTTGTGCAGGTCATATCATGTTAGACCCAAGTGTTTTTAAGCTTCCCCAGACCAATATAGTTTCTCTTTTCTGACCTCTTCATCATATTTCTGGGTACAGACTCTCAGTTTAAAGCCAGAACAGGGACATTTTAATTTCTAGTATATATCTCAAGAGATAAGTGCTAGATCAAGCATGTAACATATTTCAAGAACAGCACCAACTTTACAATTTTTTTCCTTAGCAAGGGAAATAAACAGAACCTAGATAAATCAGTAAAACACCTCTGCGTAATTCCCTTCCTCAGTTTTCTTGCTTCTCAGTGTCCTACAGCATTTGGGTCGGTGTCATTTCAGAATTCCAAATCCCTTTACCTGAGCACAGCTTCTCTACGCCTTTGATTCTCTCTTTCTTTTATGAATGTCTTTTGTCTTTGTGAGCACTGACATCCCGTTTCTTTGATATGGTTTCCTCCAAGTGAAGACTTCTGCAAAGAAAGTGTACCTAGATTACAGTCAGGGCTAGATTTTTAGCCATGTTTAGATAACTAAGGAGATAAGAAAATTAGAAAACTATTTATCTTAAAGAAAAAAAAGTTTCATTCCTTTCTTCTCAGTTGAAGTCTAATCACATGATTAAAACCCATGATGATGGTATACAGATGCTGTTCTCAAACAGTTTAGTCAAAGGGCTATAAATGGGACGAAGACCACAGAAAGATGATCATAATTGTACAATCTTCTGGATAGAATTCAAACGCTGTATGAACTGTACAGTTTCATTAATCTGGCAAACACAGTGCCTCTTCTGCTTTTCTATACCACATACGACAGGACTTAAACTCATGCAGGACGAGTTCTTATAGATTACTGTGAAAATTGTTTTTAAGAACACTTTCTGGTGAACAGATTCTGCCCCAGTGATCAGGGACAAAAAAGTTCCTATACTGAGGACACACCTGATTCAGCACGGAAAATGAAAGGAGGAATTTACAAAGGAATAGAAGTGTTTCATGTATTAGACTATATATGTCTGTATTGACTTGTAGGAGATGTCTACACACACAAGACAGTAACAATTTAAAATATGTGAATGCACAATGGAATATCTTAGACCTAGTTTAATGTGGTTCCTAAAAAACAGTTAAACAGGTGATGGTTGTCTTTTCTGTAATTGAAACTCAGTGATTTTATTAGTTTGAATTAATGTTTTTTGAAACTATACAGTTCTGTCCTGTTAAATCACTGAAGATTTTTCATGAAATCAATGTGACCTTTTATTTCCTCCTTTTGTGGCAAGCATGTTTCCATCTTATCATAAATAAAATTATAAAGAGTAGAGAAGCTGTCTTAGCATAAAAATGAGTAGCCAGAAGAAAGCGGCTTGGATCCTCTGAATCCTTATTTTATACTGCAACAACGTAAAATGCATTTTAAATAATCAGATTAATCAGAAGTTAGGTTTAGGGCAGCTAGTTCAATGTTTTTCACTGGTCATGATAAGTCAATTTACAACTTTCATTTATGAAGTGTTTTTTTCCTTTAAAATTTCTGGATTTAAGAGGTAGGGGAGAGCTGTGACACAGGATGAAAGAAAGGATTTCAGAATAACACAGTGTTTGTTTAGCACTGGAAGGCATTAGGTGCTATTGGGCAAAAATGGTGGGACCTGATAAGTAAAGATGGGTGTAAAAATCAGCTACAACATCAGCCACGTTCGTGTGATATTCCAAAAAAACCAGCACATCTTCACCACATCAAGGCCAGGGGACATTGAGGTATGGGTGAACTTTTGACTTCTAGGGACAAAGAAAGATTAAAAGAAAGAAAGATTAAAAGAAAGTACTTCCTTATTTTTACGTTAAATTATTATACCTGAAATCTCTGAAATTAGAAGTACTTTCCAGTTTATAAGTATGTAGCTTAGTAATCTGCATGTGAGTAAGCAGGAATCTCCCACCTCTCTTTTCATGTTGCTGACCAGCTTCCTAATTTCTGTGTTGCAGGAGCCTTTACTTCAGACATTACTCTGTTATGTTCCGTTGACTTCAAAATATGTCTTTAAAAACCGCAATGTAATATCCAGCACCTGCAAAATATTGTGAAGTATTAGGAACAGTTGTAATGAAAACTGACTGCAAGCGTCATAACAACAGGTGACATTATTCATAACCTACAGTTATAACAAGGTTATGATGTAAACTCAGTGATCATAGATGAAATAAGCCAGCTACAAATGTGAAAATATCCTGAACTTTAGAAGTAATACAACCAAATATAATAAATCTTGCCTACAAATGTAATAAGGCCCTTAACTGAAATGTAATAAAATCTATCAACAGCTGCAATGTATATGGAACATATTATATAGCTTTACTATGAATTATACCCCCTGCTGTTTATGGACTCCACAATGTCATGCTTTGTCTTCTTCCAGAAAATCAAGTGCTACGGGACTAAGTGTTTTCCAATTTATATTAAGTATGACAGTGTGTTAATACAAAAATGTTGAGGGTGAAAATGAAATTTTGAATCCAGATGTGCTCCTTCGTCATCCTGCTAGCATAAGAGAAAGGATGTGGTCTACCACATGTGGCTCAAACACTTCCTCAGCTAGACAAGGTGGGAACCAAAATGGATGTTCTGGGTAACTAATCTGTTCCTCTACTGCTAGCAATATAAATACATACACAAAGAAAGAAGGAATTTTGATGAGTGACGCGGCAGGGGGAAAGTTCAATCTGCCTGATCTTTATGTGCCTCTCTTTTTTGGCTTCTGAAATTTCATTTGAGGACAATATATATCATTTCCTATCAAGTGCCAGTTGTGACTTCTTACTGGAGTACTATCCCAACAAATGAACAGGAAGGACTGATGCGATGCGGCTGACTGGTTGCCATCTGTTTGTGATAATCTCTTGTACCTCTACAGTTCCTGAAACAACAAAACACCCAGTGCTGTAACCCAGGAGAAACCTAGAGGGTTCTATGTTAAAATATCAAAGGGAAGGTTTTGATGGTTTCTTTGTGTGCAGAGGTGACCTGATCTTCAGTTGAGCTAAATTCTTTGCTATGGAGGACTTACCTCTGGATGTCATGATGATTTTATACCAACCCATTCCAAACGTGTTTCCATTGAGAATGCCATGTACACAAATAAAACACTATATGTTTTCAAAAGCTGTTTATATTGTGCTGTCTCCAGCCATGCCACTGTCCCTGAGTTGCTTTCTGTCACTTTGTGTTGTGGATACAAATGTGGTGTCATATGAAAGCAAAATCTTAAGTGCAGGCTCCTGACACTTGCAGCAGCACACAGCTCACTACAAATATCACAATAAATAAGCCTAACCATGTTATCTCTTAAAACCAAGTTATTAGAGAGCACTTTTGGTAGAACTTAATGGTGGATTAAAGTATCTTGCATATCCCAAGAAGGAATTAATACCTGCAATACCTATCTTTTAAGGTGGTTGTAAAGAATATTGCTGCAGCTCTGCAAGTACAGAGGGAGAAATGAAGTTATCCGGTAAAATTTGAACTATGAACTTCTACAGGGCATTTTCTTTTTTTAAACAAAATAACTATGGGCCTAAATCCCATTAGGGTCCTCTGTACATATATTAAGGTGTTTGTATAAGTAAGTCCTGCTGAATCTCAGTAGGTTGAATTTGAAATTAGGAAAATAAAATAAAATTATGTAAAGTTACTGTAGAGAAGAAAGGGTAAAAATGACTATTAAGAAATTTTCAAAAAAGAAAATGATAGGAAAATTGAGAAAACTCATTTGTTTTGTATTTTTATAGCTAATATAATGGTTACTTGCAACAAAAGGAGATAAAACGTTTTCAGTTGCTTTATGTTTTTTAAGTTGACAGTGCCCTTTAAAGGCTGTCATTACCATAGGTCTTGCTTTCATTTGAAGATCCATCTGGATTTAATAACCATTTTAAATTTCATTGTATTTTGATTTCCAATTTGGAGTTGTGGAAGACAAATGACTACTTTACTAAATTAAGCCCATATTTATTTCACAAATGGTATTCCAAAATAACTCTAAATCATTTGTGAGCAAGTCACATACAGTACACTGGTTATTTGGATAGTACTTCAATGAAATTTGCTCAGTGCTTTCAGTATAGTTCTTAAGTTTTAACATATTTTTAACTCTAAAACATCTAGATGGTATGAGGTAGGGTTGAGAAGATAGGTGTGGGTTTTTTAAAGCTGAAACAGACAGAATTATCCTTGCACAAAAAGTGGTGGAGACATGAGCTCAGAGAAATCATCTGTCAAAAGTTCAAATTCAAAGGTCCTGTCTGTCACTACTGTTCTAAGATTCTTCTAACTTTATTGCTCAAGATAGATGTGTCCTGTGTGAATTGTCATGATCGCAGTCACATTTTACCTTTCTGGTTAACATTGGACTAACAAAGGACTTGGTGCTCTGAAAGAACAGTGATCTAAACTTCACAGCCTTTTTGGGGAGATGATCCAGGTATTATTAAACTCATTTTGTAGATACATTGATTAATGCACAAAGACCGTGAAACAAAATCCACTGAAACCTTTAGATCAGTGACTGATGATTCCCCAAAGACACTGATCAGCACATTGAAAAGGCTAAAAATGGCATCCAGAAATGTTGATTTCACTATCTGATATTCCAATAGTAAAACTTCTTTGGATTAATTTTGCAATTACAACCGACTGTATCCAGGAGCAATGGCACACGTTAAACAGTGTAGAGCATGGGTGGGAATAGGAGGTTGCCTCTAGTGATAGTCTGACACAAAATATCCCCTCCTGGAGCAGAACGGGAGCTCCAAAGGCACTGCGATTCCAAGGATACATTTATTTTCTTCCCGTCCAAACAAACCGAAAAAGCACAGCTGCACTACGGTGCAATGCTCTGCAGAAGTTCAGGGGCATCCTCATGAGATGTCGCTTTTTCCTAGAGCTCTTTGGGGAGGTGTAACTACTCACCACTCCTGACTCCCAGCTGACATGAAACATAGTGGAGCATTGAATGAAATGCCTAGTGCTGACATTTCAAACCTTCTCCGTGCCAGAAAATGGAACACCTGCACTGGACAATAGGAAGTGGATGATTAGAGTCAAGAAAATTTGACAATTTTTAAGCATGATGCTTTAGTCCAGATCCTACAAATGAAAGCCATAAAAGAAAGACAATGGCAACGAGAATCCTTCCAAGCCCTACGTGTATGTAACAACTTAGTTATACTCTTTAGTCACCTGTTTTTTGATGAATGTGTTGGGGTTTTTTTAATGAGGTGAAAATATGAAAGAATTTGAAAACTCTTACCACTTAAAGCTCCTCCTAAAGATAAATGATACTTAAATACAACCAAAAGAGAGGGATTATGAAAATTCCCTAATGGCAGAGTTTCTTTATCTACTGTCAATAGTAATTGTTGAAATATTATGGTTCAACATTTAAATTTAAACCAGGAATCTCCAAACACTTATATCAACAAAGAATATTCTGAAGATGAAACTTGGTTATTATCCTTGTCAAAGAGTAACACCTAAAATGTAAATTTTACCCCACAAGTTACGTAAAGGGATGATAATGGCACTCTAATAATGAATCATGGTAGTAAGCGTGGAGTTTTCTTAACTGATATTTGCTGAAGACCAATTTCAGCACAACATGCCATTCCATTAGGTTCTTCTTTGTTTCTTATTCTTAAGGGTACAATATCTGAATGTTATAGCATGGTGATAATATGAAATTCTTCAATATCTGAAAAGATTTTTTTGATACATTTCAGTTTTGCAATTATAAAAAAAAAAATGGAAACTGTCTTTTGCTCCTAACTGGAAAGCTGTTATTATTACTAAGTTAAGCAGGCACTTGTTGTGATCTAGAGCAATTCTAAAATATTTCTAATCTGTGTTATTTTTAAGGATTTATTTGTCAAATCCAGTTGGAACCTGATAGGGAATTAATTTTACACTTTGCTCCTTACGATCATAATAGTGACTTCTTTCGCTTTTGACAGGTGGCACTATATTATAGATAGAGCTTGTGATGTGGAAAGGCAAAGATCTTTCTAAATTTCTTATAATGGCGGTGTTAGTGTATAATCATATTCCCTCTTTCAGATGGAATAGTGCTAGTACTGTCATGTGTAAGTGGGACACTTACACATAAATACTCAGATCATGATGGCAGGTGATTTCTTCTTTCCCTTGCTCCAGCAGTGACTCTCACAATGTACTAAGGTACTCTTCTCTGCCATTAATTAATCCTTTACATTTATGTGTGTATATGTATTTATATGTATATGTATGCATATATATGTATGTAAATATGCACAGCAGTACTTAAACACCACTGCATATATATCCAAGTACATTTACATGTTGTTGCTATGGCAGGATCCTGCTAACATCTGAGAAATAAAAAAATAAATACCACCAGAGGGCTCACAAGCTATTTTATTTTTGATGTCAACAGCTGTCTAAACCAATGAGTGCTGAGACTTACACCTTTACTTGGATTCAATCTCCCATGTTTTTAATGTTTCTGTGCAGACATCAAGGTGTCCAGATACCAAGGTGAGGGTGCATTATCCCTTCTTCTGGCACCAGAATCTCATTTCAATATTACTATCATTTTTCTGGTGAGTAAAAGTGTTCACTCTCAGCCCAGAGAATTTACTTCTCTGTGGAAAAGCAATTGCTGCCTCTAGTTTAAATGTGCTTGAAGTGTAATATACTTAACATATGTTTATAGCCTATATATCGCGTGTGCATGCAAACAAGCTGATGGACACATACTTAGAATATAGTCCTGTAATCTGTTTGAAGACAGACATGGGTGTAGGTACATGAGTTGCCTATATTAAACAGCCTTTTTAAAAAGGTATTCAGATGACATACTGCCTCCTCTTTTATGAACTGTGTATGTATTTCATTGCCCAGGTCGGATACTTCTGCCTTAAGAAATAATTCTGACCACAGAGTTTTTCCATGGCAGCGAGCTTGCTGCTCCTCTAAATCCCTCTCAGGGAAGGCTGTGTAGAAGTAGGCTGGCAGCAAAAATGCAAATAATACAGTGTATTGACCATATGCTAAAGAGTAGCAACAAGGAAGATTGTACATAAGAGAACAATACTGTTATAAAAATAAAGGCCTTAGACGGTAAGTTTGAGAGAGAAAAGGGAAGGAAAAAGGAATCCAAAATCAGATAGACCGACAGAACTGGCTGCATATGTGCACAGATCAACAGTGATCGCAAAACCCTTTCTGCAGCGTATAACGTGGGAAAGTCTGAGAGATTCATCTTTACTTGTTGAAATCTAGCCCCAAATTATCTCCAGTCCCTTTATTTCCTCCCCATAGCCACCAGCATCCCTCCCTCAGTAGCTCTTATTCTCCCTTCCTTCTCAGTTTTATTCTTTCCTTGTGATCTCTACCGAAGCTGGCTTTGCTCTTAAACCTCCCTTTGATTTCTCTGCTTCTCTAATTCCTTTCCTTCCCTCTTTGTTTTCATTCCCTTTGCTTGATGCCAGAGCCTGTATTTTTGATTCTTCCCACCCTTGTGCTCTCAGCTCCTCACTCCCCTCTCAGTGCTCTCCACCTGACTAATCCCCAGTACTGGCTCCTTACCAAAAGCACTACTTCCACTTCTGTTCTCATGCTGTCAAACACATCTGGAATAAACTCACTTCCTCAGCTTAAACATAATTCTCTTATCGGAGCTTGTCTAAAGGTTTTTACTTTTCCTCCTGAATGAACTCTTAAGCTGCAAATTGACTATCATTGCTCTCTACCTTATAGTTCACCCTAAAATCTTCTGCCCTTGGCACTCCTTTCACAACACCCCCCCACAATCTTTCTCACCTCCTCCCTCAGCCACTGCATTATGCTGTGTCTGAGCATTATGCTCCATGTGGCCACAGCTGATCTGTGACTGAGGACCCACAACCCACATAGTGCAGGACAGCTGTGCTGCCCAACATGTTTGTTCCCTTTATGACAGTCGCGGAGCATCCTCCAGAATACAGGATGCCACTGCAACCCCAGATCCCAGTGCAAACTCCAGTGGACTGAAGAGGAGCTCCTTTAAATAACATGCAGAGAAGGCACAGGTCATTTCTATGATGCTGCCTCCTTATCTAAACCCTCTGCAAGATCTGAGTGTGCAGTATCCTTCAACACCATTAGTGAATTCTGCTCTTAGTGACTGAATCCAGTTGTCAGACCTCTAGAAACTCTAAGAAACAAAGAGATAAGAATATTAACCCAAGAATGACGTTTGACTTCCATAGCACTTTCAATAGGTTTAATTAACCATTAAGAAAAAAATAATTCTCTATACAAATATTCCTATTCAGTTATCTTTAAACATTCAGTTTCCATCTGCTTTTCTTTTACAGCAGACATAACAAGAAGGCGCTTAAAACTTGCTTTTATTAAGAGTATGTAATTGAAACCACTTCAAAGCAAGAGTTAGAAAATATAAACTAGATGATGACCATTGACTATAATTTCATTTGAATTGAAAGACTTAATTGTTATACATGTTGAATGGACAGTACTCTAACCTAACAACTAATTTTATTTTATATTATTATTATTTTTTTACTCTGATTTGGTTTATCTCAGATTCCTTGGTTTCCGCAGATGTCTTAGTTCACAAGGTAATAATTTTCACAAGAACAGAATATATGAGGTTATTTTTCTAAATGCCTATGATATTTGTAGTCATAAGACTTTGGTACTGTAGGCTGTTGCTACTTAACTTTCTTATACCCCTCAAGGAAAATAAAAACATTGATCCAGGGAAGAAAAATATTTATTGGGAAGAAAAAGATTGAATGTGTTTACAACTGAACACCATCATGAAACAAGAAATAGTGATTTCATCTGCATTGGCTTCAATGGGAGATATATTTATTTCCTTTCCTCCAGAAGTGATTGTATCTTTAGTCTAAATTTTCACAGTGCTTATGACATCTAAATTTTCCATGAGGATTCTATCTAGCTCCTGTTCATATTTTGTACCAGTTAATTTTTGAATGTAATTCTGGTTATAATGGTGGTCTGTTTACATTATTTTGGTTATATGTGTTTAAAAGTATCACTCATGAACAGAAAAGATGAAAATGTTAGAACCTAGGGAAAGAAAGAATTTTCTCTAAATTTGGAGTTAGTGCAATTTTAGCTACTACCTATGTTCAAGTTAAATTTTATTAGATGTGAAAAAAAAAAAAATTAATCTAGGCTAGGTATGTGGAAACCTTCTTGACCAGGACTCCTTTGCTGCAAACATCATCCAGCAATTAGTTTGCCATTGTTCTTTTAATCATGTTCTGGCATGCAAGCACTTTTAGCAGCCAAGTATTACACCAAAAGTCCACTTGGGATGTGCAAGTTGGATGCATAAGGTAGTAAAGGAGCAAGTGCAAAAGGTGGCATAAAAAGAAAGTGGAGTAAAAGTTGCAACACATGGTCTGCACTGGATGACACTGAACTAACAGTAAAGTGTGTGATAGTAATTTGCTGGTCTGATCCCTTAGCTTAACATTTTAATCCTTTGCCTTTGTTTCAGACAGATTTTGTGGTCTCTGGAGCTCAGTGTATTAAAAATACCCTGGTCTTGATTCAGTCAGTTGTTTAAGATAATGCCGAATGTAAGCACATAGTCATGAAGAAGCTAGTTCAAAGCTTTAGCTCCTTTGCTTATACCACATATCAGCTGAGCTGGTTAGCCCACTGAACTTCTGATATGACCTATGATACCGGCCATTTGCTTTTTAGGGCCATCAAAAATGCGAAGGCACATTTTAACCACATTGATATGCCCTCTTACATCAACTCCCATTGGCCTGATAGAGCAAAATTCCAAGGGTAAACATCAGTATAGGTAAGAATGGAAACTGAAGAAGGAAATAAAATTGGACAGAGTAACATGCGCAGGACATGCCAATGGTCAGTGACAGATTTACCAGAGGGCTTCCTTTTTCTTTCCCTTGCATTACTGCTTCTTCTTGTGGTACATTCTCTGTGTCACTTGGCTGGGAGGCAGCCATATCCCTGGGCAGCCACTTGTCACGGTAAGTGTCTGCAGCCAGCTCAATAGTCATCAAATGATAAGCAGCACTGCTTTTTAAGCCTAACTAAAACACTTCCAGAGCCCACACTTCTATAAAATACTTTTTCTCTGTATATATCACTTATATTAGCATATGTAAAAGGTATCATTAGGAATTGGATTTTTTTTTTGTTTATAGGTGCATTAGAAACTATTTTGTTAGTGAATAAATAAGAAAAAATATGACCGAAGCAATAGTAGTAGTCCAATCTTTTCAGAGGTATAGGTATTTTCAGTGCCATCTGTATACTTTTTAAGATGACGTCACTAAATATTTTTCATAATCTTTTCCAGCAGTAATTTTTTTAACCTTTGTATCACCAGGCTTGTTACTTTTCTTTAAAGGAAGAAGTCACACTTTAATTAGTAACCAATCTTACAGAGAGTTCTGCATCTGAGGAATCCTGGAGACAGTGTAATAGAGTGATGTGACATTATAAGTTTCAAAAGTTTACCTGAATTCAGACTTCACATTGAATTAGTCATATTTGCCACTTCCTTTGTAAATTAAACTATGGAATGATCTCCTCCTACCTGCTTCTTTCAAATTTCATATGTGATTTTTGCATCTGGGGAACCACTGCCATTACCATTGGGAAAACAGATTCCAGCACAAAAGCTTGGAATGATTTTATTTAAAGTATGGCATATGAAGAAGGATAACAAAAGATTCTGAGGTCAAGATAATAATGAGCAGGGTTTTACATCAGACATTTTTATGTCTAGGGCTCTGAGATAAAATTTGTTTTATACTGCATTGTATTGTTAATTGAAAAGTATTAGTGGTCTTCTGTTTGTCCTGCTTTTGGATCTGGAATGAGTAAATGGGAAATGCAAAATTATTAATTCTTCATGTCACCTGACCTCATAAAAACCAAGAAGTACCTTTGAATGTAATTTTCTAAGGATATTGTTGATTTGGTTGATTTAATTAAAATCTCATAGCTTGCAAAACACCTCACCAAAGCAATTCCATTTTTTTTCTTATACTTAAACATCTGCAAGCCTGTTCCACTTAATTTCACTTTTGATGGTGAATTTGCATCACCATTTGTGATTTGTGTGATTTGTGAAAAGCACTTTTGTCATCCCTGCATGCCTGCAAACCTGACTGATCTGCAAACATTCCAAAGTTTTATTATTTTCTCTGAATGGTTTGGGTTATGGCAATGTTTCAAGTTTTAGACTGTAAACTCCCTGGTTTACAGGGCCAGTCTGAGTTTCACACTTGTGTAGTGTGTAACTCCAGTAGGCCCTATTTAGATATTTTAGGCATGATTGCAAGGGAAGTATTAATACTATTTGCTGCTTGCAGGCATAACCTAAGGATATGAGAACAGACAAAATGCCCTTCTGGGTTAGAGCAGCAATCTGTGTAGCTCAGTGCTCTGTCTCCAGACATGGCAGCAGGCGACTCTATTTGGGGACACCATGTGAGTCTGGCTACTCTCTGCAGTGCACTCTTCCCTTCCTGCCCCAGCACCCATAGCTGGTGGGTTAAGGAGTGTAGAGGATAGCTTCTGTTGTTTGTTTTACTGTCTCTCTGTTTGTTGTGATCTGGTTTGAACTCCTTCCCCAACCTGCAGTGGAAGGAACTTCTTACAAGTTCACCACTGGCTGCCCAAGGAAGTACCTTCCTTTATCTATTATAAGTCAATTTGTTAGTTTAACTGAGTGCTGTTCACTTCTACTACTATGGACTTCAGTGAATAACAGTTTCACATTTGCCTGATTCACTACTCATTTAATGGCTGATGACACTGTGATGATGATTGTATAAATCCCAAAGTGGGAAATTACAGTTCAGTGCTCATGCAGCCCAGTAATGTCTCATCCCCTAATCTAGCAGCTCAATATCTCTCATTCCTTTGCGTAAGCTTAACTATTCTAGATGAATAGTTCAATACCAAACATTAGCGGTAAGTTCATATGAGAGTGGATAGTCTGGGCATTCTTAACTTTGGGCTGAATGGAGCTAACCAAGAGCTTGGTACCAGGGAGGATCTGGAACCTTGCCACAAACATTATTGCTTCAGGTAACATAGATCATCAGTGTTGTGTTTTGGTCCTTGCCTACAGTGCAAAAAGTGTGTGCCTTCTAGAAGTGTATGCTAGGTGTCCTTTTATTTTTCTTGAAAAATATTGCTATCTCTAGTTTATGCCCATCTGCTTGTAAGTTACTGAGTGGCTTGATAAGGGGACATGCAGGAGTAGGCTTCATACTGAATTAAACTGAAACGTAACAGAATATGAGCAGAGCTTTATTTCCTTCCTCTTGTATTTATGCCACAGGAGAAGAAAAGTGCTTTAGCAGCTGGCAATTGACTGGAAATAGTTAAAAGAACAGGATAAAGTTAAAAATCCTTGAATATGTCTCGCTTCACACTATTCAAAAATAATCTGGGATCAAAGTGTGTAAGAATAAAATTGAATGACAAGAAATGCTTTTCTCTTGCTTTCTCCACCCGTACTGTCTATCTTATTTTGAGTTCTGGCTCTGAACCCTCTTTGCTCAGCCAAGGAGGGGTAGAGGGGAAATAAGAACCTTTTCCTCTTTGTACAGTGGCATGAGGGTAGCATACAATAGTGGTTCCTGGGCTCCCTTCAGTGAGGGGAGCTTGGGAACCACTGACTCCAGTATCCGCTGATGAATGAGGTTCAGGGAAAAGCTGAGTCTTCAGCGCTGACAGCTTCACTTCACCTAGGGGAGAGGGATGGGTGAAGTGCAGAGAGCCCTTAGTACCATGGGAGAGACAAGTGCAGACTGCGTAGAGCCTCTCCTGACACCCAGGGGACCATGCGGGAAAGAAGGTCTGGGGCCTGCCCAAGGCACCATTTCTCCTGGGACAGTGTCTCCTCACCACCCACTAGCCAGAACTTGCAGACAAATGGCACAATCTACCCTTCCTTTCATCTTTAGGACTCTAACAGCATTATGCAAATCCCAGCTATGTCCCTAGCAACCCAGTCCAAAGGCAATTTTGTATGCCTTTTTTTTTTCCTTGTGACAGGTTTCATCCCCAAAGAGATGAGTCCAGTAGAGGACAGAAGTGAAGGCTGCTAGAGTACAGTGTGTCTGGTTTTGAATGCAATGAGTCGACGGCTGCAGCCTAAGGCACTGGTGTGATTTTGTTTAAACAAACATAAGCCAATTAAAAATACAAAGAGATTCAAGGAAAAGATGCTCTTAGCTGAAAGCCTCATGGGAGAATAATTTAAAGAACAGATCAATAGCAGTGAGAGAGATTTGTTCCCATAAGACCAAAAGCCAGCATGTAACAAATCTCTAGAAAGGCATTTATAGGATTGTATTTTGTGAGTGACTGTGGCATAAAAGAATAGTGCTTTAGCGTGATTATAGTTAAATATTTACACAGTCTTAGCTGTTTCAGGGAAAGCAAATATCCTTGCAAAGATTATTTTCTTCTATTCAATATATCACTGAAAGTGCTTGCTGTGCATATCTTTATTAAAAACATAATAATTATATAAATGTGCCCTCAAGGAAAAGTGTAGTTGAGAATACTATCTTAAAAAAAATCACAAACCAATAATAATTTGCACTATTACCTAGAGGTTAAAATATTCTCCCCCTTATCTTCCAAGTCACAGCTTTTGACTTCTAGCCTCTTTCTCACTCAGTTACACATACAAAAATCCTTAAAAGGTGCAACAAGAAAAAAAACATTTTATAAATGGAGTGAAATTATTTTCCTAAATGTTGTTTTTTAAAATCTCCAACTGTAATTTGCAATATTTTGGGACCTTCCAGGTGTAGAAACAATAAAGGATACTCCAGCTACCTTGCTCTTTAGACATCTAACTGAGGTCTCTTAGTTAGGAGAGTATGTCCCCTAGTTTTCAAATATTATAGGTGAGGAAGGGGAAATCATAGGGAGAAAAAATATTTGTGCACTTGTGTGTCCTCCAGAGGATGATTCAGAACAGTAGTTCTGTTTAGAAATTATTTGCCCCCTGGAGAAGTTTCTCTCTGCTCTATTAAATGCATAGGGACAATAGGGATGGATATCCTATACTGGATCCTTACAGTTGATAATATAAATTTTCTTATAAACTTAGACTTTTGAGAAAGCAGCAGCTGAAACATACTTTTTTCCAAAGGACAAAGGCTTTCTTCCAGACATAGGAAATCTTGAGATTGTTTCTGAGCTGTATCATTTATCCATTTTGCTTAGCATAACAGAATAACCTTGGAGAAAATACTACAATCCTTTGTTGAGATTGCAATGAGGAGACTCTTTCTGTAGTTACATACACCAGATCCTTGGTGTATGTCTGTTTGGTTCCACTACTTTGCTTCGTGTTCATTAAATCAATGGTAAACAGTGGTTTACATCTGCTGAAGAAATGACCCATTGTTTCACACTGCTCAGAGGGTAAAGTGGCAGAAAGATTAGTAATGCAGTGCAGCTGTTACAGTAAAAAACCCAATAACTTCATTGCGTTGTTGTGTTTACCAGAACCATATGGGTTCCAGAAAGCACATTTCTACTGTGCACATGGTTAAAACCCTCATAGGTAACTTAAACATCTTAATGACACAGTTTGAGTCCCAGCTCACTTATCCCACTCTTGCAGACACCAAATTAACTTGGTAGTGACAAATTAACTGATTTCCAGTGTTAGTAGCTACCAAGACCACATTCTAGCAGGGACTGTGTGCTCTTGAGCATACCTTGCTCCATCAGCCCGCTTGGACTTGAGGATGCCACTTGATGTCAGGAAATGAATAACATTACAGTGCTACTGGTAGGTACTGGTAAATCCCCCAGGGGATTTGGTGACTAGTAAGTTTTAATATATCATGGACATGATACCTATATATATAACATAATTCAAATGTGGACATATATATACATACAACACATGCAGAAATGCATTTCTTAAATGCAACGTGTATTGCAAAACATTGAGAAAACCTTTTTTCATTCCCTCTGAATCATTCACTGGAAGGTCTAAACATAGGTTTCTAATGAAAGCTAAGAATGTGGCTTTACCTCAGGTGTTTTCTGCTTGCCTTTCAGATTATTGATGTTTGTGGTCAGGATATCTCTAATGACTCATGACACAGGTGCAAATGTCATTAGGAAAAGCTTCTGGTTGAGAATGAAAGCATGAAAAGTTTTCAGTCTCCATATTTAACCACCTAAGGAGTAAAGAGAGCAGGAAAGTAGGGAAAAGAAGTAAATCCACATAAAATATGCTATTCCATTTGCTGAAAATAAGTAGTGGAGGCAAGAAGAATAAGAATAATAAAATAAAAATATTCCTTAGCTTTGTAAAATGTGCATGATATTAAAAAAATAAGAGAGCAAAGTTTAGCAGAATGATAGAAATTTAACTACGACATAAGATGTTACAGGAGAGGGTTTTTTCATACAGCATAATTACAAGAAGCATGTGCTTTTCCAAGAGCTTCCTGCTAAACTTGAAGGAAGCCAACTGAAGTCTTCATTGTCTTTTGATCACACCTCAAGTAAGGCCAGACAT
Organism: Ciconia boyciana; assembly: GCF_034638445.1. Classification (NCBI taxonomy): domain Eukaryota; kingdom Metazoa; phylum Chordata; class Aves; order Ciconiiformes; family Ciconiidae; genus Ciconia; species Ciconia boyciana. Next base: position 18,572,431 of record NC_132938.1, read on the forward strand.
TTATGCCACTGGGCTGCATTTCACTTACCACTTATAACAGGACAGAGCAAATGTCCTTTAGAAAAAGACATGCTTTCCATTGTCACAATTAATAAGTCAAACATGTGCTTTAATAGCATTCTTCAGAAGATGACCCCAAAAATATAAAAATTTGGAACAAAATATAGGATTTACAATACACTGTTTTTATCCATATAATCAATATAAATATTTACCCATAGAATAATAAAAAAAACCAACCAAACAACAGTGAAACGAATAAAATTGCTCTGTTCCAGAGTATTAACCCTTTGAAATTCTTCTGGTACTAAAATACTAATGTGTATATGTTTATACATACTAATGTGTATAGAGAAAGCTTTTTGTTAAAGAAAGGTAATGTAAATTGATTCGAAGTATTAACGTTATCCACTATGCAGTATTATTTAATAACTTACTAAGGAAAAATGTTTTTGACAGAGGTTTATTTTATAGAAGACTTCTATAGATAATTAACCATCTAAATACATGCTGTAATAGTTGATTTATATCCATATTTGCATATTCTTGTTTATTTGACAATAGAAACAATTATTTTAATCATTGCATTAAAAAAGAAACCAGTGTTTAACTGCCATATAAATGTCTGGAAGTTCTTTTTCTTAGATTTCCCATTGTCTTTAGTCTGTGCTTCAGTCAATAATTGTTAATAAAGGGATAAAGTAATTGTCTGAGTAATTGTGTAATGTGATCTTCAGAGAATGATTGGGCTTTTGTTGTTCAGAGACAAGATTAGACATCAGAACGCTTCAGTTTCTTTCATGGGCCACTGAAGTTTATTTCATGGAACCAGCATATTTTGTGGGCAACATCTTGATCTTTCTAAGTACATGTGATATTAATTAATATTTCTAGAGTGTTTAAAGTATGCTCTGGGGTTGACTTGGGATAAATGGCAAAAATTACCTGTTTTAAATGATCAAAAATGCCTGAGTATGAGAAAAAATAATTACCCAAGCAAATAAATAAATTCCACCTTTGGATATCTTTCATACACAATATGCAAGAGGTAAAGGTGCATTTATTTTTCATTTGTAGTTCACTTTTCAGTTACATTCAGGACTTACTGGAAATGACTGGGGGGAATGTGTGTGGGTGAGTACCTCTTCCAAGTATTTCCTCCTGAAACGCCAACCCAAATCAAGACAACATGTTGTCCCCCCTGCTGCACCTCTCCTATTGTGAGGGTTGAAGAGTCCATGCCCTCCACAGTCCTCTCCCCAGTGACATTTCGATTTCTTGGTTTGGATATTAATATACTGTGAATGTGGTTCCATACGTTTTCCCACATTTCTCTTTCACTGCAGGTTAAAGGTGTGCCCAGGTTTGGCCTTTTGGAGAAAGTTATGACTTCACTATCTATTCATGTGGGCTCTTAAATTAAAAATTGATTGGGCTACTTCTGTTCTTTGTTTTCTTCCAAGGAATGACAACTTAAGAGGAGGCAACCTGAAGAGCAGACACCCGGGAAGTAAAACAACAAAGTATGCTGTGTGCATGATAGGCTTTACTATCTCAACATTATAGAGACGTAACTGCTAAAATGAATCTGGCATTGTTTTTCTCATGGCTGAGTGAGTGGCAGACCCTGGGGAGAATGTATTAGAGTTCTCATCTTGTAACTTAACTTCTCCTTTTGTCATTCTGCATAATTGCTGTCACCCAGGTAAAGCTGGATTGTTTCTTCCATGGTAAATTCTCTCCCACACAACCCTTTGACCTTCAGGCAGTGAGAGCAGCAGGGTTTCTCATCTCATGATTTAACTGAAGAAAATAACTACTTGAAGAGGAAGTGCTTTGAAATAAACAATGTCTCTGAATTAGAAAACTAAATAACTGGATTGTTACCACAAACTGGCACTCCTGGGAATATTTGCCTGGAATTAACAAAAGATACAACATTTGAAGAACTAAGGTGCTTAATCATGTGAAGAATTTAAGCAGAAATTTGAGTACAGCTGGGACAATTGCTTAATTATGAGCAGAATTCTGATAAATGTAAAAGCAGCTCATGTTTTGTCAACAGACATTAGAATGACTTATGAGCTCATATTGGTTCTCCAATTCTTTGACATTAAAAAGCCCAGGATATTTTTAAAATGCTGAAAGCAGTGAGGTAATTGCCCTTAACAATGCAAGTATGGAAAAAATGTGTCAATTTGGTCATTAGATATCTTATAAAAGAATTTTTTTGCTCATTGTTGTTCTGATAGCTCTTACCTCAGCGAAATTTTCTTGGCAAAAACTCCTGTAAATCACACTCTCCAATGTTTTTTTCAGCTTCTGGGGGAAAAAAGAAATCTGATTTTCACTGGGGAGGTATGTTCTCCTTAATATCTTCAAAGAAAAGACCAATGCATAATAATTCATTGAAGTGTCAATCTGTTAATTTGATCTGATTACTTGCTGTATTAATTTGGTGATTTAATCATTCAATCTATAGGTATATTGATTCAATTTTAATTGAGACCTTAATTTAATTATTGCATTATTCTAGTTTTAATTGGCAAAGTAAAACTGTAGTGTATTAGCTCAGTAATTGTCGCATATTGCTCGTCTTTGCTGAAGTGTCTATCTGACATCCTTTTTTTTTTTTTTTTTAGAAATCCATAAAGGTGCAAAGAACTTTTTAATTTCAAACTACTGCGTTGGTAAAAAAATTATGAAAGGACTTTTAATCAGGAAAACTTACAAGTCACTTTGGGTCTAGTTGCATGATCAAATTTAAATCACTCACTCTATAGAGTGTCTTTTTTCAGGAGACAGATGGAAAATATGTTTCAAGCAGATGCGTATGTAACTACAGAGAAAGAAATAAAATATAGCTTATTCTTTGGAAAGTTAAAAAAGTACTGAACTATTTTAATGCCATGCATAACCCCCATGTTTTGCCAGAGTGCCAGCTTTTGCAGTCATAGATTTCTCAGTTTTCCAATGTCTTTCACTACAGTTGCAGGTTAAGAATGTGCCTTTAAGTCATATAACCTTAAGGACAATAATGATGCTGACTCCTGCTAAACTACCTGAGTAGAGGCTTCTAGTATTTTAGTTTGCGTGTTCTCACATGTCATGATTGTTCAGGAAGAACTCAAATACTTCGAGTAGCCAGCTAGAAAGCAAGGAATTGACCATATTGCCTTCTGTTCCACCACCCCTTACCTTTTGTGCTAAACCTTAAATTTATCAGTGGTTTTAAAGGTGATGAAAACAGAAACACACTTCATAGAAAAGGTGAGAAATGTAGTATGTACGAGCATTTCTACTTTTATTGAGATATGTCTATTAAAAGCCAAATTAAGGACATGGTATCTGACCAGAAAATGGGATGACCCTACACTTCTGTGCACTCTTCCATTCTCTTCCTACCTCAGACTGTTATTCCTTATTTGTGACTGCTGCTTGATCAGCCCTACATGTATAAGATGTAGGATGTGGTCAAGGTCCTGGCACGCCAAGCAGAAGCCACCTTAGGGGGCCAGGACTATATCAGTCCAATGCAGAGAACTGTTGAATAAAGTACCCTGATATACTGTATGCATTTTTGTTGCAGTGTACGCAAAAACTGTGAGGGCAATGAATAAATGTGCTCTGAAGTCCAAGGGAGTAAGCAAGTTGTAATCTAACTTGTTATTCCTTTGCAAGCTTGGACAGCCTTGTACTTCTATGGCTGAAATTAAGTATTTTAAACTTACTTTCCTGAGGTGTAACTTTTTTCCCCTGCAGTTTTCATAAAGTACAAACCATCCGTTTCCAAATGGTCTAAGCAAAAGAAAATTCATTCCTGATTGTCAGGAAGACCAAAACCCTTTATGGTATAAACAGGAACACAGAGAGCAATGTATATTTATTTTAGAAGGTCCAGGAGAGTGAATGACTAAGGCTTTTAATATAATTTATTTTTAAATATCATAATTGTTGACACTTCTTTCAGGTCATAGATCAGAAGCAGCATTTGTAGAATGTATCATTTTATTCTGAGAGTTAAGAAACAATCAGAAGAAAGTTTTTCTCCTTTTTCCTTTTCCTTTTCCTTTTCCTTTTCCTTTTCCTTTTCCTTTTCCTTTTCCTGTCTTCCTTTTCCTTTTTTCCTTTTTTCCTTTTTCCCTTTTCCTTTCCCTGTTTTCAAGTGTACTGAATAAATGGCCCTCACAAAACTCACACACAAAACCTGACCTCTGTATTGACTAGACTAGATCAAAGACAGTCTGCCTTGAGGGTAGTGCATTTATTGAAGTCCTGGATACATCCTTTGAAGGCTGAGTTATTGCAAATGGTGTCATTGTGGAAAAGGGACAATTAACTTGGATGATCAGTGGGTGGTGACTATTGCCATTGCTGCATAGTTTGGATTTACAAACAGCAAGGGTCAAACACTTCACACCCTTCACTGCAGAAATGAACCGTGTAGAGGACTCAGTAGTCTAAAACACAACACAAGCCTACATTTTTCTATCTGTCAAAAGATTTCAGAAGTAATTCATTGTTACAGCTCCCTGGAGTGAGAGTCTGCTTGTCCATCTGATTTTCCTGACTGAGCGCTTTAAACATTCTCTGAGGAAAAAACTGTTGTAGTCTTGTTTCCAAAACATAATAGTAAAGACAGGAAGTGTGAAACCATTTGGAATCCTTCTTCCCTGCTGTCATATTTTATCACTACTTAGGTGTTATGTTCATGAGCAGCTCTTGATTGCAAGCCTCAGAGCTAATATTATCTCTAGATGCTGTCTGGTGCCCCTCTGAAAGATCTCTGGATTTCAGAAATCAGATATACAAGACTTTGCTTATCAGATAGTTCAAATAAAGTGAACAAAAAGCTCTCGTAAATGTAAGTTTGATGCCAGACTACACTGCAGAGTGGGACCAGGATTATTCTGAGGAAAGTTTTGTGAAATCGATGGCATTGCTTGATCACCTTTACAGTTATATAGCCAAAATAAGAATCTAATTTTTAAGGTGTGACACTCTGTGCAGACCAGAGGTATCTGCTGATTCCTGTTGTATAGATCTGGTTGTTGCAAATAGAGTGTTGCCTCAAATAATGGGTCTGGTCCTGTTCTTGTTAAAGAAGAGCATGAATAACATTCCTATTAATTTTAATATGAGAGGTCCATAATTATTTATGTCTTTTGTCTGTGCCACAATTGCAGTAATCATTAGAAACTGGTAGAAAAGATAGCATTTAGGATATTTAGCTAGACACTCCCAGAGAGTGCTTTCCTTTAAAAATAGCCATGAAATCTGGATTTCAGGTAAATCTGTGACTGAAAAATGAGTGGAGAAAGGACACTTTTAAATCCTATCTATATATATTTTCAGTGTTTTGGTTGTAGCAAGAACTTTTTTGAATGGAGAAAGTGTGAAAATAGGTTTTCATGTGTAAAGATATTTGTTCATCCCTCACTATAGGAAAATTTTAAAGTTTAAGTAAGCTATCCTCATCAGCTGAGGAAGCTTAGTTTTATGAATTATGAGAAGTCAGCCTGCTCAGCTGGCAGATTTTTTCAAGTTCTCCCTACTCTGCTTGAAATGACCTTCATATCTATTTTCTTTTTGTGCAGGTTATATTGGATATTGCCTTGAAACACAGCCTATGGGAAATCAGCTTGCCCAGTGCAAAGTGCAGTCAAACTGATTATTGTAAAAAATATCACATGTAAGATACCCAGTGCTGTGATTCATAGGAGCCTATAATCACTCTCCTCTATGCTGTTATTAAAATTCTTCCTGACTGATTTGCATTTTGATGAATCACCACTGCTGTGTATTAAGTGATGTACCAACACATGTTATTAAAGCACATCTTTCAGGAGCAATGGTCCACCAGAGCTATATAAAACAATGTAATGTGTGTTAGCTGAATAAAGGCAGATGGCATCAACTTATTCTGTGTCAAGTTTTCTGGTTGAATAAACTTCCCATTTGTACCTCTGGCTTTTGAGCAGCTCATCATGGAAAAGAGAATAAAAATATTAAAAAAGACCTTTTCTATTATGTTGGGGGTTTTTTTGTTTGTTTGCTTGTTTGGTTTTTTTGCTTGTTTTAAACTTTGTTTCCATCAGGCCAAGAAACTGTATGATCCTGCAGGTAGATGCAGCTCCCCCTCCTACAGTTACCCCAAATAATCTCCAAATTTACAAACACTTTTTTTGTCTGAAAATGGGGGAAATGAGCAGAAAGGTAATGTGGAAAAGAGAGGTGAAATGCACTGGGAACTCTCCATCTGAGACAAACATCCCTGCCTGTAGATAAAGGTGACATTCTTCTTGTCAATAAATCACCAGCTTAATCCTTAGCTTGCTTTAATCAATTCTGGAAGATTTCCACTAGGGCACAACAAACATGTTGATTCAAAGCTTGTTAATAAAATTACTTGTTAATTCAACATTAATTAAATTGTAATGTGAACAATAATTTCTCTTCTGTAAATATAATTTCATTTTGTGATGTAAATGGAAAAGAGGAACAACTGAGGATAAAGACTGACACTCCAATGAATCTTAAGAAAGAGAGAATGGCTTTTTGGCAGTTCTATCTGCCAGGAGGGTAACAAACTGTAACATTATGCTTTGCAACCTTGTTAAGCAGAAAGTTGTGAAGGAAACAGCATGGTTCTTTTTAAAAGAACTGTACTTTACCATCAAAGAGAAGGATGCTAAATGCATGTAACTGATGATCTGAAAACAATTGTGAATAAAACATCAATATTCCATTTTTATGTTGTGCCAGTAGTAGGGAGTTTGCATATTCCAATATTGTCAGGCTCAATCTGTGGAAAAATAAATGAATAAAGACAAACTCTGTTTTTAACAATGATGTAGTTAACAAGGTATAAATGCGGGAAAGAAAGGTAAGAAGTGATTTTTTTATTATCAGAATATTTCTGAGATTTCAAAAAAAAAGTAATGTCCTTTTCCACTGCACAATGAAAACAAGTTATTTCAACATTTCTTCAGTGAAACTAGATTTCAGAGTACAATTCTGCCTTTACCATATTGCTATTTGGCCAAGTTGGTTTCCTGGAATAAGGGAAAGTGACATTGATGTCCATGTCTTCTGAAACTTGGTCTCACTTATACCATGTAAGTGTATTAACTGACTGGTTAGCTTTCATTGTTGTCAGCTGACTACTTGGAGGTTATATCTCATTTTGACCATACATTTCACTATGGACCTAAATTTTTTCCCAGGTAAGTTTTTCTTGAAATACATAATTCCATATAACGCACTGGAGTTGGTGAACTGTTGTTCACCAATGCAGTGCTGATTTGTGAAAGCCCTGTACAGGTCTAAAATTTCGGATCTCCTACAATGCTCAGTCCATACAAAGATTTTTCATTGATGACCTTGGGAGATTAGCTAAAAATCACGATGAGATAAAAATCTTTTATGTAGCAGTTGAAAATTTACCTACTGTCACATTAAATCATTTGAATAGTGTTTTGCGAAAACATTCAGATTTGCTAAAAGGGAAATGTCCATAACTTCTTCTTAGTATTTGGATCTCTCCCTCTCTCTCCCCTTCTCTTTTCTTTTGAGCTCTACAATTTATTTATTTCATCTGTGAATATCCTATGTAATGTTTAGGTGTGTTAGCATCAACACCCCACTAACAGTAAAAGTGAGGGAAAGCATCTTCATCAGATCTGTCCTTACACTTTTTATATTTGGCAGGTTTTCTTTATTATAAAGCAGGTTGCAATTTTTTTAGTAATCTCTGGACTCCCAAATGTTCCACACAGCCTGTCTTCTAGCTTCCCTATGGACTGCAATACTGGTATATGCCTTGAAGAAATAATATTTAACTCCTTCTCTTTATAGATCTCAAAGTACTTTATCGTAGAATTGTTATCCATTATTTCTTGTTCTAAAACTAGGAATTTAAAGAGGGGAGGGAATTAAAAAATGAGTGGCATGGAGATTCAGTAGAAATACAAGGTTTAAAATCCAGATCGCAGAATTCTTTGGTCTAAGAACAAACCTTGGATCATGCTACCTTTTATCTAAAAATAAGAGAGGTGAAATTTATTTCAAGACAGACCATCAGTGCTGGTTAAAGGGCATGTGAAGAAAAGAAAAAACACTGAAGAATAGCAATACCATGACTGACTACAGAAAAGGAAGGGAAAGAACTTTTTTCTTCCAGCTGCAAACTGCTTGCTGGCTGTGACTTTCAATAACACTTACCCGTGACCCTGTCAGCTTTTAACTTTCACTTTTTATTTTAAAAAGAACAGATAAGTAACAGACATTACTCAGCTCTTGATTTGGCTTTTTCAATAAGAAGTGAGAGTTAAACTCCACTGCTGCTGCTGTAAGTGCTATTGAAAACCATCAGCTTCAGAAATAAAACAAATCAGGTGGGAGCAGACGAGCATGAAAAAAGGCCTGGAAACCTTATTTTTTATTAACCTTTTGTTGACATTAATACTCTGCAGTAGGAGACTCACACAGTGTATGTATAGAAACACATTTAAGAATGAAGCACGTTTGCTTACACAGGAAAAGGTTAGAACTTACTTAAGAACTAGAGGTCTCTCCCAGGATTTGTCTTCAAATAAAAGCTACAGTCAAGCCTACATGAGTTTCCTTGACAAAACTATGGACTGGATCCAACAAGAGATGCAGGCAACTGTTAGATACTTAAGACCAAACTTGCCTTTCTGGAAGCCTCTGCTTAGCTGACTCCTAATGCTGAGATTGCTGAAGCTCCCCAGATTCTATATGTTTTTACCTTCCCTTGCCCCAGATTCAGCCACAAGGATTTCTTTATACATGGGTGTCAACATCACTGTTTTGACAGTGGAGGCACGAAACTGGAGGTCTTCTCTCAATTTAAAGCCCTCATTGAGGGAAGGAGGAATCTGCATTCCATCTCTGTTTTCAGATACATTCATGACTTCTGTGCAATGACTGCTTAAAGTAAAATGCAGGAAATTTTCTGGAAATAGTCACCAAAGCTCAAGGCTAAAAATTTCAGGTGGTTCTGTAAATAGCAGGCTATAAAATCAGCTCTTAATTATTGCCTACTTATAAACCAATGACTTCTGGACATTCTTCTGCCCAGTGTCAACAGTGGTGGCAAGTACTTAAGTATGGTATACCCTAGTATTTCAGTCTCTTTTCAGCAGGCAGGGAGAAAGAATAGGAAGATGCTGGTCTTCTCAGGCAGGAAAAGGAACTCAATGTGAGCTCCCTTGCTTTGGGATATAAAAGTATTTGTCTTTCCCTTCTCCCCCCTTCCTTTTTTAATGGTGTACTTTAGAAGAAAAAGATGAATCCTTTCATTAAAGCTGAGATACAGCTATTGAAAGAGGAATGTACTGCACAGGAACACAACAGTTTACAGACAGATCAACAGAGGCAATGGAATTGTGAGCACCATGGACACATGCCCCTGCTTTTTTCATAACTATGATTTAGCAAAAGACCCAAGCATAGTCTGCCTATATCTTGGGGCCTTGTTTCCAGGGAAAGGAGACAAGGCACATGGTTCAGAAATGAGAATGTATTCTAGCATGTTGCCTGCGTTGGTCAATTGGAAGTTCAGGACTGCAAGATGTCCTTTGGATACACAGATGCAGGAGAAGGTTTCTGGTAATGTTAAGTCATTATCCTAATTTTCATCATTCATCTAGTAGCTTTTGGCATCTTTACACTTTACATGAATACAGGTGACTAAAAGCACTCCCTGGCTCAGGATGCTGGTTGTTCTAGTTTTTTTCTGAGAAGATCTAAATCTTATCTAAATTTTACAAATGTCCACATATTTAGCTGAGCTGTATGGGGTATTGGGACAATTGTGTTTAATGCTTTATCACAAGGTATATAATATTAGCTATTGTGCCTTTTAAATACTTTAATGGATATGGCCATAAATATGCAACAAGCAATGACTCCTTTAACGTATTTCTTGGAAAAAAAAGATCACCATAGTTTAGAGAGTTAAAGTCAGGACTAGAAATGGAGAATGGAAAAATCCCTCAGTTTAACTGGTGTGTTTTGCTTATAATGAGACACAGCTGACACATCTTAAATTGGATATATATGTTACAGCAATTGTGATCCTCAAGTAAAATGTAGAAACCTGGGGGAAGAACTATAATTCTTATATCTACATACACTAATAGAAGCTACTACTTTTGGTTCCTTTTTGGTTTTTAGATAGTTGACTTAGAATGCACTCTAGCACTACAATTTTCTGAAACTCAGGAATGCTTAGCCTAGTTGATTGTTTTTGTTCATATTGGTTAGAGCACATGTATTTAAATTTTATAGCAGGTATATATTACTGTAGCTGCTGAATTGACAGATGAAATGTTCTAGCTCCACCAGAGTAAGCTAAGTTAAATTACTTTAGAATTACTGTTTGGTTATGTCACACTTGTGTTCCAAATTAAAGCTTATCTTGCATGTTTCACATTTTTTTCCCAAAGAGATTTCAATAACTGGGTGAAGCCAGGTAGGCTTACACTACAACAAGGCAAAAAGAAAAAAAAATAAAAAAGAATTACAGCAAAGCCAAACACAGCTAGTTTTATCTTCTTGTGCTCTTTTGATATTACTAAAGAGACAGTAGTAGTTTATTAAATATTCTCCTCACAGCTTAGCTGCTTCTCTGCTTGTTGCAACAATGCCACGTGTTAATCCTCAACAGATGAGACTACATCTCCTGTTTGTAACTGTGGTATTAACTGCAGAGCAGAGAGAGTTGACGAAGTATGTGATGATATAATTCAGATGATTATTAACTACTGAAACCTGTTCAAGTGTCTTTGTACACCTAATTTAATAGACCTAATTTTACATATTAAAAATTAATTTGTGCATGAGAAGCATGCCAATCTCGAACCAGAGAGTTTGATCTACATAAGTAAGACAATACTGATACTGATTTTTTTTAATTGCCTGGTAGAGGAGAAAAATGATGTGGTAGCTGAATGGTGTCCCAGCCAAGCTGACTGCAGTTGTGTTGTTGATGATACCAGCCTGCACTCTGAGTGGGCTGGGTCTGTTTATTCACTTCTTACAAACTACAGAAAAATGATCCAATTTTTTCTTCTGACACCTTTTTAATTTTAAGATATCCATAGTTCAGTTTTCTATCCCCATTCCTCTCACATATACTCTTCCAGAGAAAAATATATTTTATTTTGGCCTATTATTTGGGAATGAACACTCCTAGCAGGTTTTGTATCACACCTAGATTGGAAATTGGTTGAACACCATTCAAGCTTGATTTGCCATAGCTGTCTTGGAAAATGAAGAGACTCCAATTAGGTCACATAATTTTGGGACAACCCTTTGCGTGCTGGTGAGTGCTTTTCTTTGTTGTTGCTTCTTTAAAGCAAAACAAAACCTCCACCCATCTGATGCTGACTATTCAGCAAATCAAACAGAATAAGCTCAAGGGTTACAGAGGAGCAAGGCTGTACTTAATGACCTGACAGGCTGGAAATCAGTATATGTGGCAAGAAAGATCAGGAAAATCCTGTGATAGCTACCTTGGACATATCAGCCTGGGGAATGAAAGACCTTTCTTAGGTATCTTTTTCCTCTTATTTTTCTCTACTTTTGTGGAATTAAGCCAGTTTCTAATTAGGATTCTTAGCCACATATCTCTATCCAATAATTCATAAGTTCTTTTTTGACAATAACTCTGTGTGTTATTTATCTGACTGTACATCATTGCACATATTGCAGATGACATGAATTTTTAAGATAACTTTATTTAAGAAGAATTAAAATGCAATTTATTGTTAATGTTCACCTTGTCTAAAAGTACATTAAAAGCAAACACAATATTTTCAGACATACTATATAATGTTACACATTAATTCTCTTTCAATATTGTAGCACATACTATTACTTACTTTTCTGTTATAGCTTTAGAAACTTGTTCTGAAGTGCCAAAGACAGATAATAGGCATTATTTTAAATGTCGATGAAGTTTTTACCATTCCGCTGTATTTTGCTTTATTATCTTCTTGGTGCCATGAAACAGCCATGGCATGTGCATATACCCGTGGAAACCCATGGAAACCCAGTGCTCTTACTCAGGCCAGGGTTCAGATTTAGACTCACAAGTGTTAGGTGGAAGCTTGTAAACATTTCTCACTGTTTCTTGGCTATAAATGGTGGGAAATATCTTAAGATTAGTGTTTCTTATGAGATGACTGCCAGTTTGGTCTGAAATCCTGTTAGTGTGATTCTCCTCACATGATTGCTGTCATGTTCAGAGTAGAGAAGGGAAGCATAGATCCCTTCCAGTCATAGCCATGGAGATACATCAGTTCAACAACCCCTTGCTGACATTTGGAACAGTTGAGTGGGAGGTTCCATTTGCCCATCTCTAATTTAGGCTAAATGAAATAAATTGAAAATGTGCTTGATCTCTAGAAACAGGAAAATTGATATACCATACATTTTTATTTTCTTCCTGGTTATGTGTGGAAAAAAGAAGCGAAGCACGACCCTAACTATGTTAATTTATAGTTGCTGGATGGTAAAGGCAATATTGTACTTGCTACCATTTCAGCAAATGTTCTTAAAATTTGACATCACTCTTCTTTCTGAGTAAATGGTGGCTGCCTAAGTGCAAAATATGATTGCCATATTGGAGACTGCACAACTGGGAACAGAAAGGGCAGCAAGATTAATGAGATTTAGAGCTTGTTTATACTACCTAACTACTCTAACTCACATTCCATAATAAAAGAAAGAGGTGTTGAAAGACCAAAGCTAGTTCTTTCTGCCTGGAGTGTCCTGAGGTTGGTATAGCACTTCAGCTGAGAACAAAAAACAAATGTTACTAAACAAAATCAGAGGCTGTGACAAAGTCTGTATTTTTCCATTCAGTATACATTTTACTGAGATTCCATTTCCCCCCCCCTTCTCTCACAAATTTTCAATTCCCATTTACTGCAAGTAAATTAGAGAGATTATTTCTCTTTTATAGTCCATGACAGTATAAAAACTGTTCCAGTTTTATAGCTCCATGTCCCTGAGGAGCCTTGGAGCCGAGTATTTCTATTTCTTAACAGCAGGGTTTGGATAACATGAGACAACACGTTTTACCTCTAGGATCACACTGACTTTTCCTTAAAGAAATATAATGAAAGTATTGAGTACTGATGTACTCATAGTTGCCTTGCTATAGCATAGTTATTTTTTAATGAGATGATTAACCTTACAGTTTAAACCTGAATTGAATGGTTTAAAATTATTTACAACTTTATTTGTTTTCCATTTGCATATAATATTTGTATATTATATATAATAGTACTTGTATGTATACAAATCCTTTTAAAGCAAAAAATATTCCATTCTTTAACAGTACTGCACTTAAGAGGTATTTTAGAACACACACTTTGAAAAATCTCCATTTCTCCTACTTTAAGACGCTGTTCTGTTAAGAGCAAGTGTGAGGAAGTCTTGACTCCTGATTAAATATTTATGCGTGTCTGGCCAGTAGGTCACGTTCTATAATAGCTTTTATAACTTGGTTATTAAATTGCAATTCAGCAATCAAACATTTTTGCACTACACCCATTGGTATTCATGGCAGCAAATCATAAATTCTTAATAAATGAGACCTATTGTATAGGTTTATGACACTGTCAAGAGGATTGGGGAGGCTTAGAGGAGAGAGCCTTGGCCTTTAACATATTTATGTTTCAAGTCCAACCTGAAACACTAAATGAAGCAAACACTTTATTCTCTGCACAGATCCTTCATAGTGGATAATTGCACCATCAAAGCATATAAATCTTTGCATGACAGTTAGAAATGTGAAAGATTCCCTACTGAAGCTAGCACAATTTTTTATATCTCTCTTTAGCAATATATTTTTAGGTTAGAATTGAAGCAGCACATCAACAATTTTTCCCCAATGAATTCATGTTGTGGTAAGTTTGAAATAATCACAGTGTCTATTCTTTTCCTTAGAGATAATCATATGGCATCAGTTCCAAGTTAAAAGCATTTATCTTTAAATCTGTAAAAGGTTCAGAAACAATACATTTAATGCCCACATTAGCTCTCAAACCTGCAACATTAGTGAGTGGGAACTTGCCTTCCAAGGACTTAATGCCCTTAATTCCCTTCTGAATGAATGCAAGTTGCAGAAACTGGGCACTCCAGAGTGGTTCCCTCTGCACCTTGCAAGGATCAGCCCCCTAAAGAAGCATTTTCATAGCACTGAGCTCAGGACAGCACTAGTAAAAATTCTTGTGCATTCCTGGCATTCACTCTTTCGGTGCCATGGCAAGACTGATCAGCAGAACACTGTTTTAAAGTGAGCCATCAATCAGTGTGACTGTTTCTCAGTCTGACTCTCAGTTTATTAGTGAGCTAAGGAAGTATGTGGTGTAATGACAGATGTACTATTCTGTATATTTTTTTTCGTGAAGATCAGTTAATACATTTGACAAGGAAGGCCTTTTGGAAACTGTTGAACCGAGTTCTCAGAAGAGCTATTGTTGAACTTTAGAGGCATGCATATATATGCAGAAATAGCATCTTCTCCCTTCTAAAAATACTTGATCCAGGAGGCTATTGCATAGGTATATTCAGAGTCATATTTAACTAATGAAAAAATAAGTTTTCAGTATTCCTTGCCTATGACCCAGAGTCCAGACTGGGAGCTTCTGTCCTTGCTCATGTATCAGCAGGAGTATCATCCCAGTTTTAATCATGTAGCCAAACAGCAGAGTCTCATGTGTGTGACTCAAAGCTGAATAAGAGAGAAAAAACAGCTTGACCTTTATAATCATATAGAGTTTGTTCGGGCAGGTAAACTAAGAAGATATGGAAATGTTTGTGTAACCAGAAGCATGGCACTATAGGAAGCTTTTTTTTTTTTTAGGCTAATAAGTAATTTTTAAATTTTAAACAGTATAATTGCATATGTTATAATTTGTTTTTATTTGTATTCAGACATTGTGGGCAAAATGGTGGACCTTTATGTAATATAGATCCCTATATTTTAAAATTTGTTATGGATCTTCTTTAACGTGGTTATCACTGAAATAAAAAATGAAACATTTATTTCAGTGAAACATACCTGGAAATAAACCAATTCCTACTTGGAATGAAAGTGCCATTCCTTGAATTCCTGTAGTGATTAGTATTGTTTAAATAGCTGATCAAGCACAGAGGCAGACTGCATTAAAATGCACAACACATAACCAGGAATGTATGCTGCATATTTTAGAATAGTAAGTTCAGACATAATGGTGACTTACAGCAAGTTTCTAATAGCGACAACACTGCAATTCTTGAAACAGGCTTTGACAATAGGCAAGGCCAAGAGAGTTGAATGCTCCGTCAAGCAGTCTAGATGTATGTGTTACCTGCATCTTTATTCTTGCAATAAATGACTTTCTGAGAGAGTCCTACCAAGAAATCTTCCACGGGTTTGTTAATTATGAGAAATAGCCTAAAAATGTTTCCTCTCCTCCAATACCTGAATGTGTTTTTAAACTATTATTCAGCGACTGTGAGATGATGTTTAAATTATACTTTAGGGAATGAAAGCTTATTTTCCTATCTTTACTTCTTAAATTCATATTTATGGTAAAAAGCCAACAGTATTCCCAGAAATTTTGGGTAAGCAAATTATTTATTTTTCTGTTTTCCTCTGGTTTTTTTTCCCTCACTTGGTTACTTCCTCATTGTTTCATGTAGAATGACACGATAATTCTGGTACTGGAAGTGACTTCAGAAGGCCTTTAGTTCAACCTCTTGCTCAAAGCAGGGTCAGCTATGACCAAGTTGCTCAAGACTTTATCCATCTGGGTCTTGAAAACTCCCAAGGATGGAGATCATACCAACTCTCTGGGTAACCTCGTCCCCTGCTGGACTGTCCACATGGGGAAAAAGCTTTTACTGATATCCAGCCAGAACCTCTTGTTTCAGCTTGTTGTCATTCTCCTGCCAGACATCACCGTAAAGGTCCTGGCTAGGTTTTCTCAAGAAACTCCTCAAAGGTATTGAAAGGCTGCTATTAGGTGCCCATTAAGCTTTCCAAGAAAAAAGTGCAGGAAAATGTGATCTTCATAGTCTATTGATTTGTTGCCCAGTCCATGATTAAAATAACACAGCTAGATAAAATTCATGGAAAGAAACAAAGCCCTTAGCTATGTTATTAATGATTTATTTCATTGCTCCCATGATGGGAGACAATATTCTGAACACATCTCACATTCCTACTTTAGCTAAGAACATTTAAAAGGGACTGTAACAATCATTTAGGAGTATTGAAGAGCATAAGAATAAAAGATGAAAAAGAACTGTTTAGGGTAGTCCAATGGGACATAACTGAGAGTGATGTGATACACTATGCAAAGAAAAAAAATTAGGCTGACAATTAGCTCAATTTCTTGAATAATTTAAATCTAGTTTAGATACATCAGTCAAGAACATCCTGTAGGCCTGTAGTAAAATGAACATGACTGAATAAAGGGGTTTTGCATCTCTTCTTTTTATCACCATCCTGAGATGTATGTCAATATTCAGATACAGTGAAGGTATCAAAATATGTATGTTAAAAAATATAATTCCCAACAGAAAAATTAGCCAAATATCCTACATATCTTTTGTACCATGGAGGCTTTCTCAAATATTGAAAAATTGATCTGGAAGCTTCTGAAGTCTTGTGTAGACTAGTTGCTTATACAGACAGCCCTGATGGCAATCTTTTTTTATTTCCTCCGGCAAAAATGTCTTATCACTTAGGTAAGTTAGCATAGTGTTTCATCAAATGTATTCTCTCAGTAAGCAGAGTGGATAAAAGATATCTTAAAAGCTGAGAAGAAAAACAAATATTCTTTTTAGAGAAAAAGCTATTTTTTGTTTAAAGATACCCCAAATGAAAAAAACATTGGAGCTGAAGTGCAGCAATAAGTTATTAGCTACAAACTTGCTGTTTGCAGGGCAGTTTTTTTCTTTCACTCCCTGGGTTCATTGCCAAATGCAGGTGAACGTATGTATTTTATTTACTGTTGTATATTTGTGCCCACTGGGGCCTGACTGAATCTTATTAAGTTGATGATAAGAATTCTGTTGACCTAAATAGCTTTTAGACCAAGCCCTAGAAAATCTTGGAAACAGAGACTGGTATCGCAGGGTTTCTTTACTAAATAGGCACTAAAATATATAGTCGCTAAAATATTTTTTCCTCTGAGGAGTACCTGAGAAGGGTAATGATTCTGTTATTGGTGTTTTACTGATAATGGAAAATGGCCTAGCTGATTATGTATTGCTGGAATTTCTTGTTGATTTTAAAAAGAACAGAGGGAAATAAAACCGTGCCAACTTTTACAGAATTCCTGAAATTTTAACGAGTGATAATCCTGTAATGTTGGAAGAAAACATATCTATTATAAGTACAAGAGAACGAATTCTTTCAATTCTTTCAATTCTTTTAATTTTTAAATTATCTTCTTTCATACAAAAAATATGAGAAATATATTTTATAAACTAGTATGTATACTAGTAGAGCTGACTCACGAGGTCTTCACTCCTTCTTGCAATATATGTAATTAGGTCCTTATTGGAACAGCTTTATTTTCTGGACTGATCAAGGCAATCTATAGGCATAGGTCCATCTAGGTCCTTCTACATAAGAAACCTTCTATACTAGGTGTTAAGTATAGAGAACTGAGAAGATTGGTATCTCATGCCACTTGCAGCTTGGAATGGGACAACAATGCTCCCTTGCAAATTCTGGCTAACTCAGACGGGTGAGGGAGCCTGTGTTAGATGGTGAAAGGAAAGCCTGAAACTGTTTACGATGCAATAGCACTCTGCACTCATTCACTCTCCTGCTATCAAAATGTCTCTTAATATTCAGGTGTTGTACTCAGTGGCGGAATAGAAAGCACAGAGAAGCATCTCCCAGCAGAGGAGTTATATGACCAGTGGAGCAGGAAGCTTTTGTTCCAGCACCTGCCTGCTGCTGCCTCAGCTCCTATTTAATTTGAATTCTTTCTTTGGAAATGCTACAGGTCTGTGGCTGGACCAGATCAGCCCTGCCATCCTGGCAGGGAGCTGCAGCTTCTGGTTTCTTTTGCTTACTTCCAGGGCTGGCACAAGTTCAAGGGCAAATTCTCAAGGAGATACTGATAAAAAGACTGAAAAATCACAGAAGCTGGTCAGGCCTGTTGTCTTACAGATGGACAAGCACGTGGGAATAAATACAGTGTAACTTTTATGAACAAAACTGAGAAAGAAGAAGAACAAGAAGAGTGCAAGGTTTTGGGGTGAGAAGAGCCAAGTGAGAATAAGAATTTTTATGAGAAGAGAGAAAATATGGTAAGAGTGGGGTAAAGAACACAAGAGATTGGAAAAGAAGTGGTGGAAAGATAGAAATGGAATGGCTCTTCCATCATGTTCTTACCTCCTCATTAAAATACTTTGAGAGTCATTGCTGTTATTAAACCTTAACTTTGATGAATAATTATTTTCTCATGTTTCATAAACTCATGTCCATGTCTCCCAGCAGGTGCTGGCTACCTCCTTCATCTTCTTCTAAGGTCATCACTGAAGAAAGCAGAGAGAGAAGTTTGAGAAACAAACACGTTTTATGGGAAATTAAATGTTCTGGAGGGTTAATGCAGAGAAAGGGAAGATATCATTTGTGCAAGTCTGTTTGCAAAACAGAAGTCATTTTAGGACTCATTAGGGATCCCAGGAAGATGCAACATTTTATTACTCCAGCAAAGCTTCTTTCTCTCACCAGAGTTCACTAACTTCCTAGCCAAAAATTGTTCTATAGCTTCTGAGATGTCTAATCTCAAAATAACAATAAATAAATATTTTTAAAAAAAGCCTGAAGCTCTCTCATATACTTAAAATTCTTTCAATGTTTCTTGGACATGATTTGAAAAATCAGTCTACTGCTTTCCAAACAGCTTCTTTAAAATATTCTTTTAATTAAGCTCTTTATTTACCAGATATATTTAATGCTGTGTTTGTTGCTTTGTTTGTTGGACTTGCTTTTCATGCATTAGAGAAGATTTATGAACAAAATAAGCTAAAGTGCACTGAATGTCAGAGCACATGTGTTTATGCAAACCACAGAACTTGGAAATTAAACTTGTCTTGGAAATGATTTAATTCCTCATATATAAAGGGATAAGAGCATAGATTTAGTAAGACCATATTTTTGCAATGTTTTGCCCAGTTCTGGTGTCCAGACTTCAAAAGGCTGTCGCAGAATTGGAAATGTTTCCAAAAATACTTGGAAGAAATATTTGTCTTCTCTAAAGCTCCTAACATTAAAAACTAGAGAAGCTCATAAAACTACCCCTTCTTCCAAAACGGATGATGGGAAATATTGATATGTAGATTCTTCTGGGCTAATTTAGTTCAGTTCCCACCTACAGAGTTATTCTGTTATGGTTTAAGTTGGACAGTTACATGCTATTTTTTCCCCTCAAAATTGTCTGACTCATTGAACAGGCTAATTAGTGCTTACTTCATGCACACAGAAATATTTTGTTTTTTCCACATTGTGGCTTTACAGTGTGATTATTGCATACTATTCAAATCCTATACTCAAAGCTGAATTAACGGACATAATGTAGTCACTTCTGTTTAACTCATCACAGTAGTGTATCAGTACTTGACAAAGTTAATTTCACAACCCTGTAAAACCAGAAGTGGATGGTACTATACCCTTTTAAATACATGAATGAAGCTCCAAAGATACATAGTGGCTCAAGTTGTCCAGTGTCCTGATGTTCTTAGGATGTTGGTGTTTACATATAACATTGTATGTTCAAATTACTGCTTTCATTGTCTTTGGTTGTGTTGGGAAATATTGAGCATTTTTGCATTTGGGCCCCACAGCTTCAGAAAATGAGGACTATACAATTAGTAAGAACTTGTGAAACAATTCCATCCTTGGAGATATTCAAATCCCAACTAGACATGGGCCTGAGCAACTTGCTCTAGATGACCTGGCTCGAGAAGGAAGATTGGACTAGATGATCTCCAGAGGTCCCTGCCAAGCCCAACTATTCTGTGATCCTATGATTCATCTTAGCCATGAGTTTCTCCCTTCAATTCCTCAGGCCCTCACCTCATCTAATGATACAGCATGATCCAGCAAAATCGTACAGTGTGAAGCAAGAAGCCAGACTATTTACACAATGAAACATCATTCATTTTCTTACATTCGTTTTCAGGAAAGCCTGAACTTTCCCTAAAATTTTAATCCTGAGTCAAACATATACTATGCAAAATGGGTAACTTTTGTCAAAGACAGAAGTAAGTGTAACCAGGCTCTTAGGAGTGAAAAAGATCAAATTGGCTTACAGGTAGAAGACAGTCCCAGCACTCTCTATGTAGTAAGAATGTTTGACGGAATCTACATGAGGACAAGATTTCTGTCCATAGAGACTCTTTAACAGAGAAAAAGCATAATGAGAGCCAGGAGCAGAAAGTGGAAGAAAAAAACCACCCAAACTCTAGATAAGGTGCAAATTTTAGCAAATGTAACTTTTAAAAGATTTGCTTGCATTTATTTGCATTTTCAAATCAAGTTTTGATGTTTTAAGTATACACACTCTCCGTTGACCAGAAATTGTGGTTGATATAGGCTTCATGGAGTGAAAGTTATGGCCTGTGCTATGCAGAAGGTCAAATTAAACTATTATCATGGTCTTGCCTGGGCTTAAATTCTGTGTTTATGAAGATATCTCTCTAGAGAATTTCCAAGTCATGACTTAAACCTGCAATTAATACCACTTTATGGAAAACTGTTACACAGGGTTTGATTTCCTTAAGACTCATGAGAGGTAAGAGGTTAAACAATGACAGCAGCACTATTCTTAAGAATAAGTCTCAGCCATAGCCTCAGGTTCTTGGACAACCTCCAAATACCACTCATATTAGATAAGATGACCCTTACCATTGCTTAGGTTTTTCAACTTTCTGAAGTTCCACTCAATTTATACTAACTAGAAGTTTAGTCCTGTTACAGATAACTCAGGATGATGACTTAAATATCAGTATGATAGGATAACATTTCTCACAAGTGTAATTTTTTCCCATCCTGAGTACCTGTAATTTCTTTAAAGAAAACAAAAAGAAAATAAATAAAAAGGGCAGTTTTAGGTGACAAAGGCTGGGATTTTCTGTTGTATTAGCATCGATGCTGTTTGTCAGGGTAATAGTTCCTACTTAGAAATAGTGATTTGTTTTTCTTCTTTCATTTTCTCTTTGCTGTGATACTATGGTCCACTACCCAGTGATTGAGTAAACTAATTCTGTGTTAGCTCTTGCTCTGCCTTCACTGTACATCTGAAGAATATTTATTTTGAATATAATTGTCTTCATTCTTGGTTTCTCATTAAGAGAGAACAAAGATAAGCTTAGGAAGGCTAATCAATCAAAGAAACACTTTTCATCCTAATGAAGAGCAGAGTCCAAACCTCATCATGAGAGAGGCAGAGATTGGACTAGGATGTACAAGTAATTTGCTGCAGCCCAGTTGCATCCCAGTCCCAACAAGCATGCTGTACACATTTGAACAAGAGCAAGACTTTCTGTATTAGCTAAATTTAGTGTTACCTGGAAAGATCCGTAGGTTGTCTTAGTGGCAAGGACATCCTGATCAATCACCATGACAGATGGATGTGTCATGCACAAGCCATTGCTTTAGGATGAAATCCTTCACATCCATTAGTCCTCTCAGGTGAGTTACAACTAACCAATAATTTTTAAACACTGATACTATTATTAAAAGACTTAATAAATATGTTAGAAATAAGAGACTTGATACTATGATTAAGAGATTGAAGGAGAGAATGAAAGTCCCACCCAACAGTTCCATAGACCAACTGTGCTTGGTTTTAATTAAAAAGAAATTGACTTTCATTGTGATATTCAGGGTGCTATTATTATTTTTACTATGACCCAAACTCATTTGCACTATTAGCAGGTTAAGATAAATTCAAATTGGTATCAATTTTTTTCTCTTGGTTCATGGATGTGCTGATTAGTCTTGTTTCAAGTCCTGTCCAGTGTCTGAAGGTCTGAATCCTGGTTCTAGTGATATATGATAAACTGTGATCTTTGCAGACACTCATTTAATTAAAAAAGTACTAAATACAAGGGGGAGAAAACATACTCCTGAGTGAGCAGTATTTCTGCAGGTATTAGGAGTGTCTAACTGTAAGTGTTAACCATTCCTAAATTTGAAAGAAAAACCTCCAGTTCTTTATTTTATTATATCAGCCTTTTATATATATGTGTATTTATTATTTTATACATATACATACACTATAAAGTCATATAAATTACTAAATCTTAAGTAAAAACCACTTATATTAAGAACATTTTGGGGACTGTATTTGCAGATGTTGATTCAGATTAATTTATGTGCCTCACAAATACTTAAGCAATGCTTTTTCACTTCCCCAGGTTTCGCGTCACCTTTGTGATCCTCAGCATCTCATCTGCATGATCCCTTATTGGTTACACCGTCATTTGCTATATTACAATTTCACTTTCAGTAAGTTTCATGAAGAAAAAACATATATATTCTTCTGTTTTAGAAACAGTGCGTTCTGGAACTGCAGGCTCCAGAATCTGGAATGGTATGTGAAGAATAAATTAAAGGAAAAAAAAATATTTTTACTACTGAAGAAAAGAACTGCTAAAAATGCAATCTTTTTTTGGTCACGTATTTCTGCAAGTGGCTAACAGTCTAACCACTCTCAAACTCATAGAAATTGTAAGCATTTACACCACTTCTTCAATTTTGAAATCCTACCTCATGTCCCAGATCACTTAACATTTTCTCATATGCTGTCCTGCTCATTGCAGGACAATTCTGCAGTATGCCTACATCCACATTTAGGACCAAGTCTTAGACATATTGTCATCTAGTATTAGCCACATTTTCTCCGAACTATATTGTGTCTTTATAGGTCTTGTAACGATTGTGTTTGTTGTCTTTCTGAGGCAGTTCCCATGAAGGAATCAGTTTTGTCTTTCCTTTCATTGCAATAACTTCAAAACATAACTTATCTTTCTCTTATATGTATCCACAGTTTTTCTGACCCACAGTATATTAGGTGGATTGCAGTCATTGTGGTCTACTAGATAAACAAATAATAAAGAAGTATAAATACAGCTAGCTGTGCAAGAAATAGGATTCTGCTGGGCAGCATAGGAAAGTTGGACCCCGTGGGTCTAAAAAGAGCAAGGCTGGCCAGGATGGTCAGCCTGGCCAAGATGGTCAGCCTGGCTGCCTGCCTGGTTTCCTGATCATTTCACTGAAATTGCTGCATTCCCACAGAACGTTGATTCTCAGCATTCAGCACTGCAGAAGGGAAAAGCATTTTTTTAAAAAACGTCACCCAACTTTAAGCAGCAGTATGTGGATAACAGGCCTTTTGTGACATGTTTGTCTCTAAATCTTTTTTATTGCTGAATAATTTTAATTTCAAGATAGAGTTAAACAGAGACTAGAACATGGGAAATTTAAAGGTAAATAAAAAGTGTAAAAAGCTATAATAGCATTCCCTGAATCTAAACATTATTTAAAATACTTGTAAAGTAGGACAATTGTATTAATTTAGTACAAAAGCTGACCACTGAGTGCATCAGAGATCTTTTAGAAAGCTTTTAATTTTCTACCACTACTCATCGCTGGAATTTCCTCATTATGTGTCCTGTGTTGTTAGACTGAAATTTCCGATTTTGTCCTCCACCACTAGTTTCTGAGTTATTTTCTTTCACTCCCTGTTTCCCCTCATTAATTCATATGGTTTTTAATTCATTTTTACATTTGAGATTATACACTTCCAGGGTACTCCTCACTTCTATGCCTTTGGTTGCATTTAACGCAACATTCATCTGCATTGTCCATATATTATGCTATCTTCATTGCTTGGTAGCCTGTTCACCCCTGAGAATATATTAACTAATCTGACAGCTATTTCCTTCTGACATTAAGCATCCTGATGCTTTTTTCTCTTTTCAATCTCAATTTATTTCTAATTATAAACCTTAATTAGATCATGGTTGCTACTGCTTAGGTACTTTTTCATTTGCTACATTTCTAATTGCTTTCTGTTGTACTTAAAGTGAGTGATTTTTTTTGTCTTTTGGCTTCTCTAGAAAATAATACCTCACAAAGTTCATAATACTGTCAAAAGAGATGCTAATAAATCATGGTTTTGCTGGTTAGTGATTTGGTTTTAGCTTCAAAATGTGTGATATTAAAAAATGTGTATCTCAAGAGTAACTCCATCACAGCTCTTCATCCAATTGCTTTGCCAGCTCCAATGAGGATTAGGGTGTTTGGAGATGATTCCTGCCATGTGAATCAGAGATGTGGATTGTGCTTGTTGAATCAGAAATGGTGGAGGCGGGAAAAATAATTTAAGCACCTCTTTATGTTATTGGCTCCATATTGGACAGATGATGCATATTATTTCTTTAACACAGCCACTGCCCAAAGCTGTGCAAGCTATGTGATTAGAGTGGCAGGAGACCATGCTTGCCATGGGGGTGTGTGTTGGGTGTAGGTTGTGTGCAGGTTGTGTGTTGGTTGTGTGTAGGTTGTGTGTTGGCAGCAGGGCAGGGGGCTGCAGGGCGGACTCTGTGAGGAGGGGCCCGGGCTGCCCTGTGGCAGACACAGCTGGTTCCAGCCAGCTCCAACTGGGTCCAACAGACCCACCGCAGGGCACAGCTCACCTCATCAGCCAACCTAGTGGCACCTGTGGGAAAATGTATTTAAGACAAGACAAAACACTGCATGGCAGTGAGGAGTGAGGAACAAAGCATGAGAAACAACCCTGTGAGCACCAAGGTCACAGAAGAAGGAGGGGAGGAACAGAGATTCCCCTGAGACCCACGGAGAGACCATAATGGAGCAGATAGCCACACTGCAGCCCATGGAGGACCCCATGCCAGATGAGGAGGGTATTTCGCGAAGGCCTGCAGCCCGTGAGAGGCACCCCATGCTGGAGCAGGGGAAAAGTGTGAGGAGGAAGGAGCAGCAGAGAAGGAACCATTACAGACAAACCACAACCCCCTGTTCCCCGTCCTCCTTGTGCTGCTCAGGGCAGGAGGGAGGTGGAGGAGTCAGGAGTGAAGGTGGTATTTGAGTCTGGGAAAAAGGGATAGGTGGGAGGAAGGTGTTTTAGGTTTTGTCTTTGTTTCCCACTACCCAAATCTACTTTAATTGACAATAAATTAAATTAATTTTCCCCAAGTCAAGTCTGTTTTGCCTGTGATGGTAATTGTTAAGTGAGCTCCCTGTCTTTATCCTGACCCATGAGCTTTTCCATCTTATGTTGTCCCCCTGTTCTGTTGAGGAGTGGGACTGAGAGAGCAGCTAGGTGGGTGTCTGGCAGCTGGCCGAGGTCAACCCATCACAGGGTGTCAGTCCTCACCTAGGGACTGAAGATCAGTGTATTTATGTTAAAATATTTACTGAACTATAGTAACCAAACCCATAATTTAATATGTTTCTGTTCCATCTATGTCATTACCCTCAGTTTAATCCTTTGGATACCTAGTGACAGGAGCAATATTTGGATAATACCCATTGTTAGTGAGAATCATAACTCTACTGGGCTTAGTTTTACTTAAAACCATTTTGCACAGCAACACTTATAAAAACAAATAATAAAATTAATGCAGCACATCGCAT
This sequence comes from Ciconia boyciana, assembly GCF_034638445.1. Taxonomy (NCBI): domain Eukaryota; kingdom Metazoa; phylum Chordata; class Aves; order Ciconiiformes; family Ciconiidae; genus Ciconia; species Ciconia boyciana. Next base: position 18,598,142 of record NC_132938.1, read on the forward strand.
TTGGGAAAACAGAGTTTTGTTACAGAGTTGTGCAGGCAGAAAAATTGAGACAGAGTTTACAGAAGTCCATTGAAAAGCAAGTTTCTGAAAATACAAAGATGAGACTATGGGCTATGGCATCAGAGAAAAGCAGCTTTGTGTGAAGAAACTAAAAATTTTACAGGATGGATCAGTAACACAGCCCAGCATTTTCATGCGTTAAGATCTAAATGCTTGCCACTGTCTTCTAGTTTAACATATATTTTCATTGGGGAGGCAGTGGTGGAAAGGAATGAACACACTGTTTTGCTAATCTCGTAGAATATTTTGAAGATGTTCTGAAGATTTCAAGTGTTCTCAATACACAATCTTTTGCAACATCTCTCGTTTTCTTCAGTTCTTTATTGAAAACTGTATTCCTTAGTGTAAATGCCAGAAGCCGTTGTATGGTCGTCTTCATCTGAATATGCCATCCTGTTTTATCTGTGTTCTTTCTCTTGTTCATTATCTTGAAGAGCCTTTGGTTGTTTTCTAATTAGGTAGGTCCAGGTTCATAGAGACCAAGTCACATTAAATGCTCGATGCTAAAACCATGAAGTTCATTTAGAGGTTAAAAAAAGAAAAAAAAAATCAAAGCAAAAAGGATGCACCTTAGAATCTCTCACCTGGTTAACCATCTTTCATAACCTTAGATTACAACACTGTTACACTGACTTGACAAAAACTACCTGCACTCTCCTCTGGGGCATAACTTTTACTTTTGTTGTTCTGATATCAATACCGTGATTGCTGTAAATGATACAATTGTCCTGCAGAACAGCATGGTGACTGCTGGTGTTTATTTTGTCTCTTTTTTTCCTCATTCTTTCCTTCTTCTAAATTGCAAGTTTCCAGCAGGCAGAGACGGGGAAAATTTCCAATTTTAACCTGTATCAGAAAAAAGAAACAAAATCATGCTGCCTGTCGAGGAAAACCATATGACTTGAAAAATGGTCATGGCTAATTAGAAGAATTTTGTGGTAAATCTATGTTTGCAGTACAACTGTTAGTAGTGTTTCATTTCAATGCACCACGTGTCAGCATTTGATGATAGTTAGATGTTGTGCTTATAGGCATAGACAACATTCTTTTCTGCTGTTATTCTGCTTATGAATATTCTACAACTATGGTATTCCCAACAGATTAAAATAGGTACATTTTTTAAAGTTCTGCTCCTTAGGGTGGCAGTTAAAAATCTGTTAGAAATTCTGAAGTTGTAAAGGACTTATTCTTGTAGCCAGTTTGTGGAAATTAATTAGAAAGATATTTCAAATGGTTAACGGGACCTCATTTAAATCTGTTATGTAATTATTTAGTGTCATGTATTTTTCAAGTAAAACATACCAAAATTTTACTTACTAAGTTTACAGAAAAGCTGGCTTCAGGATGCAATTATCAATACGGAAAATGCACCATTTTAACTGTAAGGAAATATGTAAAAGACCGAGTTCTCTACTGATATAAATTGGTTTCACACTGTGGGAGTCAGCATAACTGTTGTTTCATACAAGGCAATGGTCCAACACAAAAAGTTTTCATAGTCCCACTACCAGAGATTTATTCAAAACTAAAGTGAAATGTTTGGCTTTACATGAATCATAGCTTCACAAGCCTTGGCCTTTTCCACCCACCTATGAATTCCATTTTTAATTCTAGCAACGGCGGCTTGGTAACATGGCCAGAGAACCACCCACTGTGATCTGCAGGTTTCTTCTGGGCTGACAGAGCTGTGTTCAGACCCTGCTGTCTTTGTCTGCCACTGCAGAGGTGTCTGCCACCTGGGGCTGCTGTGTGCTTCTTCCCCAAGTAAAATCCATCCAAATGTCTGTCCGAAGGACAGCTTGGGCTCTCTTGTTGTCTAGAACCATGGAAGAAAAATGAAGAGTTAATTAGGAAGATCAGCCTTTTTCAAGAGGCTCTGTTTCCTAGTTGTTCCCAAAGACTATTGGATCTGAGAACTGAATCCACATGCACATTACTTGCACAGTAAAGTCCTGTCCAGGACAAAATGACTTGCGGAAAGATTGTTCCTAAGTTTTACATTTCTTTGGTCTTGTCGCATGTACTGCTTTGGGCTCTAGGTTATTTGGTCCTTAGTCACTTGGTTTTTTATAATGTTGTTATGTAAAGGAAGTTAATGTGACAGGTCAAAGAGAAACATGATATAAGGTAACATTATTTGATAAGTGCTGCCAAATTTTTCTTAATGGATTACAGTATAGCGGTTGTCATATAAATAAATGTCAATATTAATTGACTAAATAATAAATAGGAGCTACAAATAGGAATAAAATACAGTACGAGTATTTAAGATTTTTAAAACAGAGAATCAAAACTAAATAAATTGACATTTCAAAAGTTCCGTGTTCCTTCTTGAGCTAACCATGTTTAATATTTTCAAGCTTTGGTCAGTGTTTTTATTTTGATGCCACATTTCTTCCAGAGATTTAAAATTAATTTTTGAATAACAAGTATTTTACAATTTCAGCATTGAAGATTGTTCTTTATGATTACTGTACATTGCATTGATATGGTTGATAGCTTACAACACTTGTGATGAAAACAATCTTTACATAGTAAAGATTGTAGAAACAAGAAAAGGAGATTAGTCCTTTGAAAAACTATATTAAAATGATTTTAAAAGGCTGAGGAGTACTACCCAGCTAAAAGCTGTCTCAGTGCTACTTTTCCCCCTTTCTTGGTGTTACTTCAGGCTACACAATAGTTAAAATCTTGTTAGTGCATTGATGAGCCTATTAAAAAGCTATTCAGTGTTGGACTGTCTATTACAAAGTGTATGTACATAACACTATTTGAGAGACTGAAAATGAAAATAATTATGAATTCTTTCTATTTTGAAAATTCTTCCTATTTTGAAAAAATAATAGTGAGAAAACAGATCTGACATTTTATTGCTGAAATAACATTGGTCAGAATGATTCCAACAATTAAAACAGTCTTGTGTGAAGTACTTCTGTAAAGCAGATCAAAAGAATGGATTTTTGACCCCTTCTAATTAGTATTTTCTTATTGAGAGATATAGAGGCTTTTGTTGCAGTGGTTTTAAATTCATATTTCACTCTCTGCTCTTGTAGGTTTGGTTAGAAAGATGCTATATAACGGGGAGCTTGGATTCCTGCACTGTTCAGATGCTTATGACAAGTTTGTCTAAGAAAAGGGGAGCTCAGATAATGAGTATGAAATCTTCCCACACCAGGCTATTTTCAAAGAACAGGAAATCCTGAATGGCTCCCCTAGACAGGCTTGGAGGGATGGGTCACTGTCCATGAAATGTATGTTCAGAGCTTGAACATCTGGCAGGTCTGTTGTTGGATTACACACTTGCTTTAGGGAAAGGATTTAATGGTCAATTACAAGAATACACGTTAAGATAAAACCATCTGTAGTAACTGGTGTCACTGAAAATAATTGGCTTGTCTTGCAAACCACTCTTTACTGGCTTAGAGTTATGAACTCAGATTTCCCTGGTAGCTGAGTTGAGATCAGTAGAGCCAGGACTGGTCACAGCTAGTCTAAAGGGGAAGAAGGAGGTTGCGGTAGTTCCCTGGGTCCCATGTTAGGGTCCAACCTGTGAGTGATGCCAGTGGTGAAACATTTTAAGGTCTTTATACAGCCTATGGTCTTCCCTTTTAAAAATAAAACTGTTACTCTGCAAAGCAAATTTTACCTGAGAATACAAAAAATGTAGGCTGGATCTCTATCAGTCTCTGAGGCACCAATGCTATAAAGCTTGCAGACAATATTCATTCAGATCACTTCAGTATTTCTACCAAATCAGCTGGACTGGCCATGCACAAGTCTAAGTTTACACAGCAATGCAATGGCAAAACTTAAATTTGCAATCTATCTCCTAGATTCTAGCATCTTGTTCTTTCCTCCAGTTATGCCTCCTCATCTTCCTCCAAATGTATGCCTATCAAATGAAACTGTTCTGCTCTATGTCATGGAACTTCCCTTTTAATTTACTCTGACATAGACAATGCACCAACAAAGCTGTTAAAAAAAGCAGTCTGTGCTAATGGAAATCTTATTTCAGGATGAAACATCACTGAATGATGGCACTTCTGTATTCTTATGGAGCAAAAAGAATATTTTCTAAAACCCGCAGCTGTTTTAACTCTGCCTTTAAAATTCTCTCCCTTGAGAGTGTGTATATTTGAAAGCTGACTGCTGTACATAAGAATTATCCCAATGCTTTCATGTCTCAATATTTTAGTGGTTTAACACTATCAATTGACATGATATGATAGATTGCTAGATTCTATTAAGTACTTAATATATACTTCCAAATTGCCTCAGTACTGCTGTAATGACTCCTCCCACCTAAAACCCTCAAAGGGAAATAAGTGACTGTAATGATATTGAAGTAAAAACTAAGATATGAGTTACTGTAGAGTACAAAAAAAAAAAAAGAAAACCCCAAAAGTTTTTGGAACTAAAACTGAAGCGCTATATTGCTTGTGGACTACTTGTTGGCTACTATAGTAGAAACTGTGGAACTGAGAATGGATAGGTATCAAATGTTCATCCTTCAGTCATCGTAGCCTCAATTTTGTGGGTCAAGTGGATTTATTTATTTATTTATTTTAAATCTGCTTTCTGTTCTTGCAGGGAAAGATGCCTTTTATAAGCAAACATGGCTTCACTTAAGTCCACTTCATATTATCCTAGCAATGTTTAAGTAAACCCCCAGTGGTGGGAAAGGAGCCCAAGTTAGCAGAGACAATGTAAATAAGAATCCATTCCAGGGTGGAATCTGTTCCGCTCATGTAGTACCCATGTAATTTAACTCTCTATTGGCACAGGAAAGTCTTGATACAGCAATCACAGTGCAGGCCTATCACAAACAAATGTGTTTACATGGCCATGAATTAAAATCAGCATCTGATTTAAATCACAGGCTGATTTAAAATCCTCCTATTAAATCATGTTTCTAGAAAACACACTAGTTTTGGACCATTTTGGAGCAGAAACAGTAATAATATATTTAAAATTAAAGATATATTCTGGCTTCAGAGTTCAAATCCACAAATCTTGGGATGACTGAATATTGCTAGTTCCAAATAAGATTATAGTGAAGAGATATATTTTGGATAACTGTATAATCTGCATAGCTGTATAATCTGTATAAAACAGAATTCACCCTCTATCACAAGTCCCTGTGGTTCCACCATTGTCATCTGAAGTATGGATATTTGCACCAGCTGAGAATCTGAAACCTTATTTACTGTTAGAAAAGCTAGGGTCTTTAGAAAATATGTGATTGCTTCTGTACTATGAAATTGTTGTCTCTTTCCAGTTCCTTTTTTTCTTGCTAGCAAGTCACTGATTCTTAACACTGCGATTGTCTGATAGTTAGATTGTGTGTTTCATACATGTATTTTCACATGTCCAAATACATCCATGTGCAACACTGGCAACTGATTTTGTCGGGAGGTAATTTGTCACTTGTGCTGTAAAGTAGTTACTGACTGTTGTGATTTAACCCCAGCCATCAACTAAACCCCACACAGCCGCTCGCTCACTCCCCCCCGGTGGGATGGGGGAGAGAATCAGAAGAGTAAAAGTGAGAAAACTCGTGGGTTGAGATAAAGACAGATTAATAGGGAAAGCAAAAGCTGTGCACGCAAGCAAAGCAAAGCAAGGAATTCATTCACTCCTTCCCATGGGCAGGCAGGTGTTCAGCCATTTCCAGGAAAGCAGGGCTCCATCACGCATAACGGTTACTTGGGAAGACAAACGCCATCACTCCGAACGTTCCCCCCTTCCTTCTTCTTCCCCAGCTTTATATACTGAGCATGACGCCATATGGTATGGAATATCCCTTTGGTCAGCTGGGGTCAGCTGTCCCAGCTGTGTCCCCTCCCAGCTTCTTGTGCACCCCCAGCCTCCTCACTGGTGGGGTGGGGTGAGAAGCAGAAAAGGCCTTAACTCTGTGTAAGCACCGCTCAGCAATAACGAAAACATCCCTATGTTATCAACACTGTTTCCAGCACAAATTCAAAACATAGCCCCATACCAGCTACTATGAAGAAAATTAACTGTATCCCAGCCAAAACCAGCACACTGAAATAGGATGATTTTTAGCCAAAGCTGATACAGATTTATATATGCATACCTATAGGCAAATTTGATTAGCAAAATTGTTTCTTACCTAAGCATATGTATGCTTATGCATACATACAGAGATTTATGCTTATGCACATAAATCTATGGGACCCCATGAGTTTCATCCCAGAGTACTGAAAGAAATGGCTGATGTTATCATGGGACCTCTCTCCATTATTTTTCAATGGTCTTGGGAGTCTGGAGAGGTCCTGGTGGACTGGAAGCTGGCAAATGTTCTCCCAGTTTTCAAGAAGGATAAGAAGGAAGACCCTGGTAATTACAGGCCTGTCATTCTCACCTCAGTGCCTGGTAAAATTATGGAGAAGGTTATTCTGGGAGTTACTGAAAAACACCTGAGAGACAATGCAGTCATTGGTCATAGCCAGCATGGGTTCACGAGGGGAAAGCCCTGCTTAACCATCTTAATTTCCTTTTATGACAAGGTCACCCATCTAGTTGACCAAGGGAAGCCAGTAGTTGTGGTGTTTTGGATTTTAGCAAAGTTTTTATACTGTCTCTCACAGTATTCTTCTGGATAAACTGTCCAGCACACAGCTAGATGAGTCTATAATATGTAGGGTGAGCAACTGGCTGATGGCTCAGGCTCAAGAGTAAGAGTAAATAGGGTTACATCAGGCTGGTGGCCAGTCACCAGTGGCGTTCCTCAGGGCTCGGTTTTAGGGCCAGTGCTCTGTAATGTTTTTATAAATGATCTGGACACAAGAATCGAAAGTAAGTTTGCTGATGATACTAAACTAGGAGGAGCTGTGGACTCCTTCGAGTGTAGAGAGGCCTTACAGAGAGATCTGGATAGACTAGAGAGCTAGGCAATCACCAGCTGTATGAAATTTAACAAGAGCAAGTGACGGATTCTCCACCTGGGACAAGGTTATCCTGGTTATACATACAAATTGGGGAACAAGAGGCTGGAGAACAGCCCTGCAGAAAGAGATCTGGAGTTTGGGTTGATGGCAAGTTGAATATGAGTGAACAGTGTGCCCTGGCAGCCAAAAGGGACAACCGTGTCCTGGGGTGCATCAAGCACAGCACAGCTAGCTAGATGAGGGAGGTGATTGTCCCACTTTACACTGCACTGGTGCGGCCCCACGTTGAGTACTGTGTGCAGTTTTGGGTGCCTCAATATAAGAAGGACATCACACTATTAGAGTGTGTCCAGAGAGGGTGACCAAGATGGTGAAAGGTCTCGAGGGCAAGACTTATGGGGAGTGGCTGAGGTCACTTGGTTTGTTCAGCTTGGAGAAGAGAAGGCTGAGGGGCAACCTCATTGCAATCTACAACTTCCTCATGGGTGGCAGAGGAAGGGGAGGTGCTGATCTCCTCTCTCTGGTGACCAGCGATAGGACATGAGGAAATGGAATGACGCTGCATCAGGGAAGTTCAGATTGGACATTAGGAGCAGGGAGTTGGACTTGACGATCCTTATGAGTCTCTTCCAACTTGAGATACTCTCTGATTCTATGATTCTATATGGTAAGTACTTTAAAAAAAAACAGTACTGAGGCTTCCCTCCCCCTTCCCCTTTGTGTAAGACACTGCTGTATTAGATATCTCTGGCATTATTGAACTTCCAGGTGGATTAATTGTGCATGCACTAAAAGGGCATGGTAGTTATGCATACTATGGCACTCCATATAACTGGGAATTAAGGCAGCAGTTGTGTTGTGCCTCTAGGCTAACTCAGTCATTATTAGTTTAAAAGGAAATTCATTAAGTTCTCAAGGACTGGACAGCATTTAAAAAAAAAATAAGAGAAATGAGTTAAAATCAATTTTTATTCTTTTGCAAGTTAAATCAGATTCTTTAAGAAAAAAGTTCGGTGGAGCAATCTCATATGAGCTGCTGGTAAATTTCATAGCTGCTCAACTTGCATAGTTTTATCTCTAAAAGGAAAATACATATATGGTTTACATGGATGTATTTCAGTCATGTTGGTAAAATCTTTCATTCTGTGGAAGTGCACTATTCTGCATAAATATAAATCATAATAGGAAATAACAAAAGTCCCTGGATTTTCTTTATTGTTTGTGTTTTGGTGTCTTCTGCTTACAAGAATGCTGAAAGGAAAGGTTTGAGCGGTTATTACCATCAACTGAATTGTGACATCCTTTTGTTCAAGTGGGTAGGACCATTTCTTCCCTTGTGTATTAGGGTCAAATTATGACCAAAAAAGACTTTTTTGAATCCCTTAGATTGTATACAGACAGGAAAATGAGAGTCTGATTCTTTACGCCCTTACACCAGTGTTATACCTCTGCAAGTCCACTGACTTCAATAGTTATGAAGTCAATGGAGTTAGGGAAGAGTAACAGACTCTTAATTTGCCACATTGTAAGAAAAGAATCAGCTAGCACCATGACCATATTAGAATTTTGCTTATATAAATCATAGCCTTTTTATAACCCTTCTTTCTAATGGATAATTTGTCATATTTTTATTTGTATGTTTGACTCTTCTTCAAAATCCATTACTTATACAGCAGCTTTCTCTATAGATCTCTGCCATAAATAACTAAATCCAGGCACTGATGGTACCTTTAAAAAACATGTCTGAATGAGCACAAAGCACCTTTCCTTTGGTTGAATCATTATTTTTAATTTCTATAGTGGTCTCATTCAGGAGTCTCCAGCAGGAATCAGGAAACTGTACAAACAAATAACACAACGATAGCCCCTTTACTAAAAGCTCAGATCTGAGTTGAATGTTGTTACCTTCATGCAGATAAACGCTGCATGTCTTTTATATCCATTGTGCCTGCAATCGCTAGTCAGTATGGTTCTTGCATCTTCAGAATCACATGAATGTGTCAGTCACTGATTCAGATTACAGCTCTGTAGACAGATGGGGAAGGAACTGTTCTAGGCTTTTGTTTTTGTTTCTTTCATATATTTTACTGAGGAGCAGAAGACCATATGTAAACACAAACTCAATAGGAGTACAGCACAGAGGAAGATGTATTAGATTTGGTAAATAGTTGTACTATCAGAAAATGTCAAAGAAAAAAAATGAAAAATCCTTCTTTTCTAATTCCTTGTGAAAACTTCCAAACATAACAACAGATACAGGAGATTTTCTAGTTCCTGCAAAACCAGGAACTTTCCTATGGAAGTCCCCAGTGACATGAACCAGATTTTTTTTTTCCCCATGAATTAATGTCATGAATAAAATACCACTTCAATCAGCAAATTAATTAGAAGAAATTGGTGGCTGAGACAGAACAGAATATAGAGAAATATGATTACTTTCTATTTCATATTAATTTATTTTTCCTTTCTTCCTGTCTAATTTCACTTACGGCCATAGTGATTTTCCTGTTTCTTCTGGTAACAGGATCTCAAATGACACTTTCATGTTAGATGGCATAGAGTTATTGAATTCCCTGAGTACAGTAAGCTTAACAAGGAAGAAATTGTACTTGTATTCCACTCTTCATCTGCCTACCTGAAACTCAGCATTTTATTCATAACACTTTTACAAAAGTGACAAATTTATTAAAAAACAGACTGGGCTTGCAGTTTTCAGCAAATATTAAAATAAAAAGAAATTTAAAAGTTATTGAATTTTAAGTATACACATATATAAGTATAAAATACACATATATATTTAAATGGGTATAAAAATATTTGCAGAGAAAATTATGCCTTTGAGATGCACTGCTGGGAAACCATAGGAATGACTAGAAACAAATGATATCCAAATTAACTTTCAAAATCCATATAAGAAACTTTATGAGAAAAATATAGTGAAGAAACAGTTGCTACATTGTTTATCGGAAGCAAATTAAAGTGTATTGTTTCAGTCATCAGAGAGGTTTGTAGGAGCTGCTCCTGCTGATAGCACTACAGTTATCATTTTCTACAGCAGAAGACCTTGATCTATTCTTTGCAGTCTGATAAGCTTATTTCACAGACTGAAACTTAATAGTATTCTTTCCATGTGAATACATCTATTGGGAAAATGACCTCCATATCCTCAAACTTGACTGGACAGCATGATTTCTTTCTACCTTTTCTCCTTGTAAACAGGAGCACGGACATAAACTGTGAACAATATTTCTATATTACTGATTTCATCTGTGCTTTGGCTCTCAAATCCAATTGGCATGACAGTTAAAATTAGCAGGACAAGGTCAAACTGTCAAGGATGAGGCTGGCTGTAAGCAGAGGGGTTTCTGTGGCTTTGTTTGCTTGTCATTTCAGCTGCTATGTCAGCTTAAATACCATCAGTAAAAAAACACAGAGCATAGCTTAAGGAGTAATGGGGTGGGGGGCACATCTGAGCAATGATCAAACAAGGATAAAATCCAGAGAGGCCACACTCTCAGGACATTATGCCATGAGTGTCTTTCACAAAATGTCAGTGCAGGCTGTTTAAACAAATCCTGCTGCCAAGGCAAAGCTGATCAACCTGCAGTTTATAGGAAAAGTTCACATGCACTTGTGCCATCATACGGAGATACTATGGGTAAGTGAAACATTTTACAGTGTTGTGATAAAATGGAACGTTGCACAAAGCTTGAACATTTGCTGTACCTAGTATACCAGTGTTTCACATTTTTGCTTGATTTGCATTCTGTTGACGTGATTTAAAAGCCTCTCAAAATGGCTCTTTGCCCAGACACAGCTTGAAAGTCCAAGCTCTCCTACAAAAGCAGGTGAAATTAGTTTTGCCACACATACAGTTCCATTCATAAATCTTTGCTCAGTGTAGTCCAGTCAATTTTTTCCATTAATAATTGCCTTTACCTAAAAGTTAGATGATACTCATTTACCAAAGTTTTTTTCTCCAATTCTAACTCACTTTTTTCCCTCTCTCTAATCTATATATTCATATGCATATATTCATAAAAATAATCTTTTTCCAGAGATGAATTATTTTCTTCCTGTGAACAGAATATATACAGTACAATACAAAATCATTGTAAAGGAAACTGAAGAGGGATAAATACCTAATTTTTAAAATGTAAAACTATTTAGAAAAATTGTAGTTCTCACTTATTTCCTGATATTATGTTTTAAAATCATCAGGACATGGAAAAGGATGGGAAAAGTTGCATAGTTAAAATACATATATTTTAAAATCAGAAGAAAGTCACATTAGCTGTAAGAACAGTGTAACTTTCTTTCTGGATGCAGGCAAGCTTCATATGTACTGTCAGACATTATAGATCCTAAGTTCACACTCCTTAATCAAGTGACTGTCCTGTAAGTCATTGATTAAGGACTGCAGAAATTGGCTCAAGTCCCTTGATCTCAACTATGACAAGACAACAAAGGCCCACTTGTGTCCGAGGGAAAAGGAGAGACAGGCAGTGTAACCAGGCGCAAAGGGGGAAGGGAATAGCCATTCAAATAGGTGCAGGAGTAGAGAAAGCTATGTGCTGGCGAGAGGAGAGAGGGGTTAATGGTTAAGGGGTTAAGCTAGATAAAGACCAAACTGAAACTGATGGGTATAAATTACATTATTAATTAGTTATGCAGCAGAGCAGCTACATATAGGGAAGGCATAACAGGACAGAGGCTATAAGCAGTCAGTAAGAAAAGCAGAACATCTCACTAACAATAGCCACAAACAGTCACAGGTGACAATCAAAAGAGAAACATGATAAAATACAGAAAAACTGTTTAGAGCAGTCTTCCTCTTCTGTGCAAATGACATAGTGACAGTGCTAGGGAGTCATCTTCCCTTTCTGGGCCAATGAATCTTAACAGAGCCTCAATAGGATATGGAAAGACAGATTCCACAGCCCTTCTTTCTGGGGGGCTGACTTATAATCTTTTCTCCTCGTAGGTAGCCAAAAGAAAATATCATCAGAATGATGCTCTTCAGCTGAATGCAAGTTCAAGAAAGGATCAATAATCTCAGTTAGATATGGGACATGCATCACATAACCAAAGAGAGATCTGAATCCACCACAGCTGCAGAAAAAGAGCTGAGAGGGGCTATAGCAATTGCTTTAGTGAATTGTCCATTTAACTCATCTGCATGCCCGGTGCAGCCCATCCCTGCCACAGGATCATGTCTGGGGCTGCTGTCCTCTCCCTTCTGGTACCACTTCCCAAGATGTCCTACATATCTCCTACTTACTTAGTTCTGAGTTACTGTTCTGCATGTCTTGGACTAGACAGTTCAGGCTTACCGTTCCTGGAATTCAGATTGTGGTTATAAACCTGTCAGGCTGAAGACATTTCAATGCAAATTTCTGCATTCAAGGGGAATGCATTAGCCACAGAACAATTATACGAAACAAAATGGCAACAATGCCACAGCTGTGGTTTTGAACAAAAGCTCAAGTAATTGTGGTTGTTTTGTCCAGAACTTAATCAAATTAGCAGGTTTTAGGTGTGCTGTGCATGTACCTAGGCTCAAAAGTATTATACTTGTCTTTTAAGGTAAGAAAAAGGAAAACAGAGGTACCTATTTTCAGATCCTCAAGAAATTACTAGTGAAAGCAGTGTCTTTAGGAGACTTTCTCAGCTGTTGGGTCTTCTAGGAAGTATTCTACCTTGTTTAAAGACAAAAAAAAGTGGAGCGGAAAACAACCCACTTCACTTAGGCACAACAATGTACATTGCTGGAGTACAACAATTAATTAATTGTTCACTGTATTAGAGATAATTTTAATCACTTTACCTCATTCTCTCATTTCAAAAGAAAAAAAACCCAACAAACTGTCTAGCGTCCCTTCTGAATTTGTGGCTACAGTATCCCTTTCCCATGTGGTAGGTCAACAGGACCGCATTGCCTTGTTTTGCGTGTCAGGGTCCCATTAACCTAATGTAATAGTTGGCACAGATTTCTGAGCAAGTTTTGTCTATGAAGTCAGGAGGAGAATCTGAGTGGAATATAATACTCTGCTAAAACAATAATAGTCTCATAATCTAACCCTCATTAACTTGTCAAGCCTAGTGACAGTCTTTAATAGCATTCTTTCTTTTTATGTTTTAAGTGATTTCTTTGTAGCTATTTGAAAAACCTAAAATAAGACTGTTACTGTATCTGCATTTAATGGAAAGACATTCTGTCTTTTTTTTTTTTCTCCTTTTTTTTTTTTAAACTGGGATGCACTTATGTTTATTTTCTGGGCAACTTGCCATAGACCTCTTTAAAAAATGGATGGAAGTAAGTATATTTAATTTATTTTTATTTTCTGTCTTTAGAAATGCTAAAATGCTGCAAATGCAGTTATAAGAATCCTGTTAGAAATTTATGGTCATTGGCTCATGTTTTTGTCACCAAAAGGGAGACTGGGAATTCAGGGAAAGGGCTGGATTTCCAAGGCATGGCTTGTGCCATCTGACATTGTCACTAACAAAACACATTAGAGAGGAGACAAACATGGATAAGTTTGGAGGGTGGGGGGGGAGGGCACAGGGTGGCTTTGTTTGCTTCTTGTCCCCTTCCATTAGCAGCAATGTGCACCCTGTGCTTTCTGACCTGGTGTGGTTCATGCTGAGGCAGTCCCTGCCTCTCAAATCAGGGTTGAATACAACCCTGGCAGATATTAAAATGTACAATGCACTTCCCTTAGTGCAATGAGTACTTGTAGCTCACCATGACCTGAATGCAGGTTGGGGAGATCAGCATCTGGCAAGGGTAAGCTTTGAATCCCTCCCATCACCCTCCCCTGTCCAATTCACTGAGGGTTGATATTCATAGCATTGGTCCCACAGGAGTTTAATTCACCCACTGACTGAATCATCACACATCAGGCTTCTCTAAGTCCATACCTTTAAAATCTGGAATGAAGTAAAGACCTTTGTCACTAATTCTAAAACTGAAAAAAAAAAAAAAAAAGGTTGCAACTTCACTTTGAAAGAAATTAGAAGCATCAAACATTCTACATCCAGCTTAGTTGCTGTTTCAATTCAGAAGAGAGTGTGAAAATATGTCATTTTTTCCCTTAAACTTGATTCTTTTGTACATTTAATTACATACCTCAAAAAATAAATACCTCTTCAAAGTGATACTGCATTAGTTTCTTATTCATTAGGTCTCGGTAACCACTTTCTGCCTATTTGTTTCCCCCACAACATAGCTATGAAAAAATAATATACAATTCTTAATGATTTTCTGAAATACTGCACAGGTGCAGGCTGCAGCTGTTATGGGTAAACTACATTTTGCTAAACTAATTCAAATCCCGTTGGGGAAATAGAAGAATCACTGCATTCCCATAAAAAGAAAAATGTTTTCATTGTAGGATACTGAAGTTTCCATGTACATTCTACCTAGTCAAAAGGTCTTTTACAAAGAAAATTAAATGTTATCTTATAAATACTCATGAATATATATAATCCCTTAGATTCTGACTTTGTTAAGAGTAACATGATATTAGTTATCCTCTTTAAAAAGCTTCACTAACATTTTCAAATTTGGATGAGATGGCAAAGATTACTTTCCATATACTATAATAAATCTGAGATGAAAAGAAAGAGTTTTCCTCCAGACTCATATTTAAAATATACAACTTTTCATAAGAAAAGATATATTACAGTGAAAATTGCATTTGCCACATGAATTGGCATTTCACTACACATTTATAAATGTGTGTTTACATCTGTTCATATGCTATATGCACTCATTTTTGTTGCCAAGCTTTTAAATAGGGAAGTAGTCTGAGGGATTTGGGTGTTATTCTTTTTAAAACCCGTATTGTGTACAATGAGAAAGGTTTCATGGAGGGAACACACACACTTTCATCTCCAGATCAACAGTGGCTAGTGGTGGGTGGAGTTCAAGGTGTAGGTTTCTCATCTTTCCCTCTCAGCACCCATTCAGGCTCAGGGTAACACTAACCCATGTAAGGTATGGATACCTTAGCTGAGGTATGGACCTGTGTAACTGAGAGAGGAAGTTGTTCTCTGTCTTGACTGGCACGACGTAGATTAACTTAAAGTCTCAAAGTTCATTTGCAGAGAAGTGAGATCGGCTGGATGAGCTTCTGTATTAACACAAAAAATACAAATCTTGGAAAATCAATATCTTTTTCACTAGAAAAGGACATATTTTGAGGCAAAACTTTCCCTTCCTTCTCAAAGTAAAGTGTTAAGCAGCCCTGAAAGTCTAGGATTCCTGAAGCACACTTTTGCCCTGGGACCACTGCTGGAGATCCCCACTAGTGACTGGGCACCTGTAGCAGGATACTCCCTCCATAAACATCTGCAGGACTGTCTTGATTGACATCAGCCAAGGAACTGCTGGTTCTACTAGAAATTTAATTGTGCAAAATATGAACCTGCTGGCAGGTTCCTGGTTTGTAAACTGGTGTGTTGATGTCCCTAAGCCTTTCCATATACATCTGTGTTAGGGGAGAGGACATTTCGGAAAGAATTTCATTGCTAGCCTTAGGGAGACCCCATTCAAAGCAGAGTAAATTACTGTAACTGTTGTAACTGTCATAATTTTATTAATTTACAGATTATTAAAGGCTTATTTATGCATTCCATAGGGAACTCTTCAGCTTCCTATTTTGTACGTGTTATCCATTTAAAAAGTAAGAATCATCTCAGACTTTGGATTTGCACTGTGAAGAAACCCTAAGTTAATATTTTGGCTTCCTGATGATACTATAAGGAATGAATTCCCTTTTTGTTTTTGGCTAATATCCAGGATCAGAAGTGTGGAATGTATACATATTTGAATTAGTCTTGGGACTGTTTTACACTCTTTTTGTTTGTTTTTAAATTAACTGAATTAATTTAAAATCAGAGTTTCCTCTGTTAGGACTGTAGGATGGCATAATTTTTGTAAGAACGCCAATATATTACTAGAAATGTTTTGAAAGTGTGATGTAGACTAGCAAGTCATGTGTAACATTTGCTTATTTTGTTATTGGGATCCTTCTATCTCCAAATCTGTTTAGATCACTATAAGGATAATGTATCTTAAATCACCCTAAAAGGGACTCTAGCAGAAAATGAGAATTTTCTTTTTTTTCTTCTTTAATGCCTGCAATATTTTGTAACTTTATTTTTGGGCATAACACATATTACATAGAAAATGGGTTTGAAATGGGTTTTAGACTCTGTGGGAGTTCTTGCTTTCTTGAATCAGTCTGGAGAAGATTCTGTCCATCCTGATGGAATAAACCACTTCACTTTGCCTAATAAACAGAACTGTCAGTTATTTCTCTCATTCTGGGCAATTCTATCACCTCCAGTTGTCTTAGGAAGAGACATCTAAGGCCACAGTCTGAAGAGCTATGGAAAGAGCTGATGTGCTGGTTGCAGCCCAGGTATTCAATTTTCATGTCGAATACCTGCACTCTCCTGAATTTTCAGGTACGCTTTGTTGCACGTTTCCAGATTCACTTCCGTGTACATTTTGTCATGTTTCTAGCCAAGAAAAGATGAATGTATGTATTTCTGAGGCCACATCTGTCTGAAAGGAGTGTCCTAGCTAGTCAGAGAGATTAGAAAGAGTTACTAACTAATGCTTGTGTGTAAAAGGCTAATATAAAAGAAAACTCTATTAGCAGTAATACCTTCTTTATGAAAAATTATTAAATTACATATGTGTCAATATGCAAACAGTGAATAGAATTAGTGATTCTCATTATCTTTAGTGTGTTTATTTACTTAGTGTAAAGCTAAATATCCTCATAAATATCTGCAAGAATGAGATTGTAATTTACAAATTTGACATGTTGCAGAAGTGCTTCAGCAGAAGTGCTTTAAGACTATGCACACACATGCCTTTATGAATTGCATAGTTTCTATATGCTTTTAAGGATCAGGAAAATAGATTAAGAATATCAAAGAAAAATACAGGCCCCCTACCACAGAACATTTTAAGTTTTGAACAGCTTGGAGAGCATATAACCACTACAGCCACTCGATATTTATTTTGATGTAATTGTGCCACATAGAATGTGCTTCTTTTCACCCCGTGTTGTAACACTCAGAAGTTTACAGTCTACTGTGGAGCAGCAGCTCCAGAATGCTAGAGATGGACCAGTTCCAGCACTTATTGAGCCATTAGTCTTGGGCAGGAAAAATTTAGGATATCCATAGCAGAAAAAGCTTTATTCAAATAATATAGAAGAGGCTTGACTTAGACTAGGGAATTATAATTGTCAAGACTGACAGGTGATACTGCTTTCCTTCACATCTCTGTGACTTTCCTTTATACATCATATCAATCATTTCCCTTCTAAATTTATTTAAATAATGTGTTATTCATTTTTAGAGGAGTTAACCCATTAGTATATACTGCCCTGCTAGTGTCTAACTAGTCCAGAAAACAAACTGTCAGTAAGAATTATGACAGCAGCCAGAAGACAAAAGACCATGTGAATAAAATTCAGAATGTTTCAAACAGAGTTTATTCAATGAAAAAATATGATTCTGAAAATGAGAAAAGGGACAACTTGGCTGCATGCCTAATACTTGTATGGTGGTGAAGTTAAAGCAGAAGTCAAAAGGCAAACACAATATATAAAAAAAAACATTAAAAGCAGAATCATGTTTCAACCAATAAAAATAGATGTTAAGTGTAGATTATTGATAGTGAAACTAAATATTCTGTGCTAAGATTTATATAATAAGAATATATATTAAGCTCATTAGAACAACAGAAATCTTAGGAAAGAGAGGTCATTCACTAAATGGAGAAGATTAAGATATTTTAAGAAATAAAAAAGCCAAAGAGTTTAGAACCACTTCTACATTTGGAAAGAATTAAGATGTCTGTTGTCTAGATAGATAGCTATTGTCTATTAATAACTAAAAAAGTTGTTAAATAACATCTGGTGGTGATAAACATTTGAAATCATCAAACTGGGAGAGTTGCATACAAAAAAGCTGGCTGATGACATCTCTGGCTTGATAGTGTTGATTTGTAATAAATCTCAGAGATAGCAGAAAAAATCCAGAAGACTGGAGGACAGTTTATATTGTGTCAACATTCAGAAATGACAAGTATGAGGAGTACGATATTTATAAGCCTAGAATATTTATCTTTAATGGTGAAAAAGTGGATAAACTTTCACTGTTAAGGACATAAAGGAGAACAATTCATGCCAACTAACATGAATTTATGGGGAATATAAATTGTTCAGCAAACCTAATTTTATTTTTAGATTAATTGGAAATTATAACAGTGATCATCACGATTATTGTAGTGTGTAGGAACTCTAGGCATGCAAACTGAATCCCATTTTGTTGAGGATAAATAGAGAATAAATACCAAACAGATAATAAATATTCCACCCACACCTCTTGGTGACCCAGGCATTTGGGTGCCCACAGAACAAACCCCTCCTCATGAACACACTGTCTGACCAGTGAAAACTGGTGCATAGCAATGAACAGGGGAATAAAGAAAACATGCTCGTCGATAAGCTGGGTGGATGCAATACCACCTCCCCATTGACTATTGCCATGCTTTGGTGGGAATCCAAACAGGATAATGCTGAAAGAGGATTTTCCATAAACACCTTTGTGGTAAGAATAAGTTTCTGGTAATCCTTGTCCCCAGGGCCTTACCAGGCTAGAGAGAAAGCAGAAGGGCATGCAGAATTCTTTCCCCACCCTCTGCAGGAAAGTCTCCATTTGGAAAAAAGGATAAAATTTGCTCACTCTGTTCCCTGCCTCTCATTCCCCATTTTCCTACAGTCATCCTGGAAATATTATGAATCTTGTAATTTGCAAACACATAATATGTGTGAGGGAGATTTTCACACATAAAGGGACATGAAAAGCTCAAAAAAACCTGTTTCAGCTCATGGTTTGCCTCTGCCTTTCATTGATTTCAGCTACCTGTCAGGCTCAGCTCTTATCTTTGACATTACTAAACTCTGCTGTGTTCAAAGTTGTAAATGATAATAAAACTCTTCTATTCATCATTTCAGTGCCATGTAATTAACAATTACTCTAACTGCACGGTAAATGCCAGACCAAAGTGTTCAGAGCCCTTTTTTGGATATTTAAGTGTGATTGAGGGAACATTGGGGAAAGTTAGGGATATTGCTGAGAAGTTCAATGATTTTCTACCCTCATTCTATACCACAAAGGATTTTCAGGGATACATTCATTTTTTTCTCACAATAAAGCTGAAAAACTCTCTGGGACTAAGAACTTGTTGTTTTTTTTTTTACTTTATTGGGAGCCAAGTCAGTGTAAGAAGTTTGTTTTTAACAATTTTCTTTCTGAAGTAGGATGTCTCTTCCTGGATAACAGATCTAGCAAATTTGATAAGTGATATATCGTTTGGTAAAGTAATAATTGTGTATAGGAACAAGCCTTTACTCAGAATTCTCCTGCAGAAGGCAAGAGGAAACAAACTAGATGGTAAATGGTCAGGTGTTGTCACAACAGATTGACAGTACCATGTTTCAAGTCTCCATGAAAAGTCCAGCGTTAATATACTCGTAAATATTAAGAGTGAATATTACCGATGCAACTTTTCTTGATGATCAGAAATTATTTCATTAATAGTCAAATCCAGAGGAAGCTACAAGAAAATATTAGAGAATTATGTAAATAGTAACTTGGTAGCACAATGTCAAAGAGAACTGAAAAATACTAATTAATCCACAATAGGGGGGACTGTTTGAATTTCCTATGCACATTACAGGTGCATTGTATCAACTCAGAAAAATGTCCTGGGAGTTTCTACTCAGTCACATCCTCAAAAAGCCCACAGAGTTGGGATGTCTGAATGGGAAGGAGGAGAAGATTCAGTCTGTTTAGGAAAATGGCAGGAGGGTAGATAATGCGACATCTGCAAACTGGTGTTGGACACCATTTCAGACAGCATGCAAGATTAGAGACATGATAGGTATGATCCAGACTGGCAGTGCCCAGCTTTCTGTAGATGATTCATTCTACAGCAGAAAAAATCTCAAGGAATGTGTCTGGTCATTCTGGATCCCATTTTGTTTTTTAGAAATGTATAAATATATTCCATTATTTTTAGTAGTTTTTAAAAGCTAAAATTTCATGGTCTTCTAAAAAAAAGCGTACTTGGCATTAAAACCACAAAGGCAGCAAAAATCTCATTTTCTCTATGTGAATTCATTTAAGTAGGTTTGGAAAGTGGTATTAATCCTATAACTATCAAACAGCAGAGGTCTACTTTTTAAACAACATGAAACTGTTTAAACAACAAACAAAAAAAGATTTAACCCTTAGGGAACCAAGTGAAGACTGGAAGAACTATGAAGATGTGCTTATGATTGCTTGAGGTTAATGACTTCTGCATCACAAAAAAATTTGCTGTAACCAGTTTTGGTTACAATTGTCTTCCAAACTGGACATTAGTGAAATCTCTTCCTTCCCCCAGAAAGTTTATCATGGCACTTACTGCTACTGTTATACCAGGGTGAAGTGCTCCAGAAAATGCAGAGTTCTACTTTTCTGCCTGCTTGTGATGCAGAGCATGTACAATGCCAGGTGCAGAAGCACTCTCTCAGTTCCCAAACCCTTTGGATTTTGTTATGACTTTTTTCATATGAGCACACTCAGGAATTAACAACATAGTTGAGATTGGTCAATCTTTTAAAGGTTTTTGTCCTTGAAATAAGTGCCATAATTCCCTTAAAACCCCGCCCTCAAACTGGAAAAATGTCTTTAGTTTTCTGCACAAATTGGATTTGTGCATTCAAATCGAGAAAACATTCTAATTAAAATACGGCCTGCCCCATTTAATTGAAAGTACACTTATAAATACATTTGTTTTAAATCAAATGATGCTCCTGTTAGTTTGGGTGCAGGAGAAAAAGAGCTGGCATAGCCATCTGATTAATCTATTTTTTTATCTGATTGGAGAGGACTCTGAGTTCTTTCTATTAGCATACTTGCAATCATTAGGTTAATTACTAACACTGAAAATTTTATAATAATACAAATGCCTGGTTACATTTTGATCACGTGAAAGCTCTTAAAATAATCTCTGTTAAACTACTGCTGTGTAGGAACATCTCCAGTATTTCTTCTCTAAAGCTCAAGAAAAGTCTAGGTAAAAGACACTGATTCAGCTGCCTCCTTGGTCTGCTTTAGAGTTGCTGCAGTATGGTATGCTGCCACAGTATATTGCCACAAAGAAGTCTCAATTCAGCTCTTCATTTGTTGTGAAGAATGCAGTGGAATGACGCTACAGGATGTGTCTACATTGCTGTTCTAATGCAGATCACAAGTGCATTTTTTAAGTGAATCCACTAACTGTCACCACTCACTCTGCTTTGGTTCAGAGCAAGGAGCCACAGTCTTCTTTTATGAGCTTCATGTAGGCTTTCTTTCTTACAATACTGAACCTGTGTAATACATTCTTCGTACCCTATACCAGAAGTTTGATCCAAATCTAAAGTTCAGAGGTCCTTGTGCTGCAGTGGTTGCCTCTAATTGGTTTTCATTTTGTACCTGTAAAATGTTAACATGAAATAGTTTTGCATTTGAAATTTCTTGGAGGTTACTTTTAACTTTTTTCCTCTTAACAAGTGAAACATCCTATCTTCAATGAAGAGAGGAAAGAAAGATGCCAACAATTCTTGCTTAAGGTCAGATATTTTACAGTTTAGTCATGTGCCACTGATCTTATGTGTTTCATCTTACCAGAAATTTATTATTTCATTTGAATTAAACTTGATAAAAATTTAAGAAGAGCTGTAGTGAATCCTGTGGAAGGTTAAAACCTTGATTCCATGCCACTAGTGAATTCATAAGACTGGGTGTAAGAAGAGGGGAAACATAGAAATAGAAGCATATAGAAGCCTCCAGCAATAAGTTTGCATAAAATTTATAATGTTCAATTAAAAAACAAAAAACCCAAGCCCATTTTGTTATCTATAAAACTTTAACTGAGGGGTTGGAAGCAACAAGTTTTAATGATAGTTGAGAACTAAAATGCAATTCTGCTTACTAGTGCTGAGGCCTAGCTAGCAGCTCCTTCAATAGTCTGAGACAGCTGGAGCAAAGTATTTAAGAGGAAGTTATGTGATGAACTTCAGCATATTTGCTGTATTCAGAATTAAATATGTATTACTACAGGTAAACAGATGAATAACTGCTCAAAACCACAGAATTCTGTCACAGAAAACTGCAGTTTTACCACAAACTCTATGGGGCTTTGGGATAGGTCTCCTGTTTTACTTAGATACTGAAAATAAAAAAGGTACGATCTAGAAATTTCAAAAGCGACAATACTTGCTTTAATCTTCTCCCAGTTAAATCTGTAAGTTGGGGTTTTTTTTCATACAACTTAAGGGAGAAAAGGTATGACTGTCCTGAATTTCTATTTTATAGAGTCTTTTAGAAATGCACCAGTGTGTAGAGGGACTAAGATAAGACCTCTCCACAAGTTAAACACTGTTCATTCAGTATGTTAAAATTTAATTAGAATTTAATTGATTCACAGGCTTTGTGTTGGTCATTTGCAGGCATTTACTGCCATAATTTCAGCGTGCTTTTAGATGTCAAGATTGCTTAGTGAAGAATGCAAGTGCAGCAAAATGGCAGTCATTGAATTAATTTTCCCAGATGAATAATTTAATCAGACCCAGTATATTTCAGCAGAGAAGTTCAATCTACTGTTTTCCCTGTACTCCAGAAATACTCTTCTCTTTTAATCACTACTTGATCTTTTTCCTTAGAAAACAGTGAAATTCTCCTTCATTGTCTACATATTTTTTCTTTCTGAGCACTTCCAAAAAGCTCAAGATTTGTGATTATTACTGAGATTAATGAAAACATTCCCATTTAGAGGAGAAATTTGCATTTCTTACTTTTTTCCCCCGTGTTCTCAGGCAGATGCTAACAGTATTTACATATGTTCTAGTGTAGTTCTTAGAAGAGGGACTTAAAGGAAAGAAGAGAGGAAGTGTGTTGTTGTATGTTTACATGATAAATAATTATTCACTTTCCTGACACTAGGGAAAATGAATACAGCACGTGACGTAGTAGCAGATTCTGCTCTTGCCACTGGGAATATGAATTAATTCCCCTGACTCTAGGAGATTTGTGCACAGAATTGAACTGGTGTAACTGAGATCACAGCCTGTTCCAAAGATCTTGAATAATTCCTATAAGGCAAATGCCTTCAGCTGTCAATCTACCAGGCTGACCTGTCAGTGTCACATAATAATTAAACAGCAGCTGGCATTATTGCAAATTTATAATTGCTATAATCCTTATTGCTGACATGTCAATATTTAACTTGCATTAACCTTTCCTTTGAGGCTTACAAATGGTGCATCTCTGGCTTGTTCAGTCTAATTTTTCATGTCATTGCCTTGCAAGGTACAAAGATTTATAATGTCATTATGTGATGGATACAGACCACTCTTTTACTTAGCCTTGTAAGATGCACTAACTCTAGAATAACACTGGTTTATTTATTTATTTTTCTGCCCTGCCTGCAAACCACTTTTTAACCACTTAAAAGATTTATACCATGAAGGCCATGTCTCAGATATTGAGCGTAAGGATGCCACTCTTGTGAATTTCAGACAGCTTCCTTGGAGAGTCACACACTCTAAACCATTACTATACATTACAGATTCATAGTTTCTAGTTTGGCTGGTTTGAAATGTAGTTAAAACAAATCAATAGCATTAAAACTCCAGAGAAAGGTATTGGGAATTTTGGAATATTTATGAGTAGTCAAAATTGGGCCGTTATTTTAGTAGCCCTTCTTCAGAAAAAAAAATTGAAAATTTTGACCAGAGGGGATTTTAATCAAAATTACCCAGAGATTCATGCACAGTCTGGTTGGCAAACAAAAAAGATCAAAGCAACTTGTATACTCTCCCACTCTGAAGTGTTCCTTACCCCATACTATGTCTGAAAGTGATAAACTGCATGTAAACTTTGATCAGAATAAATAAACATAGTTTTGCATTATCCTCTACATGATCAGAATTTTTTTCAGCCACTGATCATACAGAAGCTTATAAAAACAATTATCATTAGATGCAGTGTTACATTTGATCTTGAGATATTTGCCATGATCACAGAAAGAACTTAGAAATGACTCCAAAACTCCTGTGGCTGCTCTTCTCCTCATCCCATCAAACTAAAGCATCCCATATTTCCATTTCCAAAGGTCTGGTGTTTATCTTGTCTGCCACCCTATAAGGTTCTGAGCATTGCTTAGCAAGTACCTATATACTTGTATGTATATTCCTTACAACAATTGTACTGCTATGGTCTAGTATAACAGTTCAACATATCCTAAATGCTGGAATTTACAAATTCTCATCGCAAAGTAAAATAAAAGACTTTTCTTAACATCTGAGTATTCCCTCTTCAGCCTTATCATCTGATCTTTCCATTATCTGCTCGATAAAGGCAAATTACAGGTCAGGGCTCTTCTTGAAAAGGGGAATTAAAATTCTACCCAGTGTAGATATTGTCAGATGATTTATTGAGATTACAAATAACCTGTACGCATGTTTATAATTAAACAATCTAATTTATCACTTACTGTTGTACTTCTGAGGGGTCTTGACTCTTGGCTCCCCGGGGAATTACTGCTTATATCTTCCAGATCCAGTTTTAAAGCAGTACGTAAGTGTATAGTGAATTGATCAATGCCAGGAATCATGCATTGCAGGCACAGTAGATTGTACTTAATTCAGACTGATTAACAGCAAATGAGAAATGTAAGCATGATATAAGTACATTAGACTGCACTATATATGGACAACAACTCCTTTAGCATCTGAACATTCTATAAAAACTCTGAATTTTCTTTAAAAATAATTTTTAAAAAGAAAATGTTGCACTTTTAGAACAAATGTTTGAACAGTCTGGAGAATCCATATGTCCTACAAATTCCAAGAATGAATTTAATGATTGCTATGGTTACATCAACACATACTGTAAGATGATATAATCAGCTGTGATGTGCTATGGCACAGAAATTGCAAAGATATGTTTGATTAAAAAAAAGCCATTACCAATATGTTCTTGTTTTACAAACATACCAGCTATTTTGAAGTTCCAGAAAGGTTTAAGATGCAGGCTGTCAAGTTTATTTAGTTATTGTGATGACTTCTCAAAAGGTTTCAAATTGATCTGGTAACATTTCTCTAAAGAGAATTACCTGGATTTAAGAACTAAAATATTTTTTAAAACAAGCAGAAAGTAATGTTTTTTCTTGTAAATCTCTTCCAATGTGTCTTCTCTTACTTTTCTTGTAATTAAGTGTCCTAAATACATAATAAATAAGTTCCTATATCCCCTTTCCATAATATACTATCCATTTTAATGCCCCTATACTATAGGTACACCTATTTGGCTTCTTTTTCACTCTTGCCACTATGAGATTTTTCAGTATTTCTTTTCTCTTGTATTGAGTCTTATTTTTCCTTAAATTTGTTTCCTGTATTTCTTTCAATGACATCAATTCTGTTGATTTCTTTAAAAATTTCTTATATCTTTGGATATTGATATTATGACCTTGATATTTTGATACTTTGATTTCAGTGTTTTTCCTTATTTTTCTTATTTTTCTTTCCCAAATGGTATTTGCAACTCCAGGCAGATGGCAGAAGTCATCGGAGAAGGAATTAAAAGACAGCACACATTTGTAGATAATGTGTCAAAAGATGGCTCCTCTGTATAACACACAACATATTGTTAGAAAGAGAAGTCCCGAAACCCCTTTCTAGCCAAGTTTATAATTTCCAAATTATTTTCCATTATAAAGTGGGCAATATGTCAAAAAGATATGTAAATGGCATGAAATAAATGTCTGAAGTGCTTTTAAAGAATAATGTTGAAATGAAAAATACATAGATTTTATGGCAGAATCTCTCATTTAACTCTGAGAGAGTTTTGGGCTTCCATCTTTGTTTGATTGTGCATTTTTCATTAAAATATCACTGAATAGTACCATGCAGTAACAGCACTGTGCCCTCACTTCAACAGCTCTGTGTTTAAGAGAAGGATACAGTGCCAGCCTCCCTTGTGCTTCTTCTCTTTGCACAGTTGTCCAGCTTTCACTGGCTGTAAGGATCTCAGTCTTGGTTCAGGCTACTTTCAGTAGTCTAATCAGCAAGACATGCTTTGGAGAAGTAGAAACTACAGGTCCACATCTCTAGGAGGAAAAGGCTGTCTGTAAGCAAGCTCTGCTATTTTCTTTAACCATGTAGATACTGTGAAAAAAAATCATCTCCTCTTTTACTATGTGCACACTCCTGGAAGTGAACTCTGCTTTGAATTTCCAAGGAGTGGAGAAACTCTTATTTGGGTGACAAGTTCAGAATAGTTCCTATGCAAATTATTTTCTTTTTTCTGGGTGTAGGCAATTACCTTCTTAGTGTGCAGTATTCAGCTTGCATGCTGAGTCTCCTGCTGGGTGACTAATTTTTAGATGTTAAAATATCTGAATTGATACCTATAACTGACACAATGAAAGCTTCCATGAATCTCAAGATCTTGAGATGAGAAAAAAAGTTTACCGGAAACTATCTGTAGCTCATCATAAGAAAGCAAATATTGACAGTGACTAATTTTGAGAGTTTAATTATTTTATGAGATTTTTAATGTTTAACGTTACTAGTACTAAGGACATGGGATACAATTAGTGTGTCAAACTTTTGTATATGATTTCAGTCTGTCCGAAGAGTGATTTACACACAAAACATTCGCTTGTGGTTCTTGTCTTTTCAGTATGAAAGATCACCACTATATTTTTTTCACAGATTTCTGTAGTCTTTAGCCTGTAAAGGACAATGCTAATAGGCTATGCTGTGCCTGAGTGCTAAATAAGCACCTGCTTCAAAAATAGACATTTACGTTTTCAATATCATAAATTTTACCAACCAAAACCAACCAAGCTTAGAGAGGTGGATTACTGGGTGATATCAACTATCCATAGGTTTCACTGTATTTATGTGAAAAAAAATTCATCAATGCCAGAGTTATATTCCAAGATACCAGATTATGAAAAAGTGTTTCAGGAAAAGTAATGGAAATCTCATAATTACAGACATGTAAAAACCTGTCTGTATAAAGCTCAAGAGAATATATGACTTAATTCTGTGTTCCATGAGGGTGCACTAAGTAAGCAAATGAGCCTCCTTTCCAAGTCTAATGTTCTGTGACTATATATTTTATACATCTAATATGATTTATTTATTCTATAACAGTAAAACTCTTAGGTGTGCCATATACTCAGTTACGATAGAATAGCAGATGCTTGCAATAGAAAATATTATTGTCCCTTCCAGCTCTTTTTTCTAAGTTGGATAAGTCTTATATCATACAGCTACGGAAAGAAGCACTAGCTGTTCAACTTCAGCAGGAAAGTAATCATAACGCATACTCATAGGTAAAATATAGCTCAAATTCTGAGTGTTACCAGCAATAAGATAATTTGGTATATGTGTTTGGGAAGGGTGAGTATCCAAAATTGAACTTTTGAACTCTCAGGCAGAAGCCTCCCACTTGCTAGCTGCAGCTGGCATGGGCTGGCTATAAATTTTTATAACACCTGGACTAAACAAAAGTGTCACATCCTGAATCTTCCAACTGAGAAAGAGAGTTGAAAGAGAACCACCAATTAGAAGGCCAGTCGTGTTGTGCTTCCTTACCTAGACTTCTAGATTGGGACAACTGGGGGTGCAGCGTCCTGGAAAGAAGAGGTGGTGCACAGAAGAGGGATTCCTGAAAGGAAGAAGTGGTCTTGGAAAAAAATAAGGGTGCTCAGGAAGTAGAAGGTGAAGATTGTGGCTGGAGGAAAGATCTGGGAAGTAGGGGAAGGTCCCAGAGATCAGAGACCTGTGTGGACACAAAAGCTGGGGAATGCCCAGGGACCTTGGCTGGTGATGCCCAAGACAGGTACCTGCAAGCAGCAGCATGGCATGTACTGGTACAACTTTCTGCCCAACTTTCCTGAGTCAGCATCTGCCTCCCAAGTGGGAACCTCGTGTGGCAGGGAGAGCCAGTGAGCAAGTGTGTGAGATAACTGAGTGGGGTATAAGTGAATCTCCCAGGTTTTTAAATAAACCCCACTATCCAAATCCAGTATGAGTTTACTTCATCTCACCTGTGACAATACTGGGTATTATTGAGTTTTTAATCAGATTTGGTAATTATTCAAATTTGTCTTACTAAAAGGTTATGTTTGCCTTATTATAACTTGAATCTGACTTTGTCCTTGACTTGTTCCTTTAAAGGTTTAGTGTCTTGTTAATGCTTAATTTTAAAGTTACACTGTACTTACAGGATTTTAAGAATTGCCTTAGGGTCGTGAATGAAAAAGTGTATATGTTTGAGTTGTGTTAACAAAATCCTTTGATATCTACTTATTTATCCTCATATGATCACACATGATTGAGATTTTTCATAAACTTCAGTAACTCATCTTGTATTCAAGATTGTGCTCCTCCAGATATTATATCTGATTGGGTCTATATTTACATCTTATATATATTTTTACTTTTATATTTATATGTGTATATATGGCTTAATTTATATCCTATTAAACTCAGAGAGAAAAGCTCAGTGCTGTCCAAAATGTAATTTTTTTTTTTTCAGAAAATCCTTGTTTCAGATTCAAGAAGACAAGACATAAAATTGCATCTGAAATACCCTGTTGCACTCATGTTTCTTGTCTTCCTTTCCCTGGAAAGGATTAAGGCCTGTATATAGATACCTGAATAGGAAATGACTGCATTATTTTTTCATATTTTGTCTCATATAATTATGTCCTTCTTCTGACACACTTTTGATCTATGTTACCATGCATAAATCATATCTGAGTTCACAGAGCAATCTGACCTTGGGAAAATTGGGCTATTTCAGGTACAAACTCTATTTCAGAAAGTCTATACAGGTTTTCAGAGATCTAGTTGGAAATAGGCAGACATTGTTTCTTTTGCAAAGTTTCAAATTAAATTAATTTTTGCAGTCTAAGGATACCTAATTTTGTGCAGGTACAATGAGCTACTAGCAAAACCTTTCAACAGACACACAAACCCAGTAATAAAACCTACTCACCTCTGAGTCTCAGAAAATCAGAGGTAAATTCCTGATCTACATGAAGGCAATGGGGAATTTTAGCATTGAATGCAGGCGAGTCAGTTTTCCAAAGCAAATAAAATTAGTCACATGGTGCTTTACTTTTCCATTCACTTGAATTCTTTGTAAAATTTCAACTGTTTCTGAGATCATCTTATTCCCTCTCAGTCCCAAGAGCAACACACAAGACAGGGAGCAGGGAAGCAAATATGGCTTCCTGTAAAACCTCTTGAGACTTTATTGCAGAAACCTTAAGATTAGCAAAGGTGTAGGGAAGAAGCTAAATCAGAAGCATTTGATGGTGATTTTGTGATCGCAGTGTACCCAAACATGATACTTTATCATGTGTTAAACCAGTCCAGATACTAAGCAATGCAA